>NC_040877.1:42621702-43249011 GCF_003676215.2 Rhopalosiphum maidis | reverse complement strand
TTTCGATTTGTCTACGTGCGACCTGTGCATCTTGAAATGTGGTCCTCACGTACAAGTCCACTGAAACTTGGTCGACCATATCTCCACTGCATCACTTTTAATCGAATGTATCCTCATTGGGAAATAAAAACGATTCGCGATTGTTCGTCATAAAAAACCGTTTCGAGGCAAATGATTTTAAAGACGGAGAACGATGTTTAGTAACTATCTTACTACCTAGATAGATGTACCTACCTAGGTAATGTCGTTTGTTGTGCGGTATGTATCGATATAGTTATTTATTTATATTTTGTCGTATTGACCGGACAACCACGGTGTTTCATAGAATAAGTCATACCACATTATTGTGCGAGAAAATAATACCACGAATGTAATACTCGATTTAAACACAATCCGATATTATCGCATCAAATTACGGAATAAACCGTCGCGGAACTCGACGGATACGATATTTTAAATAGTTAACAATTTTGTTTTCGACGATATTACATATCACACAGACGAGCACCACGCACACGGCATAACACACGCACACACACTACGGTGAGAGAACGGCGAACAGCGGCCGTAGGCGCACGGCGGAATGTGGAGAGCTGCGTTCGGCGCGGCAGTCGAATCGGAATGGGAGAAGGTTTCCCGAAGAGACCGTTCAACAGCGCCGACGAGTGTGCCCGGCACGGTGGTCTTAAGTCTGCGGCGGCAGTGGCGCGGTGGGCCGGCGGCAGATGGCCGAATTTCTCCCACTACCCGATAATGTTGTAACCGTGGTTATAACTCACGGTCGGCGGCACAGTGTACTGTGTAGTACGTAAAGCAGAATAATATGGAATATTATTATTACGGTCTGTATATAGCTGTTGTTGTCATGGTCGGGGCCGTCGTTACAGTGCCGGCACGATGCGCGACGAACATTACCGTGCGTGGACGACGGCACAATATCGCGGCAGCTGCTGCTATAGTTGTTGCTATAGTTGCTGCTATAGCTGCTGCTGCAGGCAGCTACACACACGGCGATAATAAATACTTGTGCGGGCGAGCGCCCTTGTTTTTTCTCTGTAGATCGCCGTAGCCTCATCTGCCGCCAAACGCATTTTTAGTCGCCGCCGTGTGTACGAAAACACGACTTCCGCGCGCGCGGCCGCCCGGATGATAAACGTCTCTCTCCGGTCGAGATATTTTAATAATATAATATATTATATAGGTACGCGCATCTTGTTAAAAAAAAAAACATAATAAATAAGTACTGTTTTCTTGGTACTTGTTTGTTACGCCCCGCCACCAACCCATATAAATTATCAACTTGCTACCAAGTGATCTTACGTCAGCAGTCTTAAATCTAAAATTTGAAATTTTGATATTCCTAATCGATATTTCTGTATTTCTTTTTTCTATGATATCTTACATGTAGGTTAGCCTAATTCCTAGTATGTCATAAATTTAAGGAAAAAGGGTAAATACCTCATATAAATCAGGCGCGAATCCAAGGGGGAGGCAATGGGCCATGCCCCCCCAAAGTCTGCCACATAGGTAAATTTTAGGATGTCTGTTTTTGGCAGCCGATAAAATACGATACGCACATAGTATTTCCCCCCTCCCCCCGTAAATTTAGTCTGGATCCGCGCCTGATATAAATATATAATATTTGAAATTATATTTTATTATGTATATGTTAATCGCGTTCAGAGCCAGCGCAAGCAATTTTGCCGCCCCGGGCTAAATTATTAATGCCGCCCTAATCTGTTGTAATTCGAGTAATGTCTTAGCTTAAATGCCGACCATGGGTATTTAGACAAAAATTGCCGCCTTGGGCTATCGCCCAGGCCGCCCCTGCCTTCCGCCGGCCCTGATCGCGTTAGCATGTTTTCGACTGTCACTATATTGTATGTAATAATAATTTTAAGTTCATACCTATCTTACAAACAGCGCGACGTTTAATATTGGCATTTAATTTTAACAACAAAAATTATTGTTAAAACGAATAACATATTTTTTTATCCTAAACAATTATACAGCCATCTGAGTTGTACCATATAAAAACCAACTACCTACCTATGAAAGTTTTTATTTCTCAAGCTGAATTCACAGCTATTTTATCTGTAATGTCATGTGTTTTGTTTTTTCTATTTATTCTGATTAGCCGTTATTATCATGATTTCATTCGACATTCACAAACCATTCGTGATTCGTCTACCGGAAAATTCCCAAGATTGGGCTGTCTCAACTTTTGGACATGACACGACAGATGACGTAGCTGTGAACCCAGTTTTTTATTATAAAGTACACTAGTGTAGGGTCGATGCACAGCTACTACTATGTAATTTATAGATAAACGTAAATACGTAATACCTATACTGCATAATTTCTTAATTATTATTATCGAAACAGTGCCAAGAAATCTATGTTGAGCACACATTATGATAATATGTATATTCACAAATGTTTCTTCCACTCAACAGTTATTTTTATAATAAACATAATTTATCCCAATTATATAATATTATACTATAGATACCTATATACAGTTATGAATTGCCGATTTTATCTGAGTTGTTTGAAATTTTGAAATACAAAAAACGACAAATCCATTTGCACGATTTTTTTAAAAAACAGTGTAATAGTTGTTTAGATGGAGGCACGGAAAGATTAACTGCCTCTAGGCGCAGAATTGATTAAAGGAGAGGTATAACCCACTCGATTGACTACTCGAAAACAAACGTGAATGAGTGCACATTTTTTAATTTGCTTCAAGATTATTTGCTTACATCTAATACATATTACAACATTTAGGCTGAACTACACGATTCAACCATTGCCCACTGCTAGAGTACTGGATTTTAAAATTCTAGATATTTACTTGCAGCTTTGTACTACAGCAAATTTAAAATAAAATGTAAATAATGTTTCTATTTATATTGATTTCAATATTTCATATTCATATTATTCATAAATTAGTATAATAATACTTTAACATAGTGTCCTTTCAATATTTTAATACGTAAAGGCTATAGTAATAAACTATAATAATGACTAAACCTAATATTAAACTAATACTTAAATAAAAATTTGAATAATTAAAAAGTATATAAAACAAATATTATACTTTAAGTTTTATTAACTTAATAAAAACTATACATATCGAAGATTTGAACTATAAGAATGTAAGACAAACAATTTACATCTTTATAAGAAAATTCATATTATATATATATTATATACAGTATACACGGTGTATAATAATTGGTGTTCTAAGGTACGTGACACTTAAAATGTATATTGTCAATTACAATGTTTAAATGTGCCTTAGGGGGAACACGAACACCGAATACATACTATCAGAATGACACTAATTATTGCTTGATGAAACTAAAAACGAATACTAATACGAATCAAATTAAATACAAACAGTTCTAGGTATTAGCTGTGGCGTGTTGTTATTTTAAGTTGTCTAAAACCCCATACTAGGCGTGTCTGTACCTACTCTGTTGAATGTTGTAGTGCTGTATGACAGTTTAATAATATATTTATGTATTGTATATAAACATTATCAAAACAAGTTTTTTTTATTCTAATTTCTTAATAATATCAATATATACATTATACATTAGCACAAACTGCAAGTTAGTACTATCTATGTAATAAACTTTCAATATTTTAACATTCCAGCTTCGAGTATTGAGTGTAATTCTCTTGAAATTCCTTCGGTACAGCCGATATAGGTACCTACTAGTACCTACTGAGGCATTTTTATTATTGCTAAATATCTATATCTATGTAGATATTTTAGGGATAATATTATCTACTTAGAGTGTTTAATAGAACAACACTATTTTCATTAATGCTTACGTATAAGGATATAGGTTTAAGGCTTATTTTAGTGAATTACTAACATATGTGTTTAAATGTGTTTTACACTTTTACTATCGTTGGTGTATGCTCAAATAGTAATCGCGTGTACCAGGTTTATAATATAATATATATGTTAACTAGTTAAACACTTATACTCGCATCTTGCATTTGCATAATATATATATATATGTATTATGTTTATGTATATGTATATTTAAGAATCTTATACAGACATACAGTCAAACTATCACTACGCTTGACTTATGAAACAGCGTATTTTTCGATAAAATAATGTATGCATCGTGTCAAATAAATAAAGACGACGATAAAAGGGAATAATATTTTACACCACGTGATCAATACTCGAAATTTCGAAAACTCCCCGCGGATATTAATAAAATATTATTATATTATATTATTATGTTGTACTCTATCCAATATCTTCGCAGCATTGAAGCAACGTTCGTGTATAGGCTACGTAGGTCGGCGGCGCGAGCGCGCGCGCGTGTGTGTGTATATGTGTGTATGTGCAGTCGCCGCGGCCGCCTTGGTTGTACGTGTGCGAGGCCAACGGACCGTGTCAAATGTACCGCTTTTGACGTCCGACGCCGCCGCCGATATAAATTCTTGAATTTTCCTTGCCCTCCCTCCCCTCGTCGCACACACACACATACATACATACATACGCGTATAATATACAACACTATATACACGGTCGTGTCTTCGTCGCCGCCGTCATTCATTGTCAGCATATAAATACGGTATGTATATAATATAAATATATATATGTACGGTAATTTGTGATTGTCCGTTTCCAGTCATTAGGACCGGACGCACGGATGCTGCGGCGACGGCGGCCTCCGCCATCTCTATATAATGTATAATACACGAACAGTCTTAACAGACAATTTTATAAAATATATTATATTTTTTATATATATATATATATACTTAATACCTATAGATATATAATATATATATATATATATATGTGCTTGTACACTGTAGCGGTTGTCTTTGAGAGGGTTGACGGGATGTAGGGGGGTATGTCACGTATAGTCGTCATCGAACTACCCGACCGGACCATATAATATTATCAACGTCGGTGACGCCGAATATAATATACAATATAATAAACGCTACTTCACATCTGTCGTACACGCATGTACACGCATATTATAACTGCCGCAGCGTCTGTCCAAGCGGCGGCCCACCCTCGAATGTCGTTTAGAATTTATCTTTCATGCGGACGGCGAATGGTAACTATGTAAAATGTATATACAATATACAAAATATATAACATAACATGAGGGATTTTATATGGAAATCTTTTATTTTAAACCCTTAAGTCTTGAACCTTTTCGAAAATACTTTCCAATAACTTCGCAGTATAGAAAAAAAGCTTCGATGCAGTGTATTAAACATGTAAAAGCGTAAAACAGATGAATTTTTTATAAATGTTCTGTTTCTATGACAGATCACAGTCACTGGTCACTATCGTTCTCACGTATGTATTATAATTGTATAACATTGTTTTTGTAACATACTCCACGTGCAAGAGGCAATCAACGTCGATGTTAATTGATCATCCTTGATTTCATAACGCTTTCAATTAACACATTAACTAATATTTTTATTTGATGAGATAATTGCTTCCTAGTTTCAAACGTAAAGCCAGTAACGATAAGTCAGCAACTACTATTGTTATAAAATAGAGCAACTGGGCGCATTCATTAAAAGCAATAAAAACATCTAACGTTAAATGGACAATGGACATATTTACATTTATATAATTAACAATTATTCTTATATAACCATTGATTATGTTTACGATAATAAATGCAATTTATTTTAATAAACATTATAATGTCAAATCGTATTTGGGTATATGTGTCCTATATTTTTATATTTTATATTATATACTATTCACAATGTTGCATTACATTTAATGTATCTATATATAGTGTACATGTATGCGACCTGAAAATAGACACGTTTTTTACAGTAATAATGGAAAATAATACAGTACCTACGTATCATTATTAAACGTGTGTAATGCGTCCATGGCTATAATTGAAAGCCAATGGTAGTATTCATATAGGTATAGTAGTGGTAGTACATATACTATAATACTATAGGTATATACTATGCGGTAGGAGTAATAAAAATAATAATATAGTAGTATTCTAATTTCTATGTATATTCTACAGACTACAGATTATATACCTACAAATTGCCGTGGGTAAGCACGGCGGCTGTATCTAAATAAATTACCGTTGACAGCCTCCTATAAGCAGAAAATATAATTTCTTAAGGAAAAATGAAGTTATGTCGCTATGTGTATTTCTTTCATTATTATACTTGATAGTTTACTAGCTTACTTAGATAATGAGTTATTATCAGAATTAAAACAAAGTACATACAAATAAGTTAGTTTTTAATTTCGATCGTATACATTGTTGTAAATCAATAATTATTATTTTAACACTTTTTTCACTGATGAGTGATGTATTTTAATAGATTGTAGTTCTTATATAGGTATTCAAATATAATTGTTTTTATATATTTTATTTTATTAGACGTTTTATATCATCAATTAAGTTATAAGTATACATAGGTAATATGGTTAAATAATTTTGTAAGCAGATAAGACTTTTTAAGCTAAGTAGCTTAAGAATTTCGAACCGATTTAAAATGTTTTAAAAGGTAACAATAAAATAATACTTAACTTTTAAAATATTTTAAATCAGTAAGGCTATATGAACATTATATATACGTTATTACTTATTTGTGAATTTAATTATAGTGTTTATATAAATATATACCAACATATCTATATCTTATAGTTATAAAAATAAATTATGATAGTGATATATGATGATGTGTATTAAATGCATTTAAAGTTTAGATTCTAAGCATTTTAAACTTAAGAGGCTAACTACGTATATGCTTCTATAATCTACGCTACTGTTAAATTGTTATAAATATTAAAGTGGAAAACGCATTTATTAAAAGTTATGTATTGTCAACCAAAATATGATCTATATAACCTTTAATACCTATAATTAGTACGTTCAATATTATTTAATTGTTAATACATATATAGTTGACAGTTGACTGCAGTTAACTATAGTATGCTATAGTACAAAACTAAAACTTCAAACAATATTTTATTCTATAATTTAAAACATAAAATTAATTTTCTTTTACTATTTGTGTTACTAATTAACTCGTTAATTTTATTTAAATTTATAACAATATAAGTTTAAAATACCTAAAGTAGGTACCTATATAATATTAGGACATAAAAATAATTTTGGAATATTTTAAACTAAGACGCATGTTTAACCTTTAAACGATGAAAACATGAGTTATTACTTAGAAGATTAAAAGTCGGCAGACTGAAAAATCACAAACATTATTTTACCTATGAAATATATACCATTTTAAAACGTGAAATTGAATATGCGAGATTAAAGAATAGAGATTAAGTTTATGGGTTTTCTCATATTTCTTAAATATTTCTTACTTCAATGGTATGATCGTAATCAAATATAGATAGACGCACGTAGTTAATTTCTCACGCATCTGAATATACTCTCTTGTGATTCGTTTATCACTCAAGCCTTGCAGGTTAGACGTTAGTGTTATATAATATAATACAACAAATTAGAAAAACAACTTTATTTTGATCACGTGAACTGTGTAACGAACCAGCGAAATTAAATAGATTTTTTTTTAATTTTTGTTGCCAGTTATCCTTCATATTTTGGCACAACTATGAAGTATTACCAAAGTAAAAACTGTTCATTAAAATAAGGCCCATACAATCATAATATGATTTAAGCTACGGAAGTTGTAAAAATTTATAGCTCATAATTTTCGGGTTTTATATAAATACTTCTTCAAGACCAGTTTTGAAAAATGTGTCTAATATACGAGTATACTATTAAAATTGAAGTGCATTATATCGTATTGACAATATGTCAATATATGATATAAAAAATCCTTAAATATATTAAATTAAATTCATTTTATATCCTTTTTTAACTATATGGGATTATAATAACATATAATAGTTAATTTGCATTATGGTTGTTAGTTAATAATTAGTATTGATAATTTAAAATCATCGTTTATTAATTTCATTGTAATACGTAAAGAAAACCACTAAAGTTACATCATCTACTTAAACAAATATAGAGTTATAGTGTAGAAGTATAAATTAAGTATGTATTTGAAAAATTATGTACAGTCTAAATAATAAATTCAAATGTTATATGCAGTTTTTATATTTCAGACTTTCTATCCCTAGGGAGAAGTATCGTACATTTTCAAGAGAGTATGCTATAGAAGTAAATAATATCACGTAGTAACGTCATATAGTTTTTCGGGGGATATCAAATTTTCTCCAAGGGGGTAATACCCCCCAATTATCTCATTCACACCCCTAAAATAAACACTAGTTTCATATTTATAAGTTGTAACTCACACTACATAGATATATCTATATATTAAAGCGGAATTAATTTTTTGTAAATTGTGATACTACAACGAAAAATAAGAAAAGACACACCTATTTATTAATATTATATATAGGTTATAAATTATAATTATGTATATTAAATATATAGTGTCCCGTGAGAATTTACCCAATGCGATGTATCATCAAATAATAAAGATATCATAATTATATTTTTTAAATGACTCACAGGGATAAAGATTACATGTATTTCATATTTTAATGTAATTTGATGTTTTGGTAAAAAAGTAAAAAAATATATTTTTTTAATTTTTAATGTTTATTTTTCTGAAAATATTGACTTTCGACATTTTATTTTCACTATCATGATGATTTTTAATATTTTTCTTAATTTTGGGAATATTCTTGGATTATTATATGAGCACGAGTCTGTGGGCCACATGTTTGATAACACATTAATACTGCAGGCACTTATAATATATTACCTATATTATATAAATTACAATTTTTCTCGAAACTAGAAAAAATATTAAAAATTACCATGCTAATAAAAATAAAATGTTGAAACGTTTAATTAAATAAAAAATTATTTTTTTAAATGTTTTTACCAAAACATTAAATGTATTAAAATATGAAATATTGTAGTCTTTGTCCATGTAAGTCATTTAAAAAAACATAATTATGATATCTCTATTATTTCAGGATATATCACAATGGATAAAACCTCACCAGACACCCTATTTACCTATATATTAAACTAGCTTATTGATCCCGGATTCGTACATGAACATTTTTTTAAAATTAAAATAAATAAATATAAATTGTGAAATCATTCAAATTCCTTATCGAAACCTAATAATACATTAAAAAACAATATGTACCCTCTCTAGACCCTTTTCCTTCTTGGGACTAAAATTAAAAAAGGTACCTTATGGACACTTCTTAGTAGTTGCTCCATAATATTTTGAACAACTTTTCAAAAATAACATAAAAAAGTTTCCTAATAGTGTCGTCAGAAATATACATATAAAATGCCATTCATTTATATAATACATTTATATAAAAGGACTAAGGATAAAGATATAAAATGGTCAATGGATATACATATCATATAAATTTATATAACATAATAATAATGTATTATATATTCATATTATAGCCCGATGGATTTAAGTAGTGTAAATTACTACATTGCCATTTAACATTGATTAAATAAACACGGAGGTGGATAGCCCACGGTATATAGCAAATGAAACTAACTTGATATTTGTTTGATGCTTTTAGTAGATTACTATAAAAATAATTTTATCACCATTTAGATTCCTATATAGTGTATATAAATATTAAGTACAGAATAAAGATGTTTTATTATATGTGTATAAATAATTCATAGTATTATTTCATATTTTTGTCTAATGAAAAGATCCAGATTCTAAATAATCAAGTAATGATATATAAAGAAGTCTATACAATAAACATACAGAAATATAATTGAAATTTCTTGAATTGTAGGTAGTTTGTTCAGTTTAAGTCAATATACATTTACATTAACTAGGCTTCCTATACACGCGGAGGCAATAATATTATAAAAATACTGAAAAAAATTCAATATATATGTATAATATTCTCGTACGCATACACACATAATTTTGCGGAACAATCAAACTATTATACCTATTATTGAAAAATACTAAGTAAAAGATATATGTAGGTACCTGTAACATTTGTATAAATGAATGTAGTACCTAATAATGTAAGCGAAAGAAGATATTATTGCAAAGAGGCGTTGTGGGTCGCTACAAGTGGCGGATGGGTGGTCAATAGAGATAGCTCTATACACGTAGTATACATAAATACATATATACCTATAGTTATATAGAGGCATATATACGAAACATAATGTAAACGAGGGTGTTCCACGTGTGTGGTCTTCGTCCGATAAACGAGCGCGTTTATATAGGTTTCTTCTGGTAGCTGCTGTTCTTATATCCTCAATATTATACTACAGCTAGTGGCGCCGATGTTTATTTACATTTCCTCCCCTCTCAAGAAGGAGCGACCCGTCCATGCTCCTCCTCCGACCCGTAAACCACTCGCGGCACAAACGACATATAGGTACACGAATTATAAATTTTAATTATATTATAAAATCTTTTTCAATAATACACAAATATATAACATCATCATATCATATAACAGTATAATTCTGTAGATTTTCGATTTGACGAAAATACATATAATGAAATAATATAAGCGGACGGGATAAAACGAAACATAAACGATTCATTTTTAATTACCTAGTAAAAAAGCAGACAACTTACGTCGTATATCTATATAATATTATACTATAATAAGTACAGTCAGTGATGACGGTGGTAATAGCATTAATATATTAAAATAATTCGTGTGTGGTACATGGGTACCGCGTATACCATCTAATATTTTACACATTTATTAGGTATATAAAGTATAATTTGTTGCGTTGTATTTTCACCACACGATGTTATATTAGTCGTAATAAACATACATGATATTATATAATATTATAGGTTTTCATCTGATATTTGTTTTACACAATAATTTATCTACACTGCGCACAGTAGCTCAATTTATATTTATATGTAAAACCCGTCTAAAGTGTATAATACTAATCGGCTGTACGCGGTAGCTATAGGTATATCTATTGGGCGTGGCAAAGCACAACTCACGTCCAATGAGTTTTTAATTTGTGTATCTCGGACAAACATAATAAGAATACCAACAAAAATATTTAATTTTCAAGTCTAATATTTAAAATAAATAAATATGAGTATGACTTATTAGAATAATATATTTTTATTATATTATTGACAGTAATATTATATGATAACTTAGTAGATAAAAAAAATGTTTTAAGCAAACAATTTTGTAGACATTTTAAATATTTATTAAAGTATTTGATGATCTTTGTTATAAAATATTTAATTCAAAATGACAACACGTTTTACCATGAAAAACATATTTTTTGTTGAGGACTTGAGGTATACGTACCTATATTAATTTTCTATATAACTAATATGCACACATTATATTTATTAATGATTTTAAAATGTAACTAAAAATCAACGGTATAGCTATAGAACTAATAATTTAAAACGACGAATTGTTAGTAAGAACGGATGGACAGATACAGTCAACTTCTAGAATAAAATCATTACAATTTTCAAAATTGTATAAAAGGCTCAAAAATGTGATTAAAACTTTTTGAAATTATTTTTTCCCCATAAAATTATAACATCACCAGATTAAATGTTTAATAGCTATATAACTATTGCTGTGTTTTGAAATTCAACAAAATGTATAAGTTAATTAAAATAATATGTTAAACAATATTATCATGTATTTTAGTATTTAACCGTTTTTTATCATGTTTTTTTTTTTAAATATTCTCGTAAAATATTGGGAAATTATAAAAATACTATAGGTACTTAAACAGGCTATAGCTAACCTACACAATAATTGTTTGAATCTGATAGAAAATTATTTGCAGCTTATAGTTTTAACCGTATACATAACGTTAACGAGTATATACATTTAAAATAACAGTAGATACATCACTATTTACTTAGACTATAGGTATAAGTATAAAGTATATATATATTATACTTACTAATCCAATAAAACCTTTCAGTATAATAATTTATACTGAGAAACTTTTTGAATAATATTACTTTAAAATGAGGAATTTATAAATTAATATTTATTAATTATATTGTATATTAAATAATATGAAGTAGGTAGATATATAAATATATTTTTTTATAATTTTATATACATATAAATTTAAAACAATTTAACATTCATTTTTAATCTAATTAATAGGCAAAATTAAAATAATTAAAAAAAAGTAATGTTTTTTATTCTACTGCCGATTAGTCAACAGTCGTACTTGAATATAGTTATGCCATATAAATCTGACATAATATGAATAATAAAAACAACTAAAATATATATTAAAATTAATGTTATAATCACGTTAGGTGCACCCTGTTACTGTATTATAGTATATCATTAAAGGTTAAAATATTATTTAGGTACTATATATGTATAATACTATTATACACTTATATATAGGCATACAGCCTGCAGCAACTAAAGTTTGAACTCTATATAGGTAGATAAATACACACGTTTAAACCATATTTAGGTAGGTCCATATAGATCATATAATACGTTCAAGGATTTACTTAAAACTATATTACATCGTAAATTCTTGTATTTTATAATATATTTTTTATGTTGGTCAGTGTTCCAAACTAAACTTAATACATAAGGTATGTCTCATCAACCCAAAAGATTTAAATTCATCTTTTTTTTATTTTGTATAATTTTTTTTAGCTTATTGTTTATTGAGCATTGTAATTAATAATTATGTATACAGTAGGTATATGATTTATTTAGATTTATAACCAAACCAAATAGGTACCTATTCGTGAAATCACACGGTTGGTACAGTACAAGAAAGTTTGTTATGTCTACAAGTACTGAGGTATATGTATACCTATATACCTATAAGCTCAGCAGCATTACATATTAGTCAATAAGATAAAATCAAGATTCAAAATGCGTAAAAATGTATAAGTGATATTAAACAGGGTGATTTACTAAGCACGTTCAATGTTCATTCTCTTTTTCTTCAATAATGTAGTTATTGAGACTTTTGGAATTTTCAAATACACTAAAAGATTATATTTTCAAATCTTTATTTTATTATTAAAATCGTGTCATGTAGCGATACAATGAGAACCTACTTTTCTACTGTGAATTATTTAGCAGATAATATTTTTATATCAAAATCCAAATTTGAGGGAGTATAATTTTTGAGTTATTTAATTTTGTGTAACTTATTAGGATAATAGAATTATGCATTTTAACAATAATTTACAAATATGGTCTTTAAGTTTAGTATAATTAAAAAATTAAAAATTAGAATAAAAATAAATTCATTTTTAAATGAAAAATGGGGGTAAATCACCCTATATATATATTATAGGTACCTGTTCTGTTCGGTGCTTCGGGATCGTGGCCTGCAGTAGTTGTTTGTAGTGTTCGGCGGGTAACATGTCTCCAGTAAGCGTTTTATTACTACCACGGCACAGATGTACACACGTCACGTGGCGCATAGGTCGAACAGACGTACGTTTGGCACAAAATATGCTCCATGGCCAATTGTCACACTTGTACTGTACCGGCGCACCAGCAGTCGGCGGGCGGAAACGCGAGCCCGCGACGACGATGATACGTGTATAAACGCGCGCCGCGGTTCGCTCTGCGTTCACCGGCCGGTTACACGGGACTCGCAGCGCGCCAACCGGCTATATCGACCAACACCCCATCGTCATTTAACCATCGGTAATTGTACGGATTTTACCGACAAATCGCATGTTTTACTTATAACAGCCGAAGGCTAAAGCTTGGTAAAATATTAAAATATTCTGTGTTATATTTTGCAGTTTTCAAAACAGCGACATTTACACTTTGTACTGGCGATGGCGTAGGTATACTGTGAAGTGCAATGTTATTTGTAATTATATCGTTGTTCCGAGGGAAAAATATTCTATAGGATAAATACTTATATAAAACAAAGCGAACTAATTATTATAGTTGAATTAATTTTTGCCAACAACATTGTATTTAATTCACTTATATAAGTAAATATTGCAGGTATACATACGTCTAAAATACTAGAATTCTGCAATGATGTGAATAATATGTTTATCATATACAATATAAATAGCTTAAAATGAATAAAAATATTTTAAAAATTCTATCGTGTATAGGAAATAAAATTATACGTTTAATGATGAAAAAATCTGTTCAATTATGATGCATACATATTTAATAATTATAAGACAAACTGCGAAAAATGGGAATATATTATTTATACAGTTACCAGTTTACTATAAATATATAATAGTATTATATACTTATTTATAAACCTGCAGCAGCTAAAGTTTAAACGTTAAATAGATTAATACACGTTTACACCATTTTTAGGTATTAGGTAGGTTCATAGATCATAATACGAGTATAGTATAAACAAAAATTTACTTAAAACTATATATAAACCTTGTATACTTGTACAGTCTTATATTTTATAATATATTTTTTAAATTGGTCCGCGTTCCAAAATAAACTTATGTACGTAAGATATGGTTCATCAGCTCAAAAAATAAGATTAATCAAGTTATTATAATTAATTAATTTTTAATAAATCACTTATTTTGTATATTTTTTTAGCTTGTTTTCTGTTAAAAATTGTAACTATGCATCTATGTATACAATAGGTTTATCATATTATATTTATATATCATGTATATAAATAGGTACCCACTTGCGCAGTTACATGGCTGGTACAGAACAAGAAAGTCGGTTACATATATCTATAATATTATATAAGTTCAGTAAGCTTTTATATTACTCGTGTATTAGTAAATAAGATAAAATAATAATTTTTTCTTAGTCAATATGGTAAATAGGATCACAAAAATATTATGAATAATTTAGATAAATCATTTCGTGTAAAGATGTAATTACATTTTATACAAGGAATATTTTACGTGAAGATAATAATATAATATAGTATGAAGATTGAAAAAAATTGTACATTTTGAAACTAAAAATTAAACGAAATAAATTATTAAAATGATTATATCTATACATAATATTTATGTATAGTATATACAATAAACATATATATATATATAATATATAATGGATGGCTTACATTAAATAAATAATCATACATATATTATTAATAATTATTAATTAATATTGTAGATAGTGTTGATACGCATTAAATCATACAACATGTTTAGGTTTATAATTTAAATTTTAAACTGCAATTTATTCATCCTTTTCCGACAGAGTGACTCATAATGTAGCAGTGTAGCTACACATTTTAAGGTCAATTATTTTGAAGATGTGTATAAACAGAATAGATGATATTTTGAAATACGTGTATTATTTGAAATTTATAACAACTGTCTTTGGGTTAAATTTATTCAAAACATTGTTTCATATATTTTTTTAGTACTTAATTCAAAATATTAATTTATGGCATATTCAATTTATAATAATAAATTTATTCAAGAATTATTATAACTTTTAAATTTTCCTTATAAGTATAATCTAAGTATGCTGTGAGTTATGAATTTGTGATTTAAATATTTCTACTCAAGGTAATTTTATGTTATAGCGACCAATGTATATGTACCTACGTAGTACCTATAATAAAGTTTATAGGTACTAACTTCACAAAAAAATAAAATTTTTATTCCATTATTTAATCATGATCGAACCAACAATTATCCTTACACTTAATATACAAGAATAATGAATATTAAATGTATTCAATTTCAATACATGCATTTGTATTACTAAATATATAAAAGGAACACGATCTGCAATATAGACGGGGATTCTAAACCATCATAAATTTGTTTACAAATCTTTGAGATTAATGTCAAAAGATCCAATCAGATTTCTAGCAACAAAATTCCTTTATAACAAATGGCATCTACGATATAACATTTATTATTATTAAATCGAATTTGCTTTGGAAAATTGAATAAACACATGTTGTTAAAATATAAAATTATTTGAAAAAATATAAAAGTTGTTCATCATGGGTCAAGTTATTCTTGTTAGGTATATAAGTTGAAAAATATGCAAAATACGTTGATATAGATTGTTAGATTGTATATTAAAATTAAAAATATTCTGTGCTTAAATTTTTTTTTCAACAATTATTTATTAAGTATTAATTAAACGAAATGGTCAAGCGGAATACGCCAATATACACGTAGTCGCCGATTCGAACCAAACACAGGCAACCCTCTGAATAGGAAGAGAAATGTCCAAAGAAAGAGAGATATCAACATATTATAGTACAAAAAGCAACGGGAAACCATTATAAACACTGCACAGTGTAACTTTTCTAGTTCCTAAGTTATTCGTACACAAAAATCTAAAGCTTTTAAATTAATAAATTGTTGTCAAACCAACCTAACAGTTGTAAGCTAAGCAGCATAAATAGAACACATATCTATATCTAATATCTTCTTAGTTTGCTAAAAGCAAAATTTTAGTTTCATAACTTCATAAGATAACTGATAAATTAGACAAATAAATTCTAATACTTTAATGCAATATTTCTATTTACATGCAAATAAAATCATCTGTGAAAATACTTCGTTTTCTACTTTTTCTAATACATAACATTGAATAATTTAATGATGATGTTATTTGTGTTAGTACTCTTATTACAATATCAAATGTATAGTTTTTACTATCTTTCCTAAACAATATTAGTCACAATCCACAACTAGGTTAGCTAGAGAAAAAATGGAAGTACAACATTTTTTCGCGGCAATTAATGTTTTGCCTAGGCTTTTATGAGATTTGCCAGATTTGCAGTAACACACGAGTACACACGCAATGCTTATGGTCGATTGATCTATGCAAACATCATTAGTTTTTACCTGTTTTTACCGACAATAATTATTTATTGTCATGATTATTGTCGGAATGTAAATCGCTTAGAACGCCGACACTTGATAAAACATTATTCACACGTATTATAACATTATAATAATATTATATCTTTAATATTACATCTGTTGAATAATGTATTGCTACTTGGGAGGCGCTTCGTGTGTTGATGGAATATTTTATAATTTAGATTGATATATACTCGTAGATATAACGCGGACCTTCGTATGAAACGTTATAAATAAATATTACGTATATTATAAGATTTTTTAAGTCTATACACTGAGTTTCAATTATTACAAAAAAAGACTGTTTTATAATAATTATTTACATATTTTTTTGAGAAGATATTGGGTTTCATTGTACACGGAATCAATGTAAAAATAATATGCATAATATACAAATAGTATACACATAAACTCAAATTAAGCTTTCAGGTTGTGTACATTTTCTAGAAATCGCCGGCAAATACCGAGCATTTAATAGTAATATATTCTTTGACCGTTGGTATTTCCTCGTAAAAGACGATCGAATGGCTTGCATAAATAAACATGTCAATTGTTCCTAGCCATCTGCATGGAAAACAGCATAATAAAGTTTGAGGACAAAACGATGCTATCAGTTATCACAATGGTATTTTATGTACAAATAGCCAGACAATTTTGACGTTCGATCCATGTTTATTTTCCTATTCTTCTTTTCCACTATGTTTTCTTTGGATGTTATATCTCTTTATTTGCAACTTTAAATCGTTATTAAAATACTTGGCCGGTATTGTATGCACACCTAACATTAATACTTTTCGAAAACGGTTTGTATTATTGGTCCGTTATACATTGGTGATTAATCAATTAAAAAATAATAATATAATAACCAACAGAAATACTGGCCAGAATTCCTTTAAAGGTTACTCGGAATATTGTTCTATATCGATGAAATAGCAATTTGCTTAAGTTTATGTACCATTGTCTGCTTATTACGTAGGTATACTAATCGTACTATAAAGTATCTATTATGCATACATACAAATCAATTTAAAACTTTTGAATAATTTATTAAAAACTAGATGTTCAATAGTATTACGTATATATAGATCTAAAGAAAAACAAATTGCAGATACGACACAATTGTTATCCTTAATATCACTTATTATATCTTTTAAGGAATTTCAAAACTTCAAATACATGCAATTAATATAGTTCATTCAATACAGCGGTATTACAATTCATTATTCTTCGAAAACTTAAAATATTTTATATGATCTATTAATTTTTTATAATAGTTCGTAGATAATTAAGAGCTAATAATACCACACTATTAAACATATAACCTATGTGTTGTTATGACTTATGATAAATTGTTCGAATAACCAAGCTAAAATATTTAATTTAAAATCACTAATATTTTTGCAACATAAATTACTTACTATTAAAAATAAAATCAACAATTAACTAATTAACTGCTATTTTTATAATTTTAAAACAAGTTTTTTCTCCTGGTACTGAAATTGTTAAATTGGTTTCCGTACATACTGTATTACTGGATGTATTGTGTGTATCATATACACTATTTTTTTTAGTTATATTCATTTAATCGTTCCAATAAATATTATTTCAGTTTAAAAGTATATGGCATAGTAATTAATATTCGTAAATGTCAAGAAATAAGTCGTATTTTACCATATGTCATAAAATGTAAAAGCGTTAAGCCATAATTAGGTAGATATAAAGCAATAAATAAATACAGTATACACGTTAAAATCAACTCTATTATAGAGCCCATTTATGTTTTTAAATGTCTTTTTTTTGTGCAGCGACAGTAGTGTTAATTCTGAAATGAAACGGTTTATGCATTATAGTTTAGGTAGTTTAATCACTTACAGAATTCTTAAAATATATACCATATCTTTTACAATAATATGTTTAACATAAATACATAATACAGTAAATGTCTATATATATATTGCCATATATGTCTGTAGATATTATATTACCATATTATACAATTTTCGAAGTTTTTACTTTTTTTAATTATAGTTTTTAAAATATATATATATTACTCACTTAGATTTTTACCCACATGCACGTATTAAATAATAAAACATTTAAATTTTTCAAAATCATTTTTGTTTTTGAAATATTTATTTCATAAAATTTAGTCAGCATACAACAATATTTAAAAAAATAATATATTTTTAATTTTTTTTGTGATCATTTATTTTTAAATTTCTTACTTTTTTAAACTATAATTCACATTTTGAGTTTCATATTCCTAAACAGGACATTTTTCTGAAAATTTCAGTTAATAAAAATTGGATATATTAAACGAATAATAGTTAACAGTAATAAATAATAAGTAATAAGCATTTAAAGATAATAGATAACGGGTTGCATATTGGGGCTACAAAAGTACTTCTCAAAATGTTGGTTTACTCCGCTCATAAAAATTTTACATACACGCTCATGGTGTATATACTATATACCATCTAGAAATGGAAATATAATGTATATCTAGATTTAACGTATAGATATTGTGGATAATTCTAAAAGATTTACAAATAATATGAAACGTAATCAATTTTAAAATTAAAAAAAGATATACCTATGATAATGAACATTTAAATCAGTTAATCGTTATCACTGGCTTACTATGAAGAGAGAAATAATAATTTAGTGTATTATAATACCACTATATAGGGTTCTTATAGTTCTTACACGCATACAATATGTAAATACCCACGGTCATATTATATTGTATTGTAATACGATATTTGGCGGTATTGTATTCACGTATATAGGTACCTTGTACTGATATACAAATATACGAATGTAATATACCCATCCATTAGAAAACCATGTTTCTAAGTGATGATAATATTATATGCCGCATGTATTTGTCGTAAGCACATATAAATACTAAATGTAACAGTATCTGGGGATGCTGGACAATAGATGACATTGATGCCGACTGCTGACTATGGATTTCCACTGTACACTAATTATTACGTATTTAAAGAGAGAGAGACAAAGATAGATAGAAAGTATTCGACATATTTCACTTCCTCATGTCTCTTGAACCTTACCATACGCGCATACATATTTAAACGTGGGTGGTCGATCATTTCACTTATAAACGGCGTTAAGACTAGTTTTTTCTCTCCGACCGAATCGTCATAAATGAAACTGATTGTGAGTATACGATCACTTGCATTATTATTTTTTTCATTTATTTTTTTATTTTATTTTTTCAATACCGAATAATGTCATATGCCGAACGTATGGCCGAACGCCGCGGGGTATTAAAATATATAATTTTGAAAACTATGATGAATTGATTCTAGAATGATGATGGATATTTTAGAATATACGCAAGTGCTCTAATGTTATACCTATTATACTATATTAATATAGTGAGACTTAAAGCAAAATGTCATTATCATTGCTTTATTAAACAAACATTACTGTATACGAAAAAAATATTCCGTAATCTAATTGAAGTCTGATGCTAGAATCATTCAATTATTTATACCAACATTTTAAGGAAAGCGATTGAAAAAAAAATTAAATAGAATATACCTATCAAATATTAATTCATAAATAAGAAAATTCACAATTAAAAAAAATTGCATACATGTAAATATAATTCTAACTCCTATAGTCTTATATATTATATGTCCTATGGGCTATGGGTATCTATATATTATTATATACCTTTTACCTAGTAAGTAGTAGTACAAAGTGTCAAGGAATACGACAAAAATTACACGAGAAGTATATTATATTATATTGTTGCATATTGTTGTCAAAATCTTTTATACCTCCGCAAAATAATTTAAGTAAAATTAAAAAAACATTAACACTGAAACTTAAATATTTCCAAAATGGATAAGTAGATACCAATGAAATATGAGTAGCAGGGAAGGTTATCATTGGAAAGCCGATTAAGCTATTAAAGTATTAACAATACAGTTAGAGGCATTCAATTGTTAAATTACTTCTCGTGCGTTACAGAGTTATCATTCATAAGTAGAGGTATGTATTTGTCATGGTCTGTAGTTCTGTACAGATGAAAAATAAGATTAATAGTTATTAAATATCGATACTATCTTTTTAATGCTGTAGATGCCATCTAAAGGCTATGTAATAATCAAAATATCTATTATAACTTATTTAGAAAATTCCATTTCTATTTTATATGAAATGCATAAACATAATGTGAGGTAGCATAGAAAAAATATACACGCCTTATTGTTTTAATGCCTTTTATACAATGTAAATAATAATTAAAAGAAATTATATTGTAAAAGAAATAACCTGTTTATTTCCTTTCAATTATTTTGGAATAATTAATTGTTTTATGTTAAATTAGGATATTAAAATACTGGTTTGTTATAAATGGCTTATGATGAATATATTGCCTGTTGAAAAATGATTAAGAAATTATGATTTTTTAGTCGAATAGTTTTAAATATTTCAAGAATGTATACATCCAAAAATACTTGTTGGGTTGGACGAATTTTGTTTAATTGGCGACTGATGACAAAAAAATATAACAGTATACAAAATTAAAATTCACGTGAACTCAGTCAAACACTATATATTATACATTTTCCAAGTACAAACTAATATTTAATTTGTAATGTTTGCATAATATTATATTACAATTTATATTCATATGTAAATTATTGAAAAAATAAGTATAATTTTTTGGAATATTTTTTAAAATTTGATGGTTATAAGTTGAAACTTGTACACTGTACAGGTATTATATATTATAGTAACTAGTGAGTATATAATATATATTTTATGATTAATAGTATTTTTCTATATTATTAGTTACCCAACTAAAAAACAATTTTTACATTCTATTTATCATATAAATTAGTCGTTAGCAACCTTTTAAACTCTCGAGCCACAATTCACAAATTAAAAAGAGGCCTGCAGACAAAACTAATAATTTTATATTCTTAAATTCTTTATTGATAAACTACTATTTTTGTATTTAAGACTTCATACTTTTTATATGAAATCTTCATAGGTGCATTTGTGGCTTATAGACTATCTTTCCAATCGACAATATACTATCTTATTATAGTAATATCTATATCTTATGGATAAGTTAGACTATTAAACTCAGCTCACCAGTCACCATTGAATATTCTTAAATACGCTTCTGTTCTAAACTTAAAAATATTGAACTATTGAATATAGTTTTTCCTATTTTTCAATAATAAAATAAAGGTTTGACTTGGCTTTTTCGTTTCTTAACATTGAATCTTGCAGGTCATCTATGTCTCTTTTGTAATTTAGTTTATGGTATAAGCAAATAATATGAATAAGAGTAATTATATTTTGTAGCAACTTATATAATTTTCATCGTATGTTGACAAAATATATTATAGTGTCGTACTGTCGTACTTCCTCAAATAAGCTTTTTTCTCAAAATGCTTCCTAATTAGTAATAGGTAGCTTTAACTATTTTTTTTTTTTATTGTTTAAATTAAACCACACTTCTGTTTTGTTTACCAAAATCTTGATTTTCGTGTTGTTATAATTTATTTAAAATTATAGCGTCAGTTAAAAAAAATATACGGATAAGTATATATTTAGATAATATTATTGAAAATAATAGAGAACATTATAATATGTTCGGAATACGTGTTGGTCAAACGTATTGTATAAAAAAAAATCCCGAAATCAAATATATAATACATTATTACGTACACTCGGCAGAAATATGTATACGAACACAACAACCGATTCAGACGATTCATTTAATGATTATGCTCTCTAACGATCAAAAATCAAAATATGATAATAATTTATAACATTATATTCCACATGACCACATGCGTTTATTACATATAATTAGTATTATGAATTAAAGCGCCGTGCATGTGCAACCCGTCGCCGTGTGCAGGACTGGACGCACGCGGCTAAGCGTCACGCGACGGACACGTCTCCGTGCTAGCATATCATTATTATTATATGTTGTGCGACTTCGATTAAAACACCCGCGAGGTCCGGCGGCGCATAATAGGCCACTAATGACGCGCGAGGAGCATACGCACACACACGTACCCATCGAATCGCACGCCATCGTTGTTTACTATTCACGCGCGCGGCTCTCGGTACCCACCTATATATCATATATATAAATATATATATATGATACGCAATTCGCGTACTTACGTCCGCCTAGCGCGCGACGCGGGTACAGTCGAATATTTTTATGACGGCCGTTATTACTACTCTCGCGGCCGCGCACGCTACATAATGTAATATAAAATAATATTATACGATGCGGCGGTGGCGGACGCAGTTATTGCCGTCATAGACCGTAGAACGCGAGATCGACGTCTCGTGCCTACGTTATAATATTATATTACGTGGAATGGTAAAAAAAAAAATAATAAACTATTCTATACGCACAACGAACAATTATATACATTTGAACATACCATAGTAATAATAATAATAATCGACGATTAAGTTGGCGTCGTCGTCGTTTAGTCGAGTTGACACGGATATATTATACACATATATAATACATATTATACACCACCACCACGTACGTACAAGCATTATTATTAATATTATTATTATTATTATTATTATATAGATATACATGTACGATATCCTCTACAACAGTTGTCAGTTGTGCGTGTGCGTGTGTGAGTACGTTATTCGTCAGCCGTTGGGATGGCGGCGATGGGTCGGGTGTGCGTACCGAAGAGTAGGGTACCACAGCGCACGCACGCGGGACTGTACGTTGTTGGATAGCGAAGGCGCGCGCGCGCGCGTGTGGTCCTCGGTGTCGTCTACTTGTGTGGCACGGGGCCGGTGCCACCGTGGGTGGGCCCCGCCGCCGATCCTACGGCCGGCACTCCGCGCCGTCGCAACTGCCGCCGCACGATAGGACGTACTATCCTCCACGACGACGTCGCCGCCCGGCCGCCGCCACCACTGCCGCCGTCGCCGCCGTAACGCGGTACCACCGACGGACGCCGTCGCCCGTCGAGCACCACTCTCCGTTTTTTAATTAATATATATATATGTACACGCGTATGGATGTATTACAATAGGTGTACCCGGCCGACAGGGGCCCGTTCGTCCAAATCGGCCGATATTTCTGCCGGTATCTGTGGGGGTAATGTCGTTATTATCGTTTCCGGGGAATGTTTACAATTTCGCCGGTATTAATTATAGATATAAATTTTTTAATAAAATATAGGTGTATATTATCTATCGTGTCATTAATGGAACTTTAAGTTTTCTCTAAAAATCAACCTGACATCAGTGACATCTGTGGTCCTAGGAAATTCAACGTTCTTACCAACCGGATATCCGTAAATTTCCTCTGCTGTCAATCTATCATCCCCTTATGCGAGAAGTTTTTTCGACAACACTTTAAAATTATAGTTTCTTTGTCGAGCGCCTGACGCTTTGCGTAAACGCAACTAACTGTACACGGCGGTTGCACGAAATGCTAGTGCGTGTGACGAAGAATCTAAGATTATACTGAAGATTATTTGTGTAACCGGACTTAGACGGGTGTGTTGTGGTACCAATTATGTGCCGTTTACGACGGCATAATATAGAATTTACGATGGCATTAAACAATTTTAATGTGTAATTATATTTGAATGTCTTACAATATTTTACTTCATAAATAATTATTTTTATTAATTAAATGAGTATAAACTATAATATATTCACTTTATCCGTAGACATTCCCTCGTCTCGAGAAAATCAAAAAATAAACTGGCACAAAAGTGAAGACCGATAAAATACGATATAATTATAAACCACATCACATGTAAGCTTTAACAAATCTATCTGATTCACCTATATGCAATCTGTTAATTGTTTTCAATACGATCAATGTAGTTGGTTTATTATAAATTATCATCATAATACTCATTGGAATGTCTACTGAGAAAACTATATCAATGGTTATTACACGTGCGTAAACTTTTTAATTCTTATAGATCATATTTTAATTATTGTCAATGTCATATAAGTATAGAGCAAATATAATATGTAATCGAATAATATAATAAGATTATAGAGGTAAAATATACAAAATGACATGTATTCTATTAAGTATACCGTAAATATACATAATTCACTAGGAAAAATACAAAAAAAAAAAAAACGAAAATTGCCATTAATTATTCATATTAATTATCAGCTGTGATTTATAATAATAATAGCTAATATAATATAATTATTACCAACTTTGTGTATCAACCCTTGTATTTGTGTAGTAAATACCTAAAATACAAGGATAATTTATAAATATAATTAATTAGTATAATATATCAATATAATATGTATACATTGTTACCTAACTATTAACCATTAGTTACAGTTGTATGTTATGTGAATCGTCGTTTAAAATATATATATAAATTGTAATTACATATTTAAACCGATATAATTATAGAAAAGTTAATGAATAATGATTTAAAATTCAAAATGATGGGTTATAATAATATTATAATAATTTAATTTAATTATTACACATGTAATACAAACTTCAAATATGTAGCTATAATATTATCCCTAAAATGAAAAGTCTAATAATGTAATATTATCTTAAAAATTAAAAAAAAAAGAGGATGAAATCAATAAAATATTATTATATTATAATATGAATAACCCAGCAGTATATCTTGTTATTCATGTATAGTTGATATCTATACTTTAAATCGTGTGAAATGTTCAAAGTGACAGTTTTAGTATTGAATTTCAGAGAAACGGGTACGCAATGAAAATATTCGGTTGAATTAGACTTAACGCTGCCTATGTGAAATGAACGACCACCCACGTTTTAAATGCCTTCGTTAAAAAGACATTGTTGGACTGTAGGTATACATTTTACAAGTGTATGGAATTTTATTTGTAAGCCGACGAAAATTTAATCGTATTATTTAATTTGTATTTGAATGTATCAATAATACCATGAAATAACATGAGTAATAAGTAAATAATCTGAATGAGCTTGTATAAAATAGGTAAGTATATAATTAGTACCTAACTAAATGTTATCATAAATAAAATCGTATTTAATAATACTACTGCAATAAACACCTTTTGTAGGGATATCTCATATTTATATATGCTGTAAGTAGTAGATAAGTATATCGTGCATGTCGCATGATAATAATGTAATTAGTTACTCCGCGTGTCATCAAGTATATGTGTATATAATTATTTAGGTATAATATTACACTATAATATTGATTTTAAAAACAGTAATAATTAACTATAAACTAATATATTATAATTATTATAACAATTTGAAACATAAAATGGTTCTTCTAGTTAATTCGATATTTTGAGATAGAATTTTTTGATTCTGAGCTCACTTTTACACATAGACATATAGTTAAATATTTAATAAGCATGACTATATATACTACATATATAACAGTATAAGTATATAGCACCATTGATTATAAATATTAGTATGTCCAATGTCTATATATATATTTAAATATACCTTAAATAATTAGTATTGATTTAAAATCGATTATAGGTGAATTTATAAAGAATATATATACATATTATGCACTATTGTATATTAAAAATTAAAATACTTATTTTAAAATTCTATCTGCAGTTTTTTATACAGTTATAAACTTATATAAAAATATTACGGAAAAGTCGAAAAATTATTTCTTATTAGGTATTTAGGTTAAGTTAACGGTATATACCAATCATAGGTAATTAAACTAGATTTACCATATGATAAAGATGAGAAAATGTTGCGCAATACGTGCACAACTATAAAAACTATTTCTTGTACTTGGGGAGGAGTGCAATTTTTTTCTTAACTGTGTTTTATAAAAAATAATTTACATAGCACTGTATATAATATAATATAATATTTATGTTAAAAATTTAACAATGGCGGCACTGAAAATATAAAATACGATTTTTATCGTGCTTTGCAGATCTACAAATACATTTTTCCTTGTAAAAATTGTACATTTGTGTTCATGGTTTTGTTTCATTAAAAATGATTATACTTTTCGAATTCCTTAATAAGTCAAAGAGAGATTAACATTACTTTATATTTAGATTAAAAAAAAAAAAGGAAATATATATTATGTAGTACATGTCGTATACACCGTAACACAATATACTAAATTTACAATAGCATTTTGGAATTTATCAATAAAATTACCAAATAAAACCCAATTAAATTACTTTGAAAAAATATTAATTTGTAATAATTAATACAATTTACAATAGTCATTACTCATTCTAGATATAATACCTACAGTATGTATAAAATAGGGACATATATAATATCATAATATATAACTATTAACTTATGTCTTATTATACCATATAATCAGGCCCGGATTAATACAATCTTAGGCCCTATGCAAAGCCCTAGCTGAGGGAGGGTCCAGGGATCCGGACCCCAAGAATTTTTAAAAAATAGAAACATTTTATAGTGGTAAATAAAGTTAATTGACTATACATTTTCAGTATTTATATTTAAAAAAAATGTTGGACCCCACCCCCGAATTTTTTTTCAATTGCAGCCCTGGGGCCAAGGCACATTGTTGTTAATTCCTATGTATTTATACAGACATACGGTCATGTGGTGTCCAGTATTTAAATAAATATAAAACCTTCTATTTAGGAGAGGAAGTGTTGAATTTCGGTGTTAATCCTTTAAAAACAAAAAAATCAAATCTAAACTTTTATATGATAATAATTTATTTTAACAAATCTTAAAAACATTTCATTTTACCCTAAGTATCCAAATATATAGAAAATTAAATTGTTAAAAACCATTATAAAAAGGATTTAGGATGGTACAAGTTATTTTATAGCGACAAGGGCCCTGTGGTCGATTTGGTCTAATACTCGTATAATGACCAAAGGTACAAACTACAAGTACAGTAATATCGAAGAAGTCTCAAAACTAACTCAATCTACTTAAAGCTATGGCATGGAAATTGTCGCACTCACGGAATACCAATCCTGACCTCGGGCACAAGCAAGGCAAGTACGTGGACTAAAGAGTACGATAAACAACTATAAGAAGGTTGTAGCATGAATTCGTTTATTGAAGTTTGTAACAGAATATTACTTAATAAAAATAAAACAGAAGTAAGTGGCTGCACTAGCGCACTATAATAGTTGTGTGGTGATATTAAAGCACACGTAAAATATACGAGTGTAAACAAAAGATTTGTGGTGTTGCAATGGAAACAATAAAATAAATTCACAGTTGATAAATATTCAATACAATATACGAGATTACGACAAGAAAAAAAAAGAGAATAGTAATAATAACTATCAAATAACCCAACCACAATAGAATATATAGATAATAATAAATATAATAACTCATAATCAGACTAATAAATTGGGAGGTCGAGGGAGAATGGACATACCTAGAAAGTAGAAAGATAAGAATACGGAAGTCGTCGCATTATTAGCACATCGTAATGATAAGATTTAAATAATACCAGTTGTAGGACAAGAAGCATTTCCGCACGAACAGTTATCTATATTGCAATTTTCATCCAATAAAATTGTATATCTATTATACATTTATCCACTCAATTTTGCAATTAGTGTCTGTGTTTTCCTTCACCTCACAAAACACCAATTTTTATTAAGCAACAATAAACAACGACAAAAGTTATCACAGTACGTGTCAGATGCCCAAATAAAAATATCAACGTTTATTCATATTAGGTAATATAAAATATTATATATGTTTTATTGTGACATTGTCTATTAGCTTATAAATAGCCAAGTAGGCAATTAAAAATTTACAATAAATGTAGTCACCTTTTCTTTTCAATTATGTTAGAATACCTATACCATATCTTCCACGTAGTTTTGAATAATAATAATGCACAATATGCTATAATCATATTTTTTTTGGAACATTTATTATATTTTTGTGATTGTTCAATGGTTATTTTTTCATTTCGTGTTCTATATCGTGTATTTGATACAATCAAATTATACTTTTTCCATAAACTCTCTAAAATAAAATTCCTAAAAATAAATGTTCATAGGTTTAATAAGTATAATTAAAATTAATTGCAAATAGCAAGTATAAAATTAAAATATTATTAAAAATTACTAATCATAAAAAATAATTTTTTATACTAATTATTTCAAATTTAACTTAAGTATGCGACAAAAGTTGTATATAAATATTATACATAATCATATAGTTATACATTATCTATAAAAAATTCTATATACGCTTCATATTTCTCTCTCTCTATATACATATTATGTTACTGGTAGAGTACGAAAATGGGTAATGTACACATTACCTAGGTAGCTTAAACCTTATCCATATGAACAATATACTCGTAGTGTATAAAATACGTAGATATTTTTTAAAACCTTGATTAAGTACCAGAGCGAGATTGTGAATTAGCTATTTCACGCAGATTTTTTTTGGAATCGACACTTCTAAAAATTGAAAAATCTATTAACGGTTCAAACATGACAGAACATGAAAGAGCTGACCAAGAAGCAGACACAATTTAATTGTTTCTTTATCAACGTCAAACATAAATACTTTAATAGTTGAATATACTCAGATACAAATAACGTTATTAATCCATACATTAACAATAAATGGCCGGCACTCGTGCTGATTAAATCTTAACATCAAACTTAACCAAATAAAAAAAAACAATATATCAACCTATGAAGCATAATCCCGAACACAGTAGAAAGGGAGAAATCGCAATTAACCGACTCCAAATTAGACATAAACACATAACACATCACGACCTCTCGATGAGTTAAAACGAACCTCTATTATGTGACTCATGCAGTCATGCGGCGTTCTTCTAACTTTTAAAAGAGGACGCAACACCTAACCGTACGTGTTGTCTTTGCCTTACAAGTGCACAACATAGGCCATAGCAAATTTACACTTAGAAGATTGCGTTTAACTCCATTAGTTTATAAATTAGAGCGAATCGACTTGTTATGAAACTTGATGGTAAGAATATAATCTGTGTTTGTACTGTGTACTCGTATATTGATTTTTTACGATTATTCAGTTTTTAAGCATTTTTAATTTGCACTATATTATATAGTATATACGCATAACTTATTAAAAAATTAAACTATCGTACAAACCAACATACAAACATAAATAACGTTCTTACCATCAATTTTCATAATAGATTGATTCGTTCTAATTTTTAAACTAATGGAACTAAACGTGATTTGCTGTTAGTAAATTTGTTATGTTACGTACTTGTAAGACAGAGACAACACATGCAGCCATGCAGGTGTGGCGTTCTCTTAACTTCATTATCATCGATTGTCGAACATTCCAACATTACCGCTACTAATTCCACATATCAGAAAAAATCTACCAAGCTCTAGGACTGAACCCTCTAGACATTAAGAACTTAATTTCATTTCTTAAAAACAATGAATTGTACAAGTTAATTTATAAAAAAATGTAAATAGCAAAATGTACATAAACTAATGACAAAATTGACAGTTGTCAATGTATTTAAGATCAATAATAAAAAATACATAAATATGTACATATAAAGTATAAATTAAGTATGTTTTTAAAATTATACCTAAGTTTTATCGTTTCCTCTTTAATTGTATTATCTAAATGTTTGTTTGTACTAGCAATTTTTGTATATACAACTTCTTTTTCCTTTTGGTCATTATCGTTCTTCTTCAAATCTAATATTTTACAGTCAAACTGTACAATCGGCTTAAAAATAAATTTATGCTTGATTGTAATATAAATATTTAAAATTGATTATTTGTATTTATTTTTATAATAATATATCTAGTAAACTATTACTATATAGGTCATAGATAATTAGCTACGTACCTTTGAACCTAAATAATTATTGCTTGGTATTTGTATTATTTTGTTTGTTAAACATTGTTTGTAATTTGAATATTTTTTCCAAATTTGAAAATATTTCCTTAGTACGTTTTTTCTATAGTAATTAGCTGCCGTTCTTACTTTCCTGTCAGTTTCCATAATGTTTTCGCTTTATAAATATCTTAACATTCATCTTACCACTACCTATGTTAGGCGTGTTTGTTAAGCATTATTCCAGTATAATTATCTTTTTTCCAATTGTGATTTTAACAGGTCTAGGTAATTAGTAACACATATTTATTATTACACTTTTTATATATTTTTATTTTTTTATTTGTGGTTCTATATTGTAATCTATTTGTTGATTTTTATCTGCAAATTTTAAATGACTATATAAATATGTATTACCAAGTAACACTTATAGGTAATAATGAAATAAAAAAAAACAACGTTTCTTGACTATCAGTTATCATTTTTTAAATATAAATTATCACATATTAATTGTTCTAGGTTTAGACGAGACAAAAAAAATCACATAGAGAGAATAAAAAATATGTTGTTCTTGGTATTTAATACTAAATGTTGATATCGCAGTTAATATAATACAACACCATAAATCGTCTATAACTCATTCGTTCTCCGGTACATCAATGTAAAAATCGGAAGCAAAATGTTTTACGTTTTCATAGTAAAATATTTAGGTAGTAAAAATTATTTTTCAACAAAAGATTATTTTTTAATTTTTTTAACCTACTTTCTGAAAATAAGACATTTTGTTACCAAAGAATACACCGAGACAGCATAACAGTGAACCGAAAAACGAGACTGTCCCAATAAAAAAGGAACTTAATATGTTATCAGTAATGTTATCACACAAGTAGTGGCGCAACAAGGGTATGACGAAGTGTACCTGCAAAAACAAAAGTAGTATTTTTATTTTACCTTTAATACGACAATTTTTTTCATTATATATATTTTTAAATGTGTATGGTTTTGTTTATTTATACATACTTCGTGTAAATTTAATAATATTATGAAAATAGCATAAGTCCCAAATTGTTCTATCAATGTGTTACACCTACAAATTACAATAAATTAATCACTCGAACGTGATTTAATTTTTTTGCAGTCGTGTTGATGTTATCCATCTAAAATAGATAACGATGAAATAGATGTACGAACTGAAGAATGTGTGGCCGAGTAATCCTAATTAGAAGTAGGCACTTAATAAAACTTTGTTTTGTGACAGTCCCTTGAATATTGTGTATCACGTTACTCGGCTTGTCCGGCGCATTGTACAGACAATTTGACTACATTTATGCGTAGAGGGTAGAGCAACACATTAATAATGATAATATATATATATTATATATCATATAATGTCTAATCGGAGTGTTTATTATAACATTAAAAAAAAAAAAAAAAAATTTGTTGGCTGAATTAAGAATAATAAGTTACGTTATTTGCGTGAAACTATTGACAACCCGCGTGTTATTCAAGCATTCAGTTAATATTTTTGTTCTTAAGTTATTATTCGTTGGTTGAGTTTACCTAGAATTTTTTTGTGTTAATACAACCGTTAAAAAATGGATACATGCAAGTCACACATTTAGCAAAACAATTAATTTATTTTGGCTAAAGAAATGTATCCATCATTGCAAAAAAGTCAAATTGTTCTAAAAACTATACAAATATTCATGTGACAATATGTCACAAGAAATGCCATGTGAAATTTATGCAAATGGAAAAAACAGATGAAATCGCAGTCGTTTAGTGTTCCGTGCAGCATGATGAAATTATAGAAGACAAAAGAGACGGTTTGGTAATAAGAGAAAAAAATCAAAATCTGACAAACCAAGTACAAAACATCAGGTTGGTTGTTAACATATTGCAAATAAACCCATGATTCAAATAATTATAATAATAATATGAGCATAATTGAACATACTAATATTTACAATTTGAATAATTGCATGAATAATTAAAGGTGGACACCTAGTATCCCTGTCCATTTTCCATTGTCCATGTCTTAGGGTTTTCTTACATAAAATGTATGTCTATAGTTGATTTGTAAATTTGTAAATTCAAAAATAGACAAAAATAAATGTTTTAACAAAAACTAAAAATTTTAGTTTATTTATTTAGTTTCTATACATTTCGATGAGAAATACACAACTGAGAAAAAAATACTAGATGTGTATTCAAGGTTCTTCACTAGTTGTTTATTTATACAAATAAAATTTTTTATACGCGTTTACAATTATTATGTTAACAAAGTTCGTTCTTCAGAGCTTTTCCGAGTTCTCGATAAGGTCTCGATTCAATATACTTTTCAATATGCAAAAATCTTTACTATGGTATAAAAATAACTGAATAAACATGCATTATCATAGTAAACATAAAACGCTATAGTAGTAGACTAGTAGCGCATACACAAAAAATCGGAAAATCGTAAGTTTCAGAGAGCTGAAATTTGATTAAAACTTAAAAATTAATAATTTCCACGATCTTTTGAAGCGTGGCAACCAAATTGAATTTGTTTCTAAATCATCAACTGACTATACATTTTAGTAAAAATATAAATTTATTTTTAGGACAAAAGAACAACAGTTCTGTTTTTGACCACTATGGATAAGAATGTTCAACAAATTGCAATGACTTATTTAAATCAAATTATATACTAATAGATTTTGAAGAGATGATAGAACTCGAAGAAACATATACCACGCAAGAGACAAATTATTGAAAAAAAGATATACTTACATTATTATATTTGTTCAATTAACTTCTAAGTTCAATATATATTATTATAAGTTATAATTATAACTTTATTTTCTTAACGTCAAATAATCTTAATTAGACAACTATGACTCGCAAGTTCAATTTTTTTTTTAATTTCAAACTTCCCCATTTTTGATTTATTGTGAGCAACGTGTTGTTTAAGTACATTATTCAATATTCATAAATTGATTTATAATTAATTCATTCATATAAATGTACAAAAATAACTTATTAACACGATATAACCTACCCGGGTCAATGATTAAGAACAATAAAATTTAATGCTTAATCCACGGTACCAATTTATAGTTTGGCACATCGTATTATGCTTACCGCATAGGCACAAATAGTGGTAAGAATTTGAGGGGAGCGCTAAGCTCTCCAAGCTACACCCTAATTGCGCCTATGAATTGCTTAGTAATTTTCTGGTTCTACCAGGTCCTGTTTTAGTGGTTTGTAATAGACTTATTGTTGGTATGAATTTTTTAACAACTAATTACATCTATAAATCTTTAAGCCGTTCCGGGAGAATATAAAATCCTAAGACATGGCCGATCTGAACACTTAATGAAATGCTACTAATAACGACTGTTATAGTTTTCGCGTACCAGTGAGCAGGAAACGGTAGATAACGCGTCCTTACGTAATATTTATATTATATTATATAACTCACAATGAGACAATAATAATTATTAAACAAAAATAAAATAAACAAATATAAGAAATAGCCTACATACTCAATGATATGTACAATGTATCTCGTAATTAAAGTACCTAAATGGCATTTGATGAACTTGCATTTATATAGTACCCATAAATCTTTAATTTTTGATTGAATATTCGATTCTATCAAAATGTATTTTTAAAATAAAATGTGTCTATGTATTTTTAATTTTAGATTTTGAACGAAGTGAGGAATGTATTGATTTTACAATGATGTATGTTTTTTTTTATTATTATATGAAAAATCTGTTGTGATTGGTATTAAAATAAAGAAAATTTGAATAGATGACAACAAAATTGTAAATATTAATATCTACAAAATTTGGTAATTTAAATGAACTTCATTAACATTTTTTGAACTTCAAACGCTTTACGCGTAAGCAAATGTAAAGTGAGCCCAGAATTACAATTATTATTGTTAACTTAACCTATGACAACTTATGACTTAAGTGTCAGACATATTTATAAACAAACTTCATTTTTTATAATTTTATACCAACCAAGTAAGTAGGTAACTATTACATTATATTAGTATATATTTAACCTATAATATTAACCATTATGGGTTTAAGTACCTACAATAATAATAAATAATAATAAATTAATTTAGAATTATTAATATTTTATATTTATATACTTACAAGAAATGTGTTGATAAATACTAAAGTTTGTAGCTCTTCTATAGTTGTACATGATACAGTTATAAATGTAATATCAATAGATTGAAATGAAACCACCCCAGTGATATATACAATGGAGTGTTTGGAGGTTATGACACCCCCCCTAGAACCGTACTATATATTACATAAATATTACAATATATAATGTACATTATTATAATATGACATATTCAAAACACTAACAATAAAAATTGACCATACTATACTGACATAATGTATATACAATATATACATATTAATTAATTAAAATAAAAGTTATAGTTTATACGTATTATATAATAAAATATTTAATGTTTATAATTAACATCCCCCTTACGAAAATCCTAGCTACGCCACTGAATTAGAATGAATGCTCACATCCACTTTGTTGCAATTAAAAACAACACAGGAATACACATTTGGGATACACGTTTCAATGTCTGCGGTGGTGCGGTTAAACAACGACAAGTTCGATCGAATAGAATTATTTTGTTGAACGAAATCGTATACTCCTCAAATCGAATGAGATTATGACATAAAACGTATAATGATTAATAACTGGCAACAATATGAGTCGACAATAACAATAAAATTAACCTTATCGTCGTATAATATATAAAATTCAGTGATGTTAAATAATGATCACTACCCTTACAAAAACGCAAATGAATTACTCCATTTAAGTACGAATCTTGTGAGTGAGTTATTGACAAGATTTATGATTATAGTAAAAACATTATAGAAACAAACGGTTGCATGTGGTTTCTTTAAAAAGTATTTTTTTTAATGAATCATTTTATATTCATTTTATTTTTGATCATTTAATTTCCCCTTTTCACCCAGTGGCCCCCAAATGACACACATATACAATTAATAAAATATACATTATCTAGTCACTCTATAATTGTAATAAGTGTACTTTGAAAAAACTGGACGTCACTGATAATACGTGCCAATAACATATTTAATCGAAAAACATTGTTTACTGCACGGAATCGTTTATAAGGGTCGCGGTTACAGTAGATCCGAGGACACGGATATCATTTCGTTCGAGTTGTCCATGTAAAATAAATATTAGGCGTTCATATGACATGCGCATCACACGTGCATTTAGTCAAGTCAGACGCGATATACGTGAGCTGATCAAGATATCACCCGGCATCCGGTCTGTATTAAAAACCACGGTGGTCGAACTATGCTTCCGCTGTATACCCATCGAACTGAAATGAGGAGCACATACATGCAGACGGCGCCGCACTTGTAAACCATCATCAACAGCAACGCTAAGATAATATGCCATAGCTTGAGATCCGAAATATTCACAATATTATAAACGTAATGTATACTATTGAGTATTGATCTATGTTGTGTGCCAGTTTGACTTAAACGTTAATGGCTAATGTAAATGGATATAAATAATACCATTTGACTTTCCAGGGTTTGGAAAAATAAACAAATTACCTGTTAACATTTTATAATATTTCATTAAAATAAAATAATATATAATTAATAATTATTGATTTGAGCACATTTTACAAGAATGATCGTCAAATATTATTATATACTATCACTATTATTATTATTTTATTTATGCTAAATTTTATAAAAGTATATATTATATTAATGTAAAGTAAAACTATACTTACTATTACTGTAAAGTGTGATTAAATTATTATATTTTTTTTTTTTAATACAATTTATACGTCTCGAAAAAGGTTGGTTTTGTTTGAAAAGAAAAATTCCGGATATGTGAGAACGACAGCGGTCTAAAATTAAAATACAAAATCTTTTTCTGTCATTGTTTTTTTTTTTTTAGAGTGCTTCTACGCTCTAAAAACAGAATGCTGATGAGTGAAGAATAACAATTGCAATGGCTCCACGTGATGTCAAGTATTGTTTATAAAAAGGAACGTCCCTAGGTCACACAGGAAAAGAAGTTGAGTTGATGTTTATATAACAAAAACAAAAATTATACATACATTCGTTTTATCAACGATAAAAAGATTTTTACATATTCGTTAATAATTTTAATTCCATTCAAATATCATGTTTAAAACGAAATGAGTTCAAAGAACAAAAGTAAACACGCAATCGCAGCCGTTTAAATTTTAACCATATTGACAAATATTTTATATGATATTACAAAACATTACGCCGAAAAACCACGGAGACCGTAAGTCCCTGCGGATGTTGGTCGTCGTGTTATTAGACGACTCGTCACTACAGGATTGTCGATGAGGAGTGAGGACCATTCATAGACAAATATACTAATGCCTCGTGTGGTCGACCGACCATAAACGATTAAGCACGTCGAAGTCTTAGTGCGTACGATGTCGATATGGCCATGTAAGACTAGGAATCCCACGTAAATATCCTATAAGTTTTCTTAGGTTTAATTGGTTAACGGAAAACTGTCAGCTGTTGTTTGCGCCTCGGATTCGCGGCCGTACACCCGGTTGAACAGACTGGTCCATCGACGAGAAGACGGTCTGCAAGCGCTTTATGTATAGACTATAGTTGTGTATCGTTTGACCAGTGATGCGCATACACAACGTATAGAAAGTTTTTTGGGGAGTTTTAAAACTTCGAATTGTAAAAAAAATGCTTGGTACATCATTATTATCACTGCTCCTCGTAATTAGCGGAACAATAGTGGTGTTTAAAAAACAATACAGATGATACATTTGAATTTTTTTTATACTGAATATAATTTTTTTGTACCTAACCGTACAGAAACATGTGTAGTAAACGGCAAGTGTGCGGTAGACCGCATACAACAAGATTACCAAAAGTATTTTTAAGTACATGCGTTTTAAATTTTAAATTAATTAAATATTATTACATATTAATGTTTAACTACAGAATTAAAATTAAGAACTTTATTGTCGTAAATCTATATATTTACACCACGTTTTTTATTATGTGTATCAATTATCAGTAATACATTTTATAAATTAATCAAATGTACTTAAATCTTTAGCTTGAATGGTGTATAAGTCAAATCACTGATATTTATTTCATAACATAACCATGTAAAAAACTCGATACTTTGAAAGATTTTACTTCTTTTACATTAAATATAGATACATCGATACATGTCCAATTTTGAAATAATTTAAGAATTTGTCTTAATTCTATTAAACTTCAAAGTAGGTACTTACTTTGAACATTAATTTTCCAAAATAATGTAACTCATATAGTTATATTACATTAATTACTATACAGTCTAATGTAGAAATGTCTAATACCTACATAAGTATTAAGATTATTATAACTTATAAGTACCTACTTGAAAAATGTATTTCAAAACTGCATCAATGAATAAGTAAACAGTGAAAAATTTAAGTAATAGTTATTATATCTTCTAATATACAATTATATCAAATACACCATTAATTTATGTTATAACACAAATTATTTTATAATATTTTTTAACATTATAAGGCAAATTATAAAATTAGCTCCTTCTAAATAATTATAGACCTTATAACATAGAGTAATATTCTACTATTACTCTATGCCTTATACAGTCACCATATAAGGTCTATGGTGTTAATACCTAAACGCATGTATTAACCACCGGAGAGCGCAGTTTTCCATCGCATGCTTTGTGATAAAAATATTATGCAATCACCACATATCTATTGATAACATAAATCATGACGTTACTTAAAAAGTAATGCTAATAAGCAGTAGGCAATGTTTCTGAGTTTATAACTTTCGAGTCTATCTGGTATTCATTATTCTAGTTAGTCGTTTGCGATTTTTGCTACGTGAAGCGGCTACAGTGTAATTGTTTAATTCAAGAGTTTAATCTTAATTTATTTTTGTTTTAGACTTAACTTTAACTTTTTCTTCAAGTAAAATATTACTGTTTTTTGTACGTTGCTTAACATTTATTACTTTAACATTTATAAACATTCCTAAAAATGGATAGTAACGATGTTATTGATGAAGATCAACTTGAACCTTCTTTACAAAACGTAATCAGCCAGAGTAGTTTAAAATGGATTTTCGTCGGTGGAAAAGGAGGTGTTGGTAAAACTACTTGCAGGTAAATATTATATAGTAAAGTGCAATTATTCATAATTCATTTATTATTCATATTATTTTTTTTACTTATTTTATTATCTATTAAAGATCATACTAATAAAATGTTAATTAATTTTTAAATAATAATTTCAGTTGTAGTCTAGCTATTCAATTAGCTAAAGTTCGTGAATCAGTACTTCTACTATCAACTGATCCAGCACACAACATATCTGATGCTTTTGGACAACGATTCACCAAAGCACCTACTAAAGTTGAAGGTTTCAATAATTTATTTGCTATGGTAAGCATTTTAAAATAGAGGATTTGTATCCTAAAAAATATAACCAAAGATATTATTTTTAAATCTATTACTTAGGAAGTTGACCCTGATGTTCACAGTGAAAATGAAAATTTATTTGGAGGTGATGATGAATCTGATACAATGCGGTTTGGTAAAAGTATTTTACAAGACATTATAGGAGCATTTCCAGGTATTGATGAGTCGATGAGTTATGCTCAAGTAATGAAGTAAGTATATATCACAAACACTAAATATCACACTTATGTAATAGTTTTAAATAAAAATATACCATTTTAATTTGCTTAAGACATGTGCTATTGCAATAATATAAATATTTAAACAACTTTGTAAAATACATTTTAAGCTTATAAAGCATTATTATTGAAAACTAAATATCTGAATATGAAATAAATACTAGTATATTATTGAATATTCAAAATTTTTTTTATTGATTCAATGATGCACGAGATTTATGTTCCATGTATTATGTATTATTTATCAGCTAAATAAGCATAAAAATTATTTTATTATACACATACACTCAAAATATATAATAATATATATTTATAAATTCAGCTATGATATAAATGTATTTCCAAATTGTTTATTTAAATATTCACATAAAGTTATTCTTTTGAAATCACTATCATATATATAGTATGGTGGTAGTGTTTAATGCTTATCAACATAAATACAAAGATGCGTATATGAAAATATTGCATAAACCAATAAAGTATATAAAATCTTATTCATAAAAATATTTTATTTTTTTCATGTTATACCAATACATGCTTAAAAATTGAATTACATAAAAATAAATATAATTTAATATTAAATATTAATATTTGTATTTTAATATTCTATGGGCTAGCGCAAGTACTTTCAATAAATAAATAAATAGATCCATTACAATAAATATTTTTAAATTATGCACTAAAAAAGTAGCCTTAAACATTCATGAACCGATGGTATCTGTGTGTAGTGTGGATACTCATTAGGTTTTTTTTCACTTAGGTACTTAGCATATCACACAAATAACCTTAGTTAATATGTTAATGTATAGAAATTCAGTTTTTACTCATTATCTATGATGTAAACACACTTAACTTATTTGAATAAAATTTTATTTTATAAAATCGATTGTACTCAGAATAAATTTTTGAATACAATATTTATTGCATTTAAATTGAAACATCAATTTTAAATTTTATTGTATGTTAATGCTTAATATTAATAATACATTATTAAATTAACATTACCTTCATATTTGTGATTTCAGGTTGGTTAAAAGTATGAACTTTTCAGTTGTTGTATTTGACACAGCTCCTACAGGACATACTTTGAGATTATTAACATTTCCTTTGATGATGGAAAAAGCTATAGGAAAAATTTTGGAATTGAAAAATAGAATAGGCCCTTACCTAAATCAAATGAGTATGCTTTTTGGAGCTGGTGTTAATGTAGATGATATTTCACAAAAACTTGAAGAAATGTTAGCTACTATCAAAACAGTTAATCAACAATTCAGAAATCCTGTAAGTTATCATTAAATATTTTTTAAATAATTAAAATTAATTTAAACTTTTTTTTGTTTAGGATCAAACCACATTTGTTTGTGTATGTATTGCTGAATTTTTGTCATTATATGAAACGGAAAGGCTTATCCAAGAACTAACCAAAAATGAAATTGACACCCATAATATTATTGTTAATCAATTGTACATTAACAATGGAGATTCAGATCCTAGTTGTAAAAAGTGTTCTTCCAGGCGAGCATTACAGCGCACCTATCTAGAACAAGTTAGTTTTTTTATAATAAATACAGTATTAACTGATATATAATTATTAAATTTTGTTTTAGATAAATGATTTGTATCTTGATTTCCACGTTACTAAGCTTCCATTGTTAGAAAAAGAAGTACGAGGTGTTACTGATATATCAGAATTCTCTAAGTATTTATTGGACCCAAATTATGCTTTTAATAAAAATAAATAGAAAACATTGTTCTATAAATATATTTAGTTTAAACATCATTTGTTTATAATTGTAATATGTACATCAATAAAATTTTATTTTTTACTGTTATATCAAAATTGTAGTTTGAATATTTTAACTTTATTTTAAGTTAACTTATAATAAATAGATAAAGAATAATAAATTACAGTTCATTCTTATTAATTGAATTGGTTATTAATTAAAAATACACTGTTACATTATTTAATCCAAAAACAAATGTGGTACATTATTATCGTTAAAACTAAATTATTTGCAATACATAAGTATACTTATTATATATTATATTTTAAAATTTATTTAAGGTGAATAAGTCAATAATGTTGGTTTAGGTTTTAGAAAACAAAATAAATGCTTAATAACTAAGGTTTCCGTGATATAAACTATTTTGTTATACATTCTTTAATAATTTAACACATGCATTTTTATTTTGTTATTCATAGTGATTTTAATCTTATTTAATTAAATGCATTTTAATGTATGTACATAACTTTGATTTTTTTCATAATAAATGATTAATTTATTGATATATTTAAATATTGTTTCACCAATTATAACTGTCATAAAGTATTTAAAATGCGATTATTTTTTTGTGAATTAAAAAAGAGTAAAGATCATACTTATCACTTATCATGTTTAATTAAACTATGAAAGTATTTAGTATTTTGCATACACATTTTAAAATGCATTGGTTGGGTATTTACTAATTTACCACTAACAATGTATTATTTTCTTTTGAAATATGATTGTATTTAACCACGGTAGATTATGATCTACCGTGTATTTAACATTCTGATCATAATTTTGGTAGTCGGTAGATCCAGTAACGTATTTGGCGGGGGAGGGGGGATTTCAAGAGAGCATTCATTCATAACAATCGTAGTGCTGACATAGTATTATATAATATAATTATTGTTTATCTTACTCATAGATCTATGAGTATAGGCCTTTGATCTTAATGGTCATTTTATTTACTTATGTTGGACTTTTAATACAAAAATAATAGCTATTATTTTTTAATTGCTTGTGTAAAACGACGAACAATACCTATCTACCTAACAATCCGTTTACAGATTATAAGTTAATTAAGCACTCGGGTATATATACGAGCTTTTTCTTACACTCTTCAGAGGCTCAGTTCTATAATATCTTAAAAGTCATAATTTGTAATTTTTGTATGTTCTGTATTTCGTAATATTATTACAGTATATCAGTATACAAATAGGTATATTTAATTTATGGTAATGTCTAATACCTATCAATGTCATGAGTAATAATTGAAAGAACAATTTACAATGGTAATATTTTGTTAATGGATTCATCACCATGAAATCGTGAAGATAAGTTTCGAGTTTTTTAGCAATACAATAATAAGAACTTGTGACTACGGCAACAAGAATCAACAATCAAATAAAAAATAATAATTTAAAATATTTAGAATGATTGGCGGGTAACAAATATTTATTTTTTTATCACTATTGATACCACTTTGATAAATTCAATGACAACTGATAAGGTAGTTTGAATTTTAAAATATGAGTTATGGCACAGATTTCATACTGAGCTTAGATCATACTGAGACTATTGAATTCATAGATTATACATTTACATTCTATTTTGTATTTTCGTAATGTATTTTGGACCGTAGTCTGTGGTTATGGGTTATGGCGATAATAAATTGAAAAAGCTAGATAACTGTCAACTGATTTAGATTCGATAAAAAATCTATTTTGAAAACTATGTCATTAACATAGCGACATTTCACCTAACACTAACAACTTTTTTTAAAATTCTTCTACTAGAATTTCTTCTCTTTGAATTTAAATCTAGAAATGTTTCATAAATTTCAATCTACTTCATTATTGTTGTTCAGGTCAAATATTAAAATGTTGAAATGCAATGCTTCGTCGTTGGATGGTAAAATGATGAACAAAGTTATGGGTCTTAGTCGTAAAACCAAGTAAGTAGAATGTATATCATCTGAATAATATCTTGAAAAAAGTATATATCACATACTTATATTATTATTTAGAAAAATTTGGTATAAACCAAATGTTGGGGCAAATCCTACTTTTGAAGAGCTTATGAAGCAAACCACCAAAAATAATGCTGGACGTCAGACAAGCAAGCGTATTGCTGTTTTAAATAAGTTATTGATGAAAAATATAACTGATTTAATGGCAACAGGTGAAAACTCTAATAAACTCATTGGATATAGTTTAGAAATTTCAAAGGTAATAATAATCATATTAATTTTTAAGCAACAAAGTAATTTATTTAATGTACTTAACTCACTTTTCTGTCAATTTTTATGATTTTTAAAGGTGTATCACTTTATTACTCTTTTTCCGTAAGTCCTAGCTCATAAGAAGTCTTGAAGAACTTGAGTCTATGATTTGAATTTGACTTAGTGTTTAATGCTTAATTTCAAATTCTCTTATCAGCTATATTTTCCAGTTGGTTTACTAATTTTCAGATCTTTATTATTTGATGCCTGTCTGCTTGGTACTGGAAGTATAGTGGCGTAAATTTCTCAAGAAAATTCCAATCCCTTGGTATTTTTTATAAGTGTATTATAATACAAACTTTTAGGAAAAACATATTAAGTAAAAGTATAGTATTTTTGATTATGTATTGTTTGAGAAGTCTAATCTTTCCTATTTGTGCCACTAGAAAAGTACTGTAATTTAATGGCCCAGTAGTCTTTGCTCGTTCAATGCCAAAAAGCTTTCCAACATAGTAATCATCTTTCAAAGTGTTGCTATTGTTCCAATAAGTTTTTCATTTCTGAATTTTATTCTCGTTAATTTTAGTGCATTAATCAGCTTGTCTAAAGAGTTCAAACACACACTTTAGCCACTTTAGATAGTTTGATGAACTGCCTCGAAAATTTGGTAAATTGGGTAAAATAATAGAGTACTGCAGAGAAGTCTTTCTACTATAATTTTATTAAATACAAGAATTTCATAAAGTTTTTTATATTTAAAATGGTGTATTTATTGTAGCTATTCTTAAAAAAATAATATTTAGATGGGTGGTAAATTGGAAAAACTCTGTGAGTCAATCAAATTATTTCAAATGCTTGTTTAAATTTCATTCGGTTTCACTTCATCTAAGACATTAATATTTATTAAAATAAAATTATTCGGTTTTTACATTTAACAAAGTAAAATCTAATGAATAATAATTTAATAGATTTGCTTGTAACAATATAGTACTGATATAAGTACTCAAAATTACATTGTAGATTTATGTATAAATATATTTAAATGTTATTAAATTAATTGGTTAAGAAAATGAGGATAGGTGTATTAAATCCTTCGACCTAAAATTGTTTGTTTTTACTGCAGGTTTGTATTGAAGGAGATTACAGAACTGTCAAAGTATATTGGATGGCTGGAAAATCTGAAGACGATTCCCAGTTAGATGAATTATTGCAAATGATAAGTGGTCCACTGAGACATGAATTATCTACATTAAGAATCATGGGTGAAGTTCCAAAAATACAGTTTATTAAAGGTAAATGTTAAAAACTAAGTTAATACTAGTCTAATAAGTTTCTTTATAAATTGCATTGTGGACTAGTAACAGAAATTATTCTTGATATTAACTAATCATTTTCAAGATAAGACTTATGCAAACGTAGCAGCAGTTGATCGGCTATTAAATAAAGCAGATTTTGGTGAAGATTTTGTACCTACTTGCAATACTTTATTAAACAATCACCCTACAATTTTCACAAATATTGATCCAGAGATCAAAGTAATTAATAAACATTCCTACTAATACTTATTAATAACATTATAATGTATAATATACTTTTAATCGATTTTAGAAAAAAATTAAAGAATTAGAAGACAGTGAGAATCTAAAAGAAGACAGTAATGATGAAGTAATAATTCCTGAAATGAAGATGGATGTAATGGGTCTTGATCATAGTGCAATAATGGCCAGAGTAAGATATTATTTTAATGTATTTTATAGGATGATTAAATAGAATATTGTTGAGTGGGATAATATGTTAGTATGTTAAATCCCTCTTACTGGTTCAAATTAAAATATCATTTGATTTGTATTACATAATGCAACAAGAAACTATTGAATTTACTTTTGTATAATTACAAAACACTATAAAAGTCAAATTTTTAGACAAATTGATTGTAAAATCAAGCTAAAGGAAAGAAATTAACAACAATGAATGATAGCAGTCAATTAAATTTCCTACTAATTAAGTAACAGATTAAACTGTTGTTTTAACTATTATAAAAAAAAAATGTTAGTATTAAACTAAAATATCGCATTTAATTAAATAACATCCAAAGAATTCAGCCAGACCACAGCTTCAGGGATTATTTTTGTGAAGTCCTCCTGGCAGCCAAAAATTAGACTTTGTATCAGTCGTACAGGTGTGCACCACAATCACATTCTAGGCTTTCTCTTATCCTTTACTTGTACATGAGTTTATTACATATGCAATTAAGTCTAACCCAAGATTTTCTAGGGTTCTAGGATCTCATACGTAGAACTGAAGTGTGCATGTTATTTATATGGATTAATTTGATATTAAATATTTAAAAATTGTTAATATTTTTTGTTTATTATGTTGTATATATTATATTACTTTCCTTTTAGTTAAACATGGCTATCCAAAAGTCTAAAGCTGCTCATCGTCAACCTAATGCTGCACACAATGTTATAAAAAATACTGTGTTAGAACATACCGAGGACACTCAGTATTTGTCATTTACAGATTTTGTAAAAAAACGAAAAATTCAAGAAGCCAAAGCTTTAGGTAGAAGAAGGAGTAGGTCAATCGAAAAAGAAATGTATGATAAAGATGTATCATTGTATTATGAAGAGGAAGAAGATGATAATATAGATGAATATCCATTTAAAATTGATAAATAATATACCAATATATTTTTTTAGTATTTCTTCATTCTTGTATCTGTTTAATGTATTATTTTTATGTAGCTTCCTGTTTCTATAAGTTTTCATTTGATATGAGTTTTAGAGTAATTATTCATGAATATGGTCAATGTCACTTATTATTTATCATTATTCATTAAAATGAAATCAACTTTTGAAAACTACTATTTATTTTTATTATAGATTTTGACTTAGTAGTTCCTAGAATGCAATATCACAATGAGTGTGGATGTAAATGATACAATTGATAATATAAAAATCCGTTGCAACAGTCCAGTTTAGCCCTTCCTGTCATAGGTGGGCTGCAGGTGTTTTACACTATGGATAAATGATTGACAAAAAACATGGGCCACAGTCCATAACATATAATATATAAACAATATTTGAATTTTGAAAATTATAATAGTTTTAATACGTTAAGATCTCAGGTGTACGCCGACTTCAATTTCTGGTTGAGTCTGGAATAATTAATGCTCCAATGCTAGGACAATGTCCATAATTTTTTTTAAATACATTAATATATATTCTAATTGTAAATTAAAAACTGTGTAAATAGAATTAAGTTGTATGTGCACACAATATTAATGTGCTAATTTCTAGATACATATTTTTGAAGTTAGAAATAAAATGATATAAATACAATTATGTACAAAAAGAAAAAAACATAATACCCAATATTTAAAAAAAAATTGGTTTAATGAACTAAAAATTGTAATCACATAATATTATATTATATAAACTTAATTATGTAATAATTTTAATTAAATAATTATAAATGATTTCTTCTATTTCCCATACTTTTGAATTCTTCAATGATCGTGTTTTTCCATGAGCTTATTAGTGCAGGTCCGATTATCTTAATATTAAATAAATACGATGAATATATACATAAAATGATATATTTATGTATAACCAACCTATTAATATCCATACACCCATAGTCATGGTAAATAATATTTTTTGCACAATATTTTTGTTAGATAAATAAATTAATAAAATTGTAATGGTACACAAATATTTTTAATTTTATTTCACTATTACAACAAATAATATTTTCTTGAACTTGAAAATATAGTTATAATTAAATATATATATTTACACAAATTTGAAATTTTATTATACCCCTAAAAAGATTCCTGTCAAGCCAGAACTCAACAATCTCGCCCCGTGCGCACGCCTATGGTAAAGAAGTAATTTATGTCAAATTTTTTATCGTGCTTACCAAAATACATATAATACATTTTATTATTAAAGCATAGTATTCTTGTGTTCAATCAATATTATTAAAAAATTACTTATGAACTTTAATTATTTATTAATTTATCAACTTAAAACTATTACGAGGCACTTGAGTTCAAATATAATTTATAGTTGTGCATTATTAAATGTGTTATTTTATTAAAATGTATTTTATATTAAATACATAATTCTTTGTACTCTGAGATGACGAGACCAATTCAAAAAACAATTGAAATATATAACATGTATGATATATTTTTACAAAAATGTGTTGTACTTATATTGTATGATATTCTACAGAGTATATTTAGAATTAAAAAATATAAACTTAATATAATACAATTTATAATTTACAAAATACAAGAAACTTGTATACTATGTCCTATATAATACATTCTTATTTGTAGTCAACTATTAAAAAATATGCTTGTATAAAATGTTTGTATACTACTTAGGTAGTAATTTTGTTAAGCTATAATTCGCTATTCATTAGTACTTGATAATTATGACGTTGATGAACATTAGGGACAACGTCAAGCAACCACTCTTTGTCAATTACAGTTATATATTTCATATATGGTTGACTGGTTTCTATAATTTCTGTATACAGAACACAATGAGGATACGAATGAAACAGTGTTGAAGTTGGATGAATTTTGCACTCTTTCTTAGCGTTAACTGTTATATATTTTTTTTCCTGATTAATATATGCCAGATTTTCAAAAAATCCCGTTAACAAACATTTTCTGATAGGGTCAAAATTGTCCCCACAAGATTGGCCAATTGGTAAATGTAAATATCTACAGATATCAAGTAACTGTTCCCGAGCACGATCTGCATATTCTAAATTACGGAGATTGAGAAAATTATCATCACACCAACTGGATTTAGATTCTTTTCTTATTTTCCTAAACGAACGAAATGTTTTCAGTAACATAATATGATCACTGACGGATGACTTGAATTTTGTATGAGCATCTTCGGCTTGTTTCTTCTTTTTTTCCGAAAGACTAGATACAAAAATTGAATCAGTAGACAATATAGATACAATATTTACAATATCTTCCAAACAACCATGGTTCACTGATGACAAAATTATTTTTGAGTATCTTGGGTCGAGAGGAAATTTAGTCATTTTATGACCCACTTCAGTTAAAATACTGTTTTTTGTAGCGCCTAAATTTCCCAGCATATTGTAAGCTTGGTCGATTGCATCTGTCGATGGCTTATTAATGAAATCAAACTTGTAAGGATCCATATTCATGGCCAATATTTGTAATACTACATTACCCAAATTACACCTCAAGATTTCAGGGACAGGGTCTTTGGTCATTTCATCATATTGCTGTTTTGAATATATCCTATAACAATATCCATCTGATTCACGTCCCGCACGACCCGCTCTTTGTTCAGCTTGGGCTTGAGATATATTTTCTACTTTGAGAGCATCCATTGAGGTTTCTGGATGAAAACATCTAACTTTAACTTTGCCACAATCAATCACATATTTAATACCAGTCAAAGTAACTGATGTTTCTGCAATGTTTGTACTCAATATGATTTTCCTAGCAAACTCATTAGGTTCCAATGACATGAATACTTTGAGCTGCTCATTGGTAGGCAATGAAGCATATAATGTCCGTACTTTAATAACAGGATAATTTCTTAGAGAAGGATCTTGGTTAATATGCTCGATAGCAAGAGCCATATTTTCTATTTCTTCTTGACCAGTTAGAAAAACTAAAAAGTCATGACGCTCAGGTGCCTCTTTATGTAATTGAAATATTGTAACAAAAGTATCGTGAAAGTAATCTTCTACATTTTTCTTAGCATGGAATATTTTGATGTCATGGAGCCTACCTTGTAAGTAGACAATTTGTGCATTACCAAAATAATCTGCAAATAAATCAGCATTCATTGTTGCTGACATGACAATTACTTTAAGAGGGTTAGAACTATTTTTACGACTGCGTTGGACTTTTTTTACAATTCCGAAAAGTAAATCAGTATTTACAGTACGTTCATGAGCTTCATCTAAAATAACACATCCATATGCCGATAAGCTTTTTTCTAAAATAGCTGTGCGTAATAGCATACCATCAGTCATAAACTTTATTTTAGTAAAATGATTAGTTTTGTCAATAAATCTAACTCTATAACCAACCAGGTCTCCAATTTCAGTGTTTACTTCATATGATACACGTTCAGCTAATGATATCGCTGCTACACGTCTTGGTTGTGTAACAACTACATCTTCATCTGGAAGTAATATGTTTTCGTAAACAATTTGTGGAATTTGTGTTGTCTTGCCACTCCCTGTTTCTCCAATAATGATTAAAGTTTCATTTTTTTGAATTAAACTACAAAGTTTATCTTTTTGAAGAGTAACAGGCAAAGATTTTCTTTCATCGTCAAAATATTTGACTAAATCCATTTTACTTAAGTCATTCATTATTAATCTTCTATGGCCTAAAATGTAAATATTTTACATTATTAATAAAAAATTTTAAAATATTAGTTATAACTTAAGTAGTAGTGTTTGGAAAGAACATGGTTATTACGTGAATGTCTAACATTTTTTTCATTTAAAAATGCGGAACAGTATTCATATTTTATGAAAAATTGTTAACGATTATCTAGCTGTTCAAATTAAATACATTTTTACTATTTTCTATAATGAATTATATAAAAAATTAAAAATAGGTACTTAAAATAATAATTCTTAAATTTAAAGGAATAAGTCTGATTTTTAAATATTTTTGAGTTTACTTTATTTATGTTCCACTTAAGTTTAAACTAATTAAGAACTTTTTCACAAAAAAGTGATTTAATCTATGATGTCTCTTCATAAATTTATTTTAACAAATTGTCCAAAAACTATTGTCTTATTTCTATTAATCGTGATTCTTTTTTGTACAAATAAATAAAATTAACGATATGAAGAATGTAATGTTTTTTTTCCTCAAATGGATATGAATATGAAAGTATTTCTTTGAATGAATTAATATGAAGGAGTTCAGATTTTAAGTTTACTTTCTAAGCACTACTAAAAATTCTTAATAAAAACAGTTTATTTTTAATGTATATTTAATAAATTTAATCAAAAACAAAACATACCCACTTTACTATACTATATGGATTTTGAATAAATGCATCAAAACTTCAAATAAATGTCAATACAGTATGCACATCATTGTACCTGATGATTTGATAGAAGGAACCACTTTAGTTTAAAATTTAAAATCCTGTAATAATACTCGTTATAATATAAAAAAAAAAATAGGTATTATTATTTATTTGTAGAAACAAACCATATTCCAAATTTGAATTCAATATTCACGTGCTTTAAATTATCAAAATTCATGTGATAATTGATAACGGATCACAGAATAAATATTTATGTTCATTGTTCAATGATAATAATATGATATAACTAAAAACCTAATCTACAATTTGATATAAATCGGGATTCGTGAATCGTGTCCTAAAATAAAATAAAATAATAGTCATTAAACTATATTATTATAAAATATATTAAATAAATATTAAAATATTCCAAAATTAAATTCAAAAGTTAAACATAGATAAAAAACTACCTTGTAAACTCTCCCTTATTTAGTATAAACGTTTTCTATATACCTATTATAGTATTATCTGATACACTATTCTGCTATTGAATATTATTAGTAGTATTAATTGGCATTGAGAGTATAAGAAACTGTTGACAGTTTAAGCAAATGTATGTTATATTTTTATTTATTTATAGTAATTTAATTTAGTAATTGAATAAAATATATTTTTAGAAAAATGACTACAACCAGATTAGAAATAGATGTCAAAAGACTATTATCAGTTTGTGAAGAAATGGCTCAAAATAATTCATCTGATGATTGGCGGTTAAGCAAAGTAAATATTGTATTTATTAAATTATAAAGTTTTAAATTTCATAGTGGTCATTAAATTCATGATATGGGTTTAATGAATGTTCAATTTTTCTAAAAATGATTTGTTATTTTCATTATTATTAATAAATTTGTGCTCTAGTATATAGAAGCTGTCAGTGAAATGATTGCAGAATTAATCAAAAAAAGGTAAACAAGAATTGAATTAGAAATTTAATGAACAAATTGTAACAGAGACGCCAGAATGGTTATTTGACTGTGGGAGCAAATGTATAAGTAGGTATCATTATTCTAACTTCCTACGGTTATATTCTAAGAAAAACCTACTAAATCAAATGTAACTTGTTTTTTTCTTCTAAAAAATTAAGACAAAGTTTAAATAATTTCAAAATGTATTGAATAACTAAAAAAAAAAAAATATTCAATTACAAATATTGCTAATCCCTATTGCATGACAAAATAACACTTTATATAAATAAATGTATGTCTATAGACTGTAGCATTAATTATTTTATAGGTACACAAGTATAAATAAATTCGTAGATACTATTTCAAATTATATAATATCCATCTTATTATTTTAAGTGTTTATATAGACTTTTGACTTACAATTTTTTCATTGAACCCAGCGCTACTACTGTCCCCGTTTTTCTGGTGTCTCAGAACTGTAGTTCAATAAATAAATGTATGGTTAAAATATTTAAATTATTTTGTTTATTTTTGTTATGGTGCAGTGATCCAGACAAAGATGCAATTAACCAGTACACAAAACGAATGGAATTCCTTAAAGGATTTTTGAATACCAAAGACATTGTAATATATAATTATAACTACAGTTTAATAATATAAAATAAAATTATTATGTTTATACGTAATTATATTATAGGAAAATCCAGAAAAGAAATTAGTTGCACTGGAAATGTTGGAACCTGTACAGGAGTCTAACAGCCGTTCAAAAGATATTAAGCAAAAGTATAAAGTTACTTATACAAAACAATTGAGAGATGAACTCCTTGGAAGTAAATCAATTTATTTTTATGTAAACAATAAGATGTATGACATTTAATTGTTATAGATGACACAAATGAATTCAGATCATCTAGGCAACCTGATGTAGATAGTAGTGATAATTTAGATGAACTATTGAGACATCATCAAAATAAACAGGAATCTATTGCTGAAGAATTGATTGCAATAACTCGTGGTTTACGAGAACATTCAGAACTTGCTGGAAAAATAATTAAAAAAGACATTGAAGTAATATTATAATTTGTGACTACATTTATATTACGTTTAATTTTTTTAATTGTCTTATATTAGATTTTAGAGAAATCATCAAAAGGTATGGATACTAATTTTGAAAATTTAAAAAGAGAAGAACAGAGATTAACGGAGTTTGTAAGAAAAAGCACTTGGAGGTGTTGGATATGGGTTCTAGCTGTTGCTATGGTTGCAATTTTTATAAGTATGTATTTTATTCTTTTAAATAATAACCAAGTAAATTAAAATTAAATTAATAATAATTAAAATTTTATTTTCAGAAATGATTTTATTTATCAAAGTGACGAAAAAAAGTTAGTGAAATTGAATTATCTGCGCATCTTTAAGTTATGTAATTATACAATTTACATAAAATTTATATTGATTGTATTCCCTTATTATTTTTGTTAAAAAGAAATATTTACCTATTGATATAAATAAATAATATTATGATATCACTGTTAATAAATATATTGTTTCTACTCAATCATTATAAATTAGTTATGATATTTTGTGTAAATGGATAGTAAATTATTTTGAGTATGAGTTTTAAACTGTTCAACTAAGTTGGGATGACTGCGGATGAGTGTAGACAAATAGTAAATACTACATTGTATTTAATATTTAGTGTAGTATGCAAACATCCGCTTAACCACTTATGTATTAATTTTTTCTTTTAAAATAAGTAATGAGATATCATATATGTATTAATACATAAACAATGACAGATCAAGAAGATTTTGAAAAAAAATGAGACAATTTAATAATATTATTGATATTCGTTTTTAGACAATACCATACCAGATCTTGCACTAATGTGCAGTTCTTATTTAAATGTTGTGCATGAACTGCACAATAGTATGTTTTGAATTTTTAATTGTAGCGATGTCCATGGTTTATCCCTTGGATTTAATCTCTTGATATTCATAGATTAATGATCAATGTTTCAATCATAATTCCTAATAGATAAATTCAGTAAACAAAATAATGTCAAATAATACCTGCATTTTGCATTTTTTTTTCTTTTTGGAACTTTTTTGACCATGCTCTCCTGGCCACAAATGTGTTTTATTAGCATGTGAATCTGAACAACTAATTTTCATTTTCAATTTTTTTGCATTTGTTGGTGTTTATTACTTTTTAAGTCATTTTCCCATATTTATAGTCATTTTTACTGATTTCACATTAGTTCACTTTTAATGTTTCTTGTCAATTATTATGCCAATAACTTATTTAAAACTTTAAAATTATAATGAACTAAAGATTAAGATTAGTACCTATCCAATTTTATCTCACCGATTACAGTCCTCGTTGTCATGTTGTACTGAATATTATTGTACCTACATTTTATTATTTTTTCAAAATGCTGAAAATTAAAATGTCTGTTAGTGCTCGTCTATATCTACTATCATTGTAATTTTTTATTTAATTTTTAAGGACATTTCTTGTCATATTTTGAGTAACTTTGTAAGCTTTGATAAATTCATATAGAATTTTATAGTACAATTTAAAAAAAAATATGTTTTAATTAATTTAATAATAATAATTTATTTATTTATTGCTAGTAGAAGAAATGTGTGTATAATGGGTGAATATATGAAGTTACTAGCTTTGCTCTACACTAAGGTAAACCTCATATCGTAGAGCAAGAATACTTATCTAGATTGTTATTTTAAATATAAAGAAATAATATGTAATGAATAAACTAAAAATTAAATTTAAAATAAAGAATAAAATTTAAAAAGCAAAAAATTCACAAATTGGGTATTGATATAGGAGGAATACAATAAGAACTTAAAAGTATAGCAACAACCATAATTATATAAAATATCATTTAGTAATTGAATATTTAGGATTTTTAATAAGTAAGCTATTTAATAAATGTCTTTCAGTATAACTTATACTGACAAAATAAATATTTGTAATTTTTTTATTTTTAAGGACATTTTTTGTCATATTTGCATATTTTTTTAGGTCATTATTTAATGATTTTAAGGTCATCAACTTTCGAGCCCTAACTCATCAACATTGTATTATGCCGTCAAATATTGTAATTGTACATTTGTGCTCAAATTAACCAAAACCAAATGGAAAAGAGTGATAATTTAAGGAATTTTGTTATTTAAGCCGTCAATATTTATACATTATGATGTATAATATATATACATATATATATATAATATTTCTGATAGTATGTGTTATTTATTATTTTATTTTTTTTTTACTTCTGTAAAATAAACAGGGTGTGCACTGTGCAGCTTTAATATTTCTTTAGCGCAAGCTCTGTACCACACCATGAACTAAAATCCAACCACCATAAAGATCAAAATGGTTTCTGCTACCTACAATTTTTTTTAATTTTACTTTTCAATACGAGCATTGATAAAGAGTGTGATCTACTAACTGATAGTTATACAATCAGGGAAGTATTTTACTAGGTAAACGCTAAACCTAACACAACAGCTAACTCTCATAGTTCTGATACCTCAGATTCTGAAAAAGAAAATCAACCCGTAAATAACCTTAATTATGGACGTAGGATCAAAGGTGTCTTTAGGTGTTTGTTTTATACTGGAAAAATAGTGATGTATTAGAACACAGATTTTTTATTGTTGAACGAAGATATAAAAATACATTAATCCCGAATTCTGTTCATACAAAGATAAGTTTTGCCGGGGACTACCATAGTGTCTGATGAATAGAAATTATACTCCAGTCTAAATGATATTGATTTTTGGCTATAATCATTTAACTGTCAATCATTCTGAAAATTTCGTGAATCCCGTAAATGGGGCTAACAGGCAAACAATATAATGTTTATGATCAATATTAAAATTTAAAATATTTAAAAAAATGCATGGGACTAATGAAAATCTATTACCACACCATTTAATTAAATGTTGGTACTACTCAATAAAGAATCATAATAATTTATTTATACATTTTTTGGAAAATATAAAAATGTTTATGTTTCATAAAATGTAATATTGTAACATTTATCATATTTTGACTAATACTAATTGTATCATTTGTTTTGTAGGTATAAAAAACTTTAATGTATTAAATATAGTTATTTTTTAAATTTAATTACATTTTTATTACATAATATTACACATTTATTTATAATTTTTTTTAACCAGTTATCTACTGTTTTCCTGGTAAATCACACGCTGTACCAATGCCTCAATATGATATGTGGGCTTTATACACTTTCTATTGTACCTAGTCATCAATCTTCATATTATTCACCTTAATTATATTATATTATGTACTAGCTGAATAACCCGGCTTCGCTCGGGCATTAAATAATCAATTCATACATCAATAGGTTTTTTAATATAAATAAACTATTTAAAGCCTAGCTAATAGTAGCTATGTAATATATAATAATTTTTATAATTTAACATAATTTGTGAAAAAAAATTGTTTAATTAATTAAATGATATGCTAAAAACCAGAAATCTTTAAATACAATCCCCCGCCCCAACCACCACCAGACAAAATCGGGCGACGTGGTGACATTCAAAAGAGTATTTAGAGAATCTCTGTGAAAAAAAAATTGGAAAAAAATTAAATAGTGTCGTCACAAAATTGGAACTTAAAAAAACCGGTTCTTCTTTTAAATATATAAGGATTATCTAGATGCGTAACAAACGGTTGTATTCATTTTTGTAAATTGTCAATAACTATCTGAGCCCTAAGGAGTAGTTAGATATTTCAAAAAACAGTAGAAAGAAGCATAATTTAGGTATATCATTTAATCTCTTTTAACAAAAACGTGTTTTTACAATATTTTAAACTTTCTTACGTACTTTCAAACTCAAAATTTTAGCATGCAAATTACGCGACACCATGGTTAGTATCATAGTGAATTTACAACTAAAAACGTTCAGGACACAACTATATAATGCATAGAGTACCGCTTAAAAATAACCCCGTATGAGATTTTGTAAGATTGTAAATTAATCTAAATATTAGTATTTAGTCCCCACAATTAATATTAAAGTTGAATTCGATGGTAAATTATTGTATACCTACGAAAAAACTATTCGGAGCGTGGGCCTGTCTATCATATTGACCAGATACACATAATCACAGAAAGGAATTATTGATTGAAAAATTGACTATTTGTTTAAAATAATTATATTATTGAAATTGTATTACACATTTATAATTAGGCAGAAACACAATAATTTTTATTATAGGGTTATTATTTCCGTGGCTATTTTTTCACGGGGTTATTTATTGGGCAAATCAGTGCATAGGTACTACTTGTGTATAAGTGTGTCCCTCCTAGTGTTTGGGACTCGAAATGGGACAAGTTATTTTTGTCAAAATAAATATGAAAACATAGAAAATACATTGCCTACCTTATCTAACTGCCTATACCACAAACGATATTATCTAGCTAGTATTATTTTCTAATTTTTAATCTAAATTGGTGAAGTACTTATGACTTCGTTGGAAAATTCAATTCAATCAGTTTATTGATTAAATTGGACATTGCGCCTAAGCTATCTTATATCCATACAATTATCCAATACATGGTTATTATGTGGAGGGTCGAAAAAAGTTTAACCACAAAATTACTAAAAGGAAAAAACCGATTTAACTTTTTTTTTTGTTAATAATGTAAAAAATCAATCATGGAAGATATAACATAATTTAAAACTAATAAATTGTTATAATATTTATTTCGTTTATGAAAACAATATGTTCAATATTAATTTAAAATTTTTTATAATGATATTTCATTATCTACCACTCAAGAGTATAAGTTTTGTAAACGTTCATCGGTGTTACCAAACTTCCGTTTTTTTAGTGATGGAAACCCTTCACCTAATTCTTGCAACACTATTTTAGCTCTTTCTACTCCTAACTTATCATACATTTTAGAAATTAACTTCCAAACGTTTGGATGCGCGTGTCTGATGATAAGATACATCAAAGGGTTGTTTGATCTCTCGCAAATATTGTTAGTAGGTAGAATTTTGGCAGTTTTGCCAGTTTATTGTAATTCGTAATCCTCATACTTCAAAAACGTTCTATATTTCTAAAGTCAAAGTCATCGAGCATATCTATAGCTTATTCTATACAAACATTACAAACCATTCATTCAGTTGTAAACTTTATTTATTGGTAAAAATTCTAACATTGCCAACCCATCTAACGTAGGAAAAAAATGACTTTATTTTTTATCCATTTTATATTTTGCTTGTAATCCACCTCTTGTATCTTATTATATACGTACTGAAATTCTCGTTTGTCACATTCCTTTAAAATTACGTTGAAAACTTTTCTATTAGTATTATGTAAGTACTATAATTTTTTTTTTGAGAAAACAATTAATTGTAGTAACAAATTCATACAATTTTTTCACTCGAAAAACATGTAACTGCAAAATGTTTTCTGGAATCAACGAAAAATTACCATCATAATACCAAGTATGTGCTACAGTTAAATATTTTAATTATTTTTCAAGTGTAAAAAATCATTATCCAGTCATCTGTTTGTCTGAAATCAATTTATTAACGTATTGTAAAAACAGTTCAATTTTGTAAAGTGGCTATTCATCTTTAATTGTCAATTCAGCCAAACTGCTAAAGAATTGGGTTTTGGGGAATACCTAATTTTCTATAGTTTTGAAGTGTATACGTTTAGTACTTTCTTCAGCAATATGTAGTTTGAACCATTTTAAGGAAGCTCATTTACTATAAGGCAGTAAATTCAATGGTTTATTTGTTGATATTTTCATTCGATTATACATGTCTTTTTTAGCTTTCTCGACTACCGCTATGGCATGCGAATGATCGGTGGTTAACCATTAATCAAGAGCTAATGGAATCTATAATAAATAAATTCATATAATTTATTCATAGTAAATTTATAGTTTATATTTTATTTATTACTATTTATTTTGTAAAGTGAATAAAATATTCGGTAATCTTTTAGACATTTTTTGAAAATATTTCTAGCGATGTTTATTGACATCATGATTAATTGTATATGCAAAACAATAACAAATTATATTTTTCCTGATTTTAAAATCGCTAATTCCATTTCGATAAAAATCACTCTGAGATTGGACAACAACTGGATTTCTTATGCGTTATCGTGCCATTTTTCATGAAAATATTGCATTTATTATATTACTATAATTTATAATAATATTATATATATTTTATTAAATTTATGTACCATATTATATTATTGTTATTAACTGTAGAGTCAATACCACATTCCCGTAAATCAAGGTTTATAGCATAAATAGGTAATAATAATTATCTTAAAATTAATCTATATATTTTGAAAATATTATTGCGTGTAGTTATTAGTAAAATTCCCACAAATAATGTTTTTGAATTATCACAAAATAAATAACATTATTATTCATTATTTAAATACAAAGTTGTATAAAAATTGTAAACAGTATTTTTCTCAAAAATATATTATATATTGAGATAAATAATATTATAGTAAGAGAATACATTTTATTAATTCAATTATTGTTTACAGCCATAGGTACTTATCGATTATCGCGAGTCACAACTAAATACCTTTCTTTACGCGGCGTAATTTAAGAAAATAAATTAAAAATTTTAAAACTATTATAAAAACTAGGAACAAAATTCAAAATTAGAAATTAATAATTAACTCGGGGAGGAAAATGCTCAGTCTGCATGTAACTTAAAATGCCTACAAATTGATTATCGTACTTTTGACGCCACATGAATTCAACAAAATAACTGTCTAGATGTTGACGTAGAAATACCTCTAGATATGTTTCTTATTGCGCTATTTAGAGGACCCCCAACATCCTTTTGACATTATGTGTGTGAACATCAATTTTAGAATTAAATTCAAATTTAACACTTACATTACAAGATTTGAATCAATGTCAATCACTGTTCAATGAAAAAATCTACTCGATAACTATTGTATAGCAGAGCGGTTATCTACTTTCCCATTTTTTTTTTTATTATTTATATAACATATTATAATCTATAAATACGATAGTATGATTAATACAGTTAAACTGACAATGTCTTAATTTTTCATGGGTGAACTGAAGGATACATTTTTAATTTGTCGGAAACAATTTTAAATGAATTTACTTCAACAAATTATAAAAAAAATTAATATTCTACTATACAGGTTTCTCTGTATTCGATCAAGCAAGTAAACTGTAAATAGTCTTTAAGTATTTTATTTTAATTACTATATTTGTAAATATACTAAGTACTTTAATTATATACATACTGTTATATAATAATAAATATTTTACCCCCGCCACCGGCTTTCGGGTTCAAATAACTTTAATGCATTGTGAATTTGAATACATTTAATTGTAATAATTATAGTTTATTTGTTTAATAACGAATTTTTAAACACTATCCAGCATCATTTTTAAAACAATAAATAGACAAAAAAATTATGTAATAAAAACAACAGATTAATAATTTAATTAATTTACCATTTACGTCATTTCATATATTATTATTTTTTACACAATTTTTATTATTTTTATATACCTATAACATAATGGGTACATTTGTTATATATTTTAAGGTAAAATTTAATAAGATTGGATTATAGAAAAAACATTTTCCAATATTGAATAGTTAATATACAATTGGATTTTGATTATTATTTATTTTACCAAATTTTAAATTGTGTAGTTTTCAAAATAAAAAATAATTAAACAGCCAATTTAGTATGGCACAGTAATATACGCATTTCAATATAAGTTAATTTAAGTATTACGGAATTTTAAAAATATTTAGATTAATTTTAAGTTATTACTTATTTATAGTTTATACCTACTAATGTTTTACTTAAGGTAAAATAAATTACTATATATTGCTATAATAGCAATATCTTTAAATATATGATAACAACTTAATAATAATATAGGCTGACTATCTCCACTCAAATCGTTTTTTATGTGGAATAATATACCATTGAATTCAAATTTAACATAAAGGTATTACTATAGTGACCTACTCAATGACGATGTACAATACATTCAACTAACTCCTACTGTATATCAAAACAATTACTTTCTTAATCACATTTTTAGAATTTATAATATATTTGTATACATTTATTTTGTATGGAAATATATTATCGGTTGTATAGTTTATCCGAGCTATGTATCGATATATTAACGACGCGCATATTTCTGTATGAAGTGACTATGTATAAAATAGGTATATAAGAAGTGCGAAGTGTGCATGTCATAGATAGTTAAAATTATGTTAAAATAACGAAAATTATTTTTTTTATCCATGGTGCGGTGTTAAGTCGTTGTCGTGCGAGAAAAAGTTTCTATCATACGGTTACGAATATAATCAGTTTATTAAACATGGTACATATATATAGCGTCAGAGGGCTGACTGAAGGGAATGGCCGCGAGTGATTCGGTTTCAGTTGCCAGAAGCATCCCCAAGTGGTCGGTTTAGATTGTCTGGCTTTGTACTTCGTCTTCGTTCTCGTTCTGTTGTAAACGAACCGCAAATAATCAATCACTCATTTTTAAACCATGATTTATTTAAAATCAATTACTATGCGATATCTACATGTTTGGTGGACATAAAAACAATTTTTCTATCAAAATTCAATAAAGAATTTTTCTATAATTACTGTGAAAAAATAAATCGGATACGGATATGTGGCTTACATTAAGACAGATCATTATGATTGTTGTTCTCTTCAACGTCTCAAGAGCAAATTGGTGGTATGTTTTATTAAAATACATTAAGTTTATATTAAACATATAAATATGATGCACGCACATGCATTTTTTATTTTCTGAAACAAACATTTAAAAACTGTATACATATTTCATTTGAATTTAAAATCGGTTAAATTAAATGCTATATTTTTTTTTATATATAACAATTTAAATTATGTCAAAAAAATATATTTTAAACCAGTAAATGGACTTCGATGCGAAATCAAAAATAGAAATATTAGAAACGATTTAATAATAATAAACATAAACTTGTATTTTATACAAATTTAAATTTAAGTTTGTGTATAAAGAAATAGAGAATATTTCTTATTTATGATTATAATTATTACCGAACTAAAAATCATAAAAGCGATGAATAACGCAGGTTAGGTTAATAACGAATTAATAACGAAATAAATACAAATTAATATTGCTATCATAAATGCAAATATAACAAATAGGTAGTTTATCTATTTAGTTTAAGTTTATTTATTTAATTAATTTAAATATCACAAAAATTAAAATTAATATTAATTATATTTTATTACTACATAATTACTTAAAAGAAAATGAATGATTTATATAATTATAAATATTGTGAATTGTTTGATTGAATAAATTATTTACCGTAAATAGACCACAGCTATCCTAACTTTTTATTGTCTTTTCATACTGGAACAATTTGATAAACTTAAGAGTGTATATGTATTTTATTATACTGATGCATAATTAGAATTTTCTCATTTTACTTAAAAACTTCATACTTATATCTTGATATTTGTATAATTTATAACAAATTTAGATTAATTTATATTTAATTTAAATGTGCATTTTAACACCAATCTATTGAATTTTAATCATTTTTGATTTAAAGTATTATTAAGTATCTATATACTATACAGATACAATTTTTTTATCAATATTTGAATAATGACAATTATATTTATTTTTAAATTTGAATTCAACAAACTATAGAAATATTTATTTTTTTAATCTATGAACATTTTCAAATATTTTAATTTTTATTCTTCGTTTACCCGAGTAATATGTAGTAGCTAGTATTTTTAATTACTATTATCTGAATTTTTACATCCAGAAATATAAGATTATCTAGTGAAGTATTAATTCATGAGAGTTTATGATTACACTTAATTCAGTTTAAATTAAAGGTCTTACAAATATTTCAGTTAATTCACTTTAATTGAAATGTTAGTAAATATTATATTTTACTACTTTTATTCTATCGAACGTAAACAAAAAAACATTTATGTAAAATTAATAAAAATCCTAAAAATTAAACAGTATTTAAGACTGGTTAAATAAAAACCAGTCTAATATTCAAAACCAGTAAACATTCTGTGGACATCTCCAAGCCATATGGTTTAGTACGGTTCATAAAATTTACCAATGAATACATTTTTAATTTTCTGGATGAATAACCAAACCGATACACAAAAAGTTAGGTGATGCGTTTTATCCTTCATTGGCTATTAAAGGAAATGGCTTTCTTTAATCCCTTTTATAAAAAATAAAAATAAATAAGCGGCGTAGGTTATGTTTTTTGTAAGTACCAATTATTTTTACTTTGTATAAGATAAAACTATAAGAGTGTTAAAATCATATTATATGCCTCCAGTTATATTTTATACGCACACATGATATTTTTTGTCTAGTTTATTTATACTTTAGAGTTTAGTTGTAACACAAGCCCGGTCCTATACCATATTTAAACAAAATAATCTTGCACTTGTAAAATTCGTTGTTAATAAAATTAATATATCGATTAAAATATTGTATTTGAAATTATATAATTATTTATAATTAAACTGATAATATATGTAATATTGACATAATAATATAATTGAGGTAGGTGCAATGTACAATAGTAGTTTGAAATTTAAAATATATTTATATTTAATAGACACGTATTATACCTACTGTGTATTATTAAATACGTATACTCGAACTTAACATACAAACGCATAGTTTTATAACAGCTATATCATTAAAAACTATCTTAGACACTAGCATATGGAACTTAAAAGACATATAACTTTTAAACATTTAAATGTTTTAAGGTTTTAACCATACGCACTAAGCAAAGTTCTGTTATATAATTTTTCCTTTAAATTAATAATATGTGATTATAACGTAACTACGTAACTATACGAGTATAGTGCTAATTTGTAAAAAGTAAATATAATTTTGGCATAAAAATGCAGATAAAATTTAAATATGTATTAACGTTTTTAATTTTAATAATTTAATAATATTTAAAACAAAAAGTTGACTGGGTTATTGACGATATATTTAGTATGTTTAACGTGTATACTGTGTGAAGAGAACCATAAATTACTATACAGATGAAATTATAGTAATAAACTTATCAAAAATGAGTAATATATAGGTAATAATTATAATTTGACACTTTTGAAATTGTGTATCAATAATTATTGTGTGTCTTAGGTAAAAAGAAACTAGATTTAATTCAATTTTAAAACTATAAAAGTATTTTGTTTAGATATGGAAGTACCTATGATGATTATACTAAAATAGTAAAATATAGTTAACATAATATTCTTTAATTATTATTATTTATTATAATTAAAAGATTTGAATATTCGAAGTAATATTGTGTTAATCACATTACTAATATTATATTACCATTAGGAGGTACCCTGCAATTATCTACATTTTATAATTGTGCATAAATTACTTATTGATTTATTAAAATTAAAAAAAAAAAAATTTTAAATGACGATACGCTTATTCTTTGTTGAAACAAGAAAATTTAAGTTTATACCTACGTTGTATAAAAAACACTACGATTGAATCTAGATATCTGCGTAAATGTTTATATCTATATTGTTGCGCAAAGAGACGTGCAGCCGCGCGAGTTACCGCCACCGGACGTCACGCGGGGTTTTTACGGATTTGCCGTTTATAAACGAAAGTTTCGGGCCGCGCGCGTTTCGGGATAAAGAGGGGAGGCCAGTGGTAATAAAGTCGTTTTTATGTGTCGATCATAAAGTACAAAAGCCGTTTACGAGTGAGAGGGACGCATTTTTCTGGGGGTGCCGTTTTCTGTTTTCAATAAAGATACGAACGGCTGTGGCGGCGGTGTGGGGAGGGGGTCTCGTGGCAGTGTACGGACGCGCATAATATGCAGCTGCACGGTCTTGTATTCGTTTTTTTTTCGCGTTCCGGGGTTCGATGTCGGAGGCGGTGGCAGTGGGAGTTAGGAAGGGGGGGATATAAAATTTATAGGTTGCGAAAACTATAAAATGAGACGATTTCCAGAGTTTTGCCGGTGAAATTAAGTTTCCCCGTCGTCCCCTTTTTTTGTGCTGCCTCTTGCCCCGCCATGGCCGTTTAAATTTTATATCATCCACATACTATATATATATATACATACACACACACAAATAATAATAAAATAATAATAATAATAATAATAGTCATTATCGCACTAGCTGCCGCCGTCCACCGGGCGCATTCAAACAGCACACGCGCATAATAATACTATATATATATATATACATAAATATTATATACGCGGGGATCATATCTATTGCACAAGCACAATATAATGTTTACGATGCGAACGTGTTTCACGCAGAAACTAATAAATTTTGAAATAAATCCTGTCGAGAACTAATACATTTTAGTAAATAGACAACTAGATTTACGAAAAATTTGTATAATATAGCTATATATTATACGTTATAAACATACTTTTACTTATATACATAGCTATGAAAGTATTAATGTTTTCTTTTATCATAATTATATAAACATATTTAATACATTTTACTAACAATTTAAAAGCAAAAAACATATTAACTATGTTAAATTGTAAGAATTGTTTTATATATAAGTACATAAGTACTTTTAAATCATGATGCCAATACATTTATTGACATATTACACATAACCTACACTGAACTTTATTATAACATTTAAACCACTAAGATATAAACATAAAAAAAATTACTGTTTACTTAAAGTCGATAAATATTTAATGATACTTTAAATCAACATTACTAAGTAGCCTTTCTTTTGTTCAGTACCTTTTAATGAAGGTTGCAAAAAGTCCTTCCATTATAAACCTTTTATATAGACTTAAAAATACGTAGGTACATCTTTGTCGAGTTAATCCTGAATACTATATTACAAACTCTATAGTATAGAGTCTATACTAAGTATTTAATGTGGTCTTGGCGTTTACTTAGGACATCTTTCTAGTAATATAAATACTGAATTAACTACAAAATACAGCACGAAAAATGGTACAGAATAATTAATAAATATAAATAATAGTTTATATTAAGTCCTGAAACGGGCATTATCCCTGTCCCATTGGTCACGCTGTATATTATGTAATTATATATATATATATAATAAATACATGACAAATATTAATTATATATTTATATGTACTGAAGTCAGAACACTTCTAATACTAAAACAAAAAAAAACCAAGGAGATTTAGAAAATATATAAATAATTCCCAATTACTAAAAACTACGAATAAAAAATAAATTTAATGACAGAAACATAACTAAAAATGTATCTTGTCATCCTCAGGGCGAGTATAAATACAAGACAAAACCTTATTATGATATTTTACTCGGTTTCTATTTTCAAGTAAGTAATTGTTATACCACGACTCACGAGTATCTATATAATATTCAATACACTTATATACTTAACAGAACCAATCATAAAACCATTTTTAATTATTTTTATTAGGGTTATTATTTGTTAGTTGTTTCTATATCATTCAATATCTTAAAGAATTTAAAATATATAAACTGAATTTATAAATATTGTAATATATTATTATTGTAAATTTGCATGCATTAAAATAAAGACTAATGAAGACAATTATAAATTTCGGTCATAATTTAATATATTGTTTATTATCTACTAAAATGGCAGAAAAAACAATATCAGTACCTAATAGTGTAATGTGATTAAAACAAAATTTAGATATTTCGAATCAATATAAAATAAAAATATAAATAAATAAATAAGTGTAAACTAGTGTTGTATACTAATACGTTTGTGTCTGGAAATGATCAGTCTCAAACATCATTATAATATTATATAGCTAGGTTATTTTAATAATAACTAATAAAGCTACAAGTATTAACCATTGTTTTATTATGTAATAGTATAGCTACACTTAATTATTATTTTTCAACTACTTATCAACTTTACAACTTAAAAGTTATAGCTTACAAAAAAATTACGGATACTGCCTTAAATATGAAAGTTTTACGTCTAAAATGCTTCATAAGAATGGAGAAAAAATATATTCTCTATTCTATAGCTTATGTTTAGTAAGAAAAATTTAATTCAACTTTAAAATGTATCACATGTAAGTATCAACGTTTCATATTAATCAAGGAATCGTAAAAAAAAACATTTCCGGTTTTCATATTTACTTATACATAATATACTATAAGCTTTGTATGGCTTTTATATTATTGACTTCTGTTTAATGTGTGTATATGTTCTTTTACGATCACAAATACCGCCACATGTTTATGATATAGAATCCGAGTAAACAGTGAATTCTTTTACGTTCTTCAATATTTATTTTGTATATAACTGATTTAGATCTTTACTGGTAAAATTAACAAATCTTGTACAGTTCTAAATTGTTTAAAGGGAGCTTAATTAAATAAGTTGTATATTACTTCAATTTCTAAATAAAATATTCTTCAATCAGAAATGAAAAATGACTTAATATTGTTTTATAAATATTATTATTATTATATTTATAATTTATATTTTATAACATTATTATTATTATTATTTTTAACAATTATTTGTATAATCGCAATGTATCTACTACTAACAAGAAAAATACCTACTCAACAATTTAGAATTTAATGTTCCATTAAATAAAAAATATCTAGGTATTTAATATGTTCATTTTGCATTTATTATTCGTCATTTATTTTATATTATTATAAAGTAATATAGAAATTTTATATTTATATATTTAATTATGGTTATTGATAATATGTAGTATTTCGTATTTAATATTATAATAATATTGCGATTAAATATAATAATTGAGAATAAAATTGTATAGTTAAAATAAAAAACTAGTTTTAGTTCTAAATTAAATTGCTGAAATTAGTTGTGATTATATCTATGATCTATTTATTAGGTAATTAATATCCGTGTTTATAAAATTGCCATTTTAAATTACCATATAAATAGATTTACTTGGTTTATTGTAAAAAATTAGAAAACTCTTAAATATGATATGCAAATTAATTGAATAATTAAAAAAAATTCATAATATTCATAATCTGTTTAAAGAAAATTATATAAATTTAATAATTTTTTATTATAATTATTTATATAATTAATTATTACAAAATTCATAGTGCGTGAACATATACATATATTATACATTTACAATATATATATTTGTTTATTTCTTTAAGTTATTATACTATTAAAATAATTTATCTGTAGCAAACATACATTTTAGGATAAATAGTTCAGTATGTTTAAATTTTGTTTTAGTAAAAACATTCTGTATTGTATTTTAACATTTGTCAGTATTAGATAATAAATCTTTATTCTAAAGTTTTTTCACATTGTCCGTACAAAAATGTTTGCAAATAAATTGTCAATTATACGTTTTTTACCTTCTAATGCTGATATACTTGTGTACTATTTGTGTGTATTTAAATAAATTAGTAAAATAAAAATGGTATTAATTTAAAAAAAATATATAAGTTGCTCAGATATCCGGTTAATTGTCTGTACTATAATATGTAGGTATATAATATGCAATGCACACCAATGTTATTTGGGTGAAGCAAGGTGGAAGAAACTACAAAACCCATGTACCGCGAGCCTTAAATAGGTTTCGAAAACTCTCATGTTACCTTCCAGCTGTCATGTTATATTACCATCATCCTATTTTTTTTTTTTTTTTTTATGAGCATGTTGATGAAAATGAGAGCATTATGGATGAATTATGATTTGACCGTTGGAATTTAGACAAGTACAATGGCATAAAAAAAAAAAAAATTACAAAACTACAAATATATTTGTATTATTATACATAATGTTTTATGTATATTGTATATTATAAAACTAACTCTATACTCTAACATTCTTTACTACTTAGACGCAATTTTATTTTAACTAAATACGAAAAATTATATACAATTTTATAAATTATAATAACCTACTTGTGTAAATACCTATATAATGGCGAGTTACAACTAATTTAATTAATGTTCATGTTGATTTATTATTTCAATTTTATTTTTTTCCCATTTAAAATAATTAAATAACAAAAATTTAGAATATTTGGGTTGATACTAAGTGTCATTCCATATGATTTCAATGCAGAATAGAGATGTATTGTGAATTTGTGACATTGAATTAGTATGAAATATTGTCTTCCAAATGTTTTAAAGGTTTTTTTAGTTTAGAAATCTTATTTTACTTAAACAATTTTCAATTTTCCAGTGTCATTATAAAAATCTTTTGGATTCTGTCATTTTGAGCAGAGCAAGAAATGTATTTTTAATATTCTTTACTAAAAAAAGTGTTTAAAGAAAAAAAATAGTAAGAATTATCGTAGCATACAATTTATGCTAATCATTACTTTACTCAGGGTTCAAAATATTTATGGTTTAACTAAATTCATAAATACTTAATTGCTAATAGTTTATAAATTAAGTATATTCATACTTTAGTATCTATACATATGCATTGGATTTATTTATCTAAGCTGATATCTATATTAAACCTACCAGTCATAAATTATACCTACTTTGTAAAGATGAGGTAAAATTCACAGATTTTGGATTTTATTTCTCAGTTGAATGTCATCGGGGGGCCAAAATGGCCGGTGATTGACAGATAAAGGAAACCAAAAAGGCGGAGCCTTGTCTTCTGAATTCAAGGGGTTACTAGGCAACCATAACATAACAATATGTGCCTGTTCTAGAATAACAATATGCAGGTCTAATAAGGACGTACATGCGTTATGTACGAATAATAACCCTTGTTGAAAGAACGCTACTAGAGGTACTTGGAAATCTAGCGTAGGGGTGATTTCACTGATTTTAGGGGACTAATTAGTATAAGGTTTATTAGACGGCTTATGTCATTCAAACTTGAGTTTTTACAAGTGGCAAATTAATATGTTTATCCCTTTTTAAATATATCCAACAGAATGAAAAGAATTACCTGCAGGGTACCTACATTATGCGTGTAAGAACGCGAAAAAGTGCATGTTTTCAACACGAATATCATTATTTTTTTAAATAAATATTAATACGTAAATAGATGCACAATATATATATTTTCAAACAACCAATCCACTTTTCGTTTATAAGTTATTATATTATTTATTTATATAATCATGTACCTCATGAATAATTATAAAATAATAATATGTTTGTAATTTCCTTACAAAATAATTACCAGGATGCTGAAATAAGAATTTTTATTTTTTAGACTAAAACTAAAATTATTTTAAATGAATATAATATATTATTCATATAGTTATTTTATTAGATATTAAATATAAGTTATACTTCATTATACACATCATATTAATCCTACTAATTCATAAGTTGTTATTAAATTATACTACATAGTGTCGTTCATAATTAATGTAGAATACATATCTTATAAATTATAGCTAATACTCATCATAAAAAATACTAAATACTGCAGATATATAATACACCTATATTATAATAGATCGTCTTATTAGTTGCCTTGGGCATAAAAAAAATGTAATAAAATTTCAATAGAAAAGTTGTCAGTTATGTTTTATATACCTACACTTTGTGATTTTTTGCCGCCAGTTCAGTGGCCCTGTTTCGGCTTAATAATTACTAGGTTACTTTAATAATTTGACTCAGATAGATCACGCCCCCTGCGTTTAGGTGTTTTTTGTTTTAAAGTATTAAATTAAATAGCGACAGCTAAATAAAAGTATTTATTGTCAGTAATTATAACACCCATAAGTTATTTCGAATGTTATTCGATAGAATTAAAAGAAAAAAAACCGTTTGGTTATATGATCATTTTTTTTTCATGTTTAAATATTCAAGGAAAAAATATTATAGAATGGAATAATATTAAAGATTAAGTTGTATAGCTGTTTTTATATAGGTATACACAAGTTGTTTTACTCAACATCTTTTAATTGTAATATATAGTCTAAACCTGATTTATAACATGTAATACATTTATACGGTATGTCGGTCTAAATAAATTCATATATATTTTATTGTGAATACTCAATAGTGAATAGATATAGGTAAATAAATTGGTAAAATATTTTTAGAAAAATTAAAAATTACATTTTGATTCTTAGCAAGAAGAAGAATTTATTAATATTCGTAAGGTGTTTTTTTTATGTATTTCGTAAATGAATATATTTTGCAACAATCTGAAAGTATTATCTTAATATGGTATAACATTTACTATAATTTTACTCTCGTTTATTTGTATTATAAATATATTTATTAAAAACACATTTTAATTATATAACTTTGAAAACATATCTTTATGGTAAAAGGCAATAATAATATATACGTGCGTAAAACATCATGTATTTAAAATATTATTTACATTTTTCTAACACAATTCTTATAGGTATTTGGGACTACAAAATTACCCACCAAGAGAATTTAACCCATTGCTTAGTCATAAAGAAAATTGTTACCGATATCCATTTTTGAGAAGTAGACAACAACAACTCTGTGATCTCGGAGAAAAAATTATGAGTGTAAGTAAGTGTTCTACACAAGAAAAAAAGAATTTGAAAAATAGTTATTTTTTATATTTTGCATGTAGGTTGTGAGCAGTGGAACAAAAATGGCTATTGAGGAATGCCAACATCAATTTACTACACAGAGGTGGAATTGTACAACATATTCAAATAATACGTCTGTGTTTGGCAACGTATTGTCATATAGTAAGTTCAACTGAATCCATAAAAATATGTTTAAACAACAATTATTTGTTTGTGCCCTTTTTAACATACAATGCTAATGTTTACCATAACAAACATTTAGAAAGTAGAGAAAAAGCATACGTGAACGCTATAACATCAGCCGGAGTAGCATATGCCATTACAAAAGCATGCTCAAGAGGTGAACTGAACGAATGTAGTTGTGACAATAAAATTCAAAGAAAACAAGCTAAAAAGAATTGGCAATGGGGAGGATGTTCAGAGGTTATTATACCGAGCTTTATCATGAACAATAGATGAATTGAAAATTAAACTTTTATTTTTATAGGATATACGTTTCGGTGAAAAGTTTAGTCGTGATTTTGTCGATTCCATAGAAGACGTCGATAGTGTTCAAGGGCTAATGAACGTACATAATAATGAAGCTGGTCGAAGGGTAAATAAAATTATGAAATATTTTTTTACTTTATAATAGAAATTCTCAAAAATACATTTTAAATGTTTTTTTCTGTAAAGTTTATTTTAGTTTTTGCAAATAATATTACCTATTGCAGTTTTTTATAAAATTCTTATTGTGCAATATATTAGTATACAGAGTGTCCCACTGAGATCTGTCAAACGAAATAATGAAATCACCTTTTTTCTAATCAATATTTTTATAAAATTTCTTTTAAATATAATTCATAGGCAATTGCATTACATTTTTAGTACACATTTTTTATTTTAATACCGAAAATAAAAAACTTAAAAATTGATTAAAAAAATTTCCAAAATATTCAAAATAGCCAATTTTTAAATCTGTTACATGTACGTATAATAGATAACTATAAATGTATACTACCATAATATTTTTATTACAACAATTTTTGGGGTGGTTCTGCACTGCAGCTCCAAATGGCTTTACATTAACAAATAACGAAAGAATAGCTATGTTATTAGTAAATAATTTAATATATGTCATTACATTTACTGATTATACGTAAAAACAAAATATAAATGTACAGATTATAAAAGAGAAAAATAAAGTTTTTTCTATAGAACAAGCAAAGATTATTATGTTAAAATATTATAAAATAATTTTAGAAAACTAATTGTATACTACAAATATCATAATATTATTTATGAACAATTTTTAATGAAAAAGTCTTGCTACTTAAGCAAGTATTATGATGATTTCATTGCTAAATTGTAAATTTATCTACAGTTTTAGATTCTGAGTGGAGCAATGAATATATTGATATTACAATGATGTATGTTTTATTTTTATTTGATTTTTTTTGTGTACACAATAAGAAATTGATAAAATCCTTTGATTATAAAAAATGAAAGTGATTTCTAGTATTTGTTGGTTAGAAATGTTTAAAATTGAATACAAAGCTTCTCATAAGTTCTTAATTTCTCAATTAAAAAACATTAAAAATCTATAGTCATAATGCTTTTCATAAGCATTTCAAGTTAGAATTTTTACAAAATTTGTCAAAATATCTGAAATTATTTTGTAGTAAAAATTCATAAAAATTTATGTTTTTATACCTAAGATTTGAAAATTGAATACAAGGTATTCTTTAAAATTTAATACACCCATAATAGTGGCACACTCAACACCTAAATACCTAATTAACAGTTGAACGGTTCCCACTCACCTAACATTTATTTTCATTGAAATTTTTATAGTATTATTTTGTATTTAAATATTTAATATTATGTTCAACATTAAATTACTAACTTATAATTAAACATTAAAACAATATTATCAATTATTCTTATTATTTATAAAAACATTCATAACTTTATCACACGTATTCAAATCACATATGTAAGATACTAAGATAGGTTTTTAATTCCAAGTTTCCAAATTATCTATTAAAAAAATACTAATGTTATTTTTATGAACATTTAGATTATGGATTTTTTTTTCATAGTTTAAGAGTAAATATTTATGTATACATACACCCTAACATTAACAACAACATATAAAATAAAAAAATTTGAATATTATAATAATTAATTATTAAGACTTTATTTAATTTTCTAGATTATTCGCTCTAGTATGCAAAAAGTATGCAAATGTCATGGTATGTCGGGTTCATGTAGTGTACGTATCTGCTGGATGAAACTTTCATCGTTTCGGGATATTGGGGATTCATTGATGGTAAGATATGAAGGTGCTTCACATGTTCGACTTGGTGAAAAGAAAAGAAAGAAAATTAAAAAACTACGACCAATCAGAATAGACAGAAAAACACCAAATAAAACGGAACTAGTATACTTAGATACATCTCCAGATTATTGTGAACGTAATGAATCGTGAGTAGTTTTTATTTTAAACGTACAAAAGTACAGGCGTACAGCCAGTACAGTTATATTAATTAAATATTGTTTTAATATAGATTGAGCATAATGGGTACCTACGATCGTGTATGTCAAGGATTAGATGGCTGTAGACATCTATGTTGTCATAGAGGATTTCAAATTAGATTAAGGGACGTAGAAGAGAAGTGTAAATGTAAATTCATTTGGTGTTGTAATGTTGCTTGCGAAATTTGTAGGTACAAAAAGGAAGAGTATATTTGCAATTAATCATATTTTGTATAATAATGAGAGTTTACGAATAGCTCTAATAACTATGATATTTATTATTTGGTTTGTCCTTAAAAAAAAAAACAATTTAAACGAATAACGATTCTAGTATTCTCATCACTAATTAGGTACTTTGTATTATTTTCTACCAAACGCATAGTGAATTTGTTTGAGTTTGAAGCCGAAAAAAAATGTCACCGACTTGTTCGAGTCTCAACTGGACAATATAGAACCTTTATTGGTGTGTTTTTAAAATACAAATTACTATTACATAATAAGTTTAGTCAGTAGAAATTAGGTTTAATAGTTACCTACCTATTAAAAAAATGACTGATGTGTATGAGTGATGAGAATTCTAGGACTCATCGATTGACGACTATATAGATAACTTGATAACGTTTTTAAATGTATCATTTATTTGTCTACTTATTTAAATTGTCTTAAATACATTCACTGTCTAATATGGCATACCTAAATATAACATATTATGGCAATGAGATATTTTGTATTATGATAATAATCTTTATTTTAATAATTTATTTAATATTGAGTGCGCACGTTTACTTCCCACTTCTGTCCTATAGTTTTCTGTTATAATTTATTCAATATTATATTTAGTCATATTAATTATTAATACGCACACGTGTATTTATTAGTTGTTTTCTAGAGTTTACTTTTTTTTTATCATATAGTATATCAGTTAAGTTTTTTTTTTTTTATATATATCTAAGAAAAATAAATAATCTATTTTATTATTTTTTAATTATTAAATTAATATAATATTTTTGTCATAATTTAAAAAATCTAAAAAGTTCATTTTATTCATGAGTTAATTGTAATATAGAATTTTAATTTTCAATGATGACATGACATTGTATTTAAGACATGTAACTATAGTAATAAATTAGTTTGAGACATTTATTGTTTTGTTTTTTGATAATTTTTTTACTGAACGAATAGCATATTTAAATACGATGTATACAATACGATATTATATGTGACGGTGTATGCGATAGTTATTATAGTAATACATATAAAACTAATTAAATGAGAGGTTGAAAGTTTAAAATTATTTCCATCTGAAGTTCATTATATAACTATTGTTAAAATGTAGATGTGGGGAAAGGGAAAATGATAAAATCATGTACCTAAGCCATAATTTTTAAATTATGAGGTATAATTTTATAATACATAATGTGAACTATTGACTATAGGCAAAACATTTTATTGTTTTTAAAAATCATTAAAAATTTATCAAAAAAATACCACTTCGATAAAAAAAAGTTCCTATTAACAATGACTATAAAAAACCAGAAGAATTAATAACTAAACCATATTATTATTAAGTATAAATAAGACAATGTAAGTTCTAATTTTTCTTACCAAATTTTTTCTATATTGTTAAACTGAAAATGTGATTTTCCAAAACAAATGATTATCTATTATAGATTTAGTGAAACGACCTATCAACTATCAATGTGAGTATTAAAATATCCTGATATTTTTAAACGTTGTATATTATTATATCTATTCAATATTTCTGTGCAATCATCTGAAAACATAGGTAAGCTCAAATGAATATAATATACGTAATTCAACTTCACAGGAATAATTAACAAATATTGCTACTTTAAGAAGGCATTGAAAAATTTAATACATCAAAAATATGTATATACTATATTGATAGTGATATAGATGCATAATTTCATAAACAACTGCGTTTTTGCTAACTTAAAAGTAATTACAAAACAATTGTACCAACTTATTTTCATATTTATTGCCCATTAAACCCGGATTTAAATTTTCTAAAAATTATCTAAAAATACTCTTAAATATAGCCAAAAAATATATTTGACTCCAATAATACCTGTACAAAAAGATTTTTTATTCCAGGCCAAATATTTTTATTGTTTTTTTTTTATGTATTGATAATCATTTAGAACATTTAGAATGGTGTGAACTAGTTCGATAGTTTCCAGAATGGTTTTGACTTTCTTATATACCTAAGATCCCTGTTTACATTAATAAAAATATTTAAATTATTAAACAAAATAAGTGCTTGATTATTGAAATGTTTACAAATTTAAATCATATATTCATATTCAGTACTGCAACTAAATATTTATAGGCGAGTGCATGGGCGTAACTTGGGCAATTTTAATGGTGGGGGGCAAATTTTATTTTATATCGATATATCGTATAGTTAAAGATACTTAGAGACTAAATATACTTAATCAGTGGAAACTGGAAAGCATAACGTAATAATATTATCTGAGCTAAATTTTTATTGTAGCATGTAAAATTAAATTATATGATGGAAAAAGCTTGATAAGATGATAGTTTATTTAATAAAAACATTCTGAATTTCTATATTCTACCTATTACTTGATTTTTACTTATTTGTTTCCGAAGATCATATGTCATAACGTTATAAATACTATATATAATATACATTTACCTAATGTTATAATGTATAGTTATTATATATATATCAATCATAATAAATGTAAATATGATGTTAAACTAAACAATTAATTATGATTAGGTAATGATTATACATTTATACCTACTAATAACAATTAAAATTTTCTACCTCTTCCTATTCAATCTACATCAAACTGATCAATAATAGTATCAAAATTAATTTTAAAAGTTTTTTTAATATGTAAAATAGCCATGTTGCCAAGTTTTTCTTGGCCAATGGTTTTTCTTGTAAATGTTTTAAGACGAAAAAGAGATGAAAACGTTCACTCGAAGCAGAAACAGAACTAGAATAGAAAGAAAATTAGACCTGCAGGCGTCTATATGGACGAGCGGATAAGCATATTTTATGTAGACCAGTCATAACATAGTTTTTAAACAATTAGTTGGGTGTAGAAAATTTAATCTAATTGGTATTTTAAAAGATCAAAAATTAAAAAAATCTTAAAAATCGGGAACAACAAAAATAAAATAAGAAAAGCGGGAAATTTTACGCCAGACCAGTATTTAACAAAATTAATTCTTTATCTTGTTATAATCTAAAAACGAATATCCGAAATGGGAAATTTTCGACTATTTTAGTTAATTTAATTTTAAATATCAATAAAACTTTTTTGCTTGATCAATAAAATTAAAAATTTGAAAATTTAATACGAGATTCCACATAAGTTATTCCTTTAATATTAAAAATACATAGGAACAAATTTTTTATATGCATTTGTTTAAAAATTTGTTAAATCACTAACATTTACCAATTACAAATATCTTGTAATAAAACATTTATAAAATCTTCAATTTCTATAGCTAAGATTTGAAAATGTATTTTTCATAAATACTTCATACTGGAGTCAAAATATTTAAAAAAATATACAAGCACAATTAATTTTTATAGACATTTTAGTTCTAATTTAGACAAATTTAGAAAAATTAATATAATGAATAACGATATTAATTATTTTGTTTTAATTCAAATATATTATTCGTGGGATATAAAACTTTTAAGCATACTATAAATTTTAATATACGTAATGAAATTTTTATATAATATTATATAAATTAATTGTAATATATTATTTAATGGATATTTTTACTATGAATCTAAATATACTGATTTTCGGTAAGGTGGTTTTACTGGTATTAACTCAAAAGCACGAACAAGATAAATCTTAATTCATGTTCAAAAATTAATAACACGTCGTAGTCATGTAGAGAAGATCTTCTCTACATCGCGGTTAATAATATCAATATGGTATAAATATACATATATTATTATAATAATTAAATATTAAAACGAATAATATAATAATTAATAAATGCAATGTTTTAAGCAAAAATTATATCAATTAACCACATTATTAATAGTAAAATAAATTACGTTAATGTCCACATTACTTTCCTAACTTCATTGGCTTTATATTATTATATACTTTAGACAAAATTAATTTTTTTTTTTTTTAAATAAAAATTACTCTACTCAAAATATATGAATACAAAATCCAAATATACCGTTCAAAATGTTGAAATGGTAAAAATAAATTAAAAATCATGTAAGTTTATTACATAAAAAAACAAAATAAATATTCGATACAAATTTGCGCTATATGTGGCCGCATAGTTCGCCACAATGCCTTAAATCGACCCTTGTGTACGGTATACCACAAGAAACAAGACACGACTATTTTACAAATCTGTATAAACTGTAAAGTATACAACATCATACCCGCACGTGTTGTCTCAGTCTTACGAACGTAAGACATAGGAAATTTGCGTTCATCAGATTCAATTGCATGCTGTTTTTTATGCTCGTAACTCGCTTAAAAATTAAAATATCAATAAAAGCCTAAATAATATTATTACCTTTAAGTTTGATCATAGGTAAATCGACTCTAATATTAAAGCTAACAGCATAAAATTGAATCTGTTGAATGCAAATTTACTAAGTCTTCCGTTCGTAAGACAGAGACAACACATGCGGGTATGACGTCCTGTTAATCACATTAGTATGTATTAATAAAATGTAAAATACTAGTACCTACAAATCCCTAGGTGCATCGATGTATGTACACTGACTTGTATGTTATACAGCTATATCATGTTTATCCGTTAAAATGCATATCCGTTGTTATGTGTTCATATAAAAAACGTCATGAGATTGTAATTTTAAAATTGAAATACGTTGAAATAATATTGTAAATTTGTAATTATTAGGCACATATATATTATGTAATATTATAATTAGTAGGCATAAACCTTATTATAATACTATTAATTTTTTCTGTGCACTGTGCTTATACTTTGTATTAGCCATTAGGTATGTTATGATTATAGTTAATTTGTGGGAAAATTTGGTAACTGGTGAGCCATCTAGAATATTATTGAATCCATAACTCATAACTACAGACTTGTAGATGGCGCTGTAATATAAATTTATTGTTGCGAAATTGATAAGAATAATCAACAAACTTTTTAATATCTTATCATACAATATACATAATATTACAATATTACATAGCTTACATAGGTACGTTAATTGGTAATTAGATTCAATTGTTATTCATACGTTAGAACGTGTAAAAACAGAAAACCGACCATAATCGACATAATTCTGAGAGTATTCATTAAAATTTGAAATTATTAAGTCTTCGCTGTCCTCTTACAAGCGACTTCAGCGATAGCCCATAAGTAACGACTTTTTATTGTAAACGAATGTTAAATAACTTCTGTGTTCTAATAAGTAATAATTAGTACCAAAAAATACCCAAATATTAAAAAAAAGCAATTGTGTTCCAGTTTTGTTATTGTATCATGTGATACGTTTTTTTACCATTTGAAGTTTATAGTTTTCAAATCTTAACATGGGCGTTACAATGTTAGTATCTTAGATGTTTATTTTTTGTATTTTGAAATTAAGAATAACTGCTAGTATGTGTTTGTATCTATTTGGAAATTTTTTAGTATACAACAGTTTCCAATGAAAGAAAATCGCACAGGCGCTCAGATAATTGAATTTCTTACAAAAAGAGTAAATGCCCTTGGTGCCAAACAATGTGGTACGTTTCTTGTTGACTGCGAGACATATGCCTCTATACCTCAATTAGGTGAGTTTTAACAAAATAATATTAATTTTGGTAAAAATTAATTAAGACAAAATTTACGTCTAGGTGTTCAACGAACATTACATGTATTTCATAATTCGGAACAGCCAGCATCAGTGTTTGCAATTCTCGATAATGGTACTGGAAAAACTGTTCCTGTAGTTGCAGATGCCTTATTTGATTTGCTGTTGTTGAAGATGTCGTCTGTGTATCCCTCTAAAAAATCTAAAGTTGAGATTAGAGGTCCAAGATTTGAGCTAAATGATTTTGTTATTAAAATTGGTGCGATAAATATTAATCACAATGTTAAAGGCATTATAGTGGAGGTAATAAATAATATATTTTGTTTCATAACACATAACTCATAGTTATCATAATAATATAAAAAAATTATATAATTTCATGCAATATTTAATAAATTTGTATAAATATATTTAGTGTTTATTTAGGTTTTATTGTAAATATATAGATTTTATATCTATAATATAATTAAAATAAAATTTAAGTCTTAGGTATAATTAATTTTTGAATGGTTTTATGTGTAATATTTGCCATGGTTTAATTTATTAGTATTTAATTTTTATTTCAGGCAGAATATAGGCCTTGTGTTGTATTTGGTTTATGTTGGGATATGTTACGAGAATTTCTTCAAGGATTTTTAGGATCTTGTGTATCAAATATCCCTCCACATTATTTTCAAGTAAGTAAAATACTACCTATTTTCAGAGTTATGTAAATTTATTGTAATCAAAATATAGTTAATCTTTATTATAAAAAACTAATTTGTATACATTTGAATTCCATTTTAAAATAATTTTCTTACTTTCAATAGTTCAGGTTATTTTAAGTAAATTTAGTTATAATTCAATCTAGAAGATATAGCATTAATAAAACACAAATTATAAATTGTACCTAATTAATTATTCAAAATAATGTAATACTTCTTTATTTTCTGAATGAATAGTTTGATAATTATTTTGCCTTATCTATCAATCATTTAAGACCAGAAACAACACAAGAATATAAATATTACCAAATTGAGATGAAGGGTTAAAATTAAATACTACTTCTACATTAATAAAAACAAGTTACAAATGTTGTATATTGTATGATTTATACCTATAGGCTATAAATAATGTTAAATGTTTGTTATTATTTTTTAATTATATAATTATTAAAAAGCGGAACTTATAATCTATATAATTTGATTTTGAAATAAATTACCAAATTTAAAGAATGGTCTCAGTAATTACAATATTATGAATATAATTTAACATTTATATATTTTAAAGTTAACATATCTTAAAATTTGAATTTATCAGTTTTTTATTATTATTAGCTATTGCTATACATATTATTATTTAATGATTGTTTCAGAATCGTATGAACGATATTTTTCAACCGTTGGACACCATTCAACAGTATTTAGATCATATAACTATATATAGAAAAGCCACTGGGATTTTACAACAGTTTAATACTACTAATACTTAAATATAAATATACCAATGAAATATTCTTTTTTTGTGTTCACAAAAGCCAAAATGTTTTAAATATATTTTTATTATCAATAATTAAAAATTATGTTTTTGCTACTCAATATCAATATTATAATGGAAAAATAATGTAATACAATACATACATTTTTTAAATAGGCTTAATTTTATTTATTTGACTCGTTGACATAATTATGCAATATGCATATTAGATAAAATACAAATTTAAATAAATATAAGATTAAATTTAATTTCAAATCATGTAACTAAAATGTTATGATTTGTGGTACAATTGTATAATATAATTAGACTTAAAATTAATTAGAATTATTCAGTTATGAATACATAATTAATTAGGAATATAATAAACATATTAAATGTATAAATTAAAATAACAGGTGTAATTGGCACGCACATGCAATTAATATTACTATAAAACTTAAATTAAAATATTAACAAAAAGCTTGATGATATAATGAGTTATTGAATGTATTATTTATCTAAAATATATTTTTTCAAATATTAGCATAAGATATTTTAGGTAAGTTGAATCTGATAGATAAAAATAAAAATACAATGAATAAAACAAAATAACAATTCCCAGGATGAAAAAAAAATTGTTTTACTATTCAATAATAACTTGTGGCTTCGTACAACTCAACATCGCCTTTATCACTAGTTGAATTTTATTTTTTACAAATTCACATGTCAGATCAAAATTGTCAGCCTTTTATGGGTCATAATAAAAAATAAATATTTTATTCGAATATAATTTGATCATTTTTTATAAATGAACACTATAATCAAAGTATACACAATAAAATATACTCTAATGCAATATAATTTTAAAAAAAAATTAAATATACAAATAATACATTTATCTATGAATATTACAATTTTCTAAAAGCTTATTGTTACCTTTCTTATGATTCATATCATTTTTGACTTATAACATAAATTGTAAACACAATATTATAATTTATCACATTAAATTATAAATAAATAAATTATTATTAAGCTTAATAATATTCTACAGTAAAACAATTGAAACTATTCAATTTAATATTGCTAAAATATTTTAAACCACAAGGAAGCCAAATGTTTAAAATTAATAATTTAGGCATTTATATTAAAATTGTTATTAATTAGAAAATAAATAAGTATTTATTTTACATATGTATACAATAAAATGAAAAAATAAATGAATTCAGTCAAAAAAACTAATAGTATGTAGTAGTGTAAAAAATAATTTTATAATTTATAGCTAAAACTTATTTTACTGTAATTTAATTTGAAACCTATTTATATAATTAATGAAGTAAACAACAGTGAAAATATTTTAAAAAATGCATGGTAAAAATGTAAATTAGAAAAATGAGTTGTTTCTTTGTCAAAGAAAATCAATTTCAATAATTATTTGTTAACATCAAATAGTTTTAATAATTATAAATGTATATATAAAAAAAAAAAAATCAAGATGACTAAAAAAACAATAATATATCACATTTATTATATAGCAGTAAGCAACCAATATTTCTTTAGTTAAAATTTTTACCAATAAAAATAAAAAATTATATTTTTTTAAGTATCAAAACAAACAAATAATAAAAAAAATTGATGATACATTTGTAATATGGAGAGGAAATAATTAAACTTAATATAATACTTTTGATAATACATTTTAAAAATAAATAAAATAATATTTGTAATACTTTTTCCATTTTAGGCCGAGTTATTTGATAAGCTCTTAAATCTTAATAAGTAAATTGCATATAAAAATGTTTGTTAAGCACTATAAATGTAAATTAACAATATTATTCTCATATATCCCAAAATTATATTTAGTGTTATAATGGCAAAGGAACTAGAGATGGGTGATATCAAAGAATTGATTCTATTTTATTTGATACTCGATACATTTTTAGATTTATAAAATAATATTAATATTTAATTTAAATTAAAATGTTTTTAGGAGAAATTAAAGTCTTAACAATAATTTGAACATATGTTTAAAATTATTTTAGATCAATCATAAGTGCAATTTTAGGCTTACAAAAAAAAAAAAAAACATTTAATGATAAAATATCAAAGTTGGTACTGTTTGGCTCAATCAATGCATCAAATAAAAGTATTTCGCATCACTAAAAGTAACTCATTAAACAAGTTATTTCTGAAGAAATGAGACATGCAATTCAATTGTATTTAATTGGATAATTTAACTAGGGATTGGAAGTTGTAGGAGTTACATAATTTTATATACATGCCTGCATTAGAGCAGATCAAGTAGGAAGTCCATTCTATATGACGTATTAAAAACAAAAAATTTACATTTACATTTCTTTATTTATATGCATATTAACATTCTTTGTTTTTAAAAGATTTATTTAAGTTAACATAAAGTGAATTTGTTTACAATTACAAAACTTTATGATAATGCTATATTTTTGTTAAGGTATCAGGTTTGTTATTAGTTTTTAGCTATAAAAACACATCCTTATTTTTGTTATTTCCACATTTCATTAATACCAAAGAAGTTTTTAGTATGCAATATATATAAATAAACTATCAATTAATAAGTTACCTTCTTTTTAAATTTTGAATACTTAATTTTGCATACTTGACATACTTTGTTTGCATACTTATTAATTTACCTCCTATAACTTCCAAACACTAATTATTACTTTGAAAGTATTCTAGTTTCATTAATTTATTTTAAGATAATACAAAATTATATATAATTTATTTCTAAATCTTATTCAATCACAAATCACAAACATACAAGAAATTAAAAATTGAATAGTTATAAATTTGCAAAATTTGCAAAAGATATTATGTACATTTGTTAACTAGATAAACTTGCCTTTTTCTTAAACTTATATTTTTCATTGATTTTCTTATGAATAAAATAATATAAATAAAAACGATATAATTATGTGATTTAAAAAAATGGATAAAATTTTAAATTACGATTTCTACAACCAATTGTCATTTTATTATTCACAAATCATTATACCTTAGGTTTGTATAGCAGTTGTCATTTCCCTATGTATTGCAGCTAATTCTTGTATGCGTACAAATAGGCTATTGTTAAGTGTATCTATAACACGCCGTTGTGATTCTTGTGCTGCTAAAGCTGTTTCCAATTGTGCTTGTGCTAGGCTAACTGCAGCTTGAAGTTCAGCATTTTCTTGGCTAAGAACCTAAAAAGGATACAAAATTATTGAATTTAACAATCACATTTTTTTCTTTTCATTATTTATGTAATTTAATTTTTTTATTTATTACCTTGCATTTTTCTTCAAGTGGCATTCTATTCATAGTCATCTTTTGGATTTCTTCATTTTTAGTCTTTAACTCACTATCAAGATTTTCAACTTTCAAGCGTAAATTAGTTAATTCATTCCTTAATTCTGAAGCAACTTCTGACCCTCCTATTGATAATCAGAAAACATCGTTAAACTTTCAAAATATTATAATACAATTATTAATTTTTCAGCATCAATTTACCTTTGGCTACTTCAGCGTCAAGATATCTAGTTTTCAATCGTTGATTTTCCTCTTTATAAGATTGCAACTGACGTTTCCACTCATCTACATTTGCTGTGCTCTCTTGCAATGCATTGGTTAATCTTAAGTTATTGTTTTTTAGTGTCTGAAGTTCAATTTCCCATTTTTTTGCATTTGCTGAACTGTTCAATAAAAAATAGAACATAATGAATTTTGAAAAAAAAATTTTTTTTTAATTTTGAATTAGTAATGGTAATTTTACCTATGAGTTAAAGCTAATTTTAATCTTTCATTTTCATATTTTAATTGAGATTCAGGTAACATTGAATTTCCACCACTCATGCGTCCATCATTGCTTCCTTGGTGTTTTGGACTTTCTGCAGCCTAAATATAAAATACAAATTTATAGTGTAAAATAATTTTATAAAATGTTTAGTATTATTTTTCATTACATGATTAGCATTGGAAATCATAGTTTTAGACATTTGGTTAATCATTTGTTCAGTTGAATTAGTATCTTCTGGAGTAGTATTTGGATCAGTGGGTGTCATGTTGGGAGGTTCAATAATACTTTGACCATCAGATGACTGACTAATACGTGTAGTAACAGGACTAGCATTAGCACTTGTAATTGGTGTTGTTGAACTCATAAACGCTTGTTGGATCTGCTGTGGTCCACTTACTGCTGATTGTCTTGTTTTTTCTTTTACTTCTTCGAACTTGTGTATAAACTAATAAAATATTTAGTTGATATTTATTATTTATAGTTGATAAATGAGACAAACATATAGATATTGATTTTTTTTTTTAATAAATACTTTATTTAATTCTTGTTCGGAAGAAAACCCAAGACCATACACAGTATTGGCCCTATTGTCAGTCCATTGACCAAATTTTTGTGATGTTTTAGTGAAGGACATATTCGGTGTTATTGTACTGTTTATGACAGCCTAAAATATGTCAATATTAAGAAATATGTTAATAATGGTTTACTTTCAATTTTGTAAACATTAATACATACCTTGCTTCCTTCTACACTAATGATGCGATACAATGCTCGGTGGGAGTCGAAAAAGAATGAAACATTGACAGCCACTGTGGATGCTGATATCCATGATTTTTTTGTCTTGGGATCTATGTGGAATACATGGGCCTTGCATGTAAATATTGGCTGCTCTCTATTGTACAAATTTCAATTCCGTAATAAAACAATGATACACAAACAAATATGATAAAACAAATAAATATATATACTTACCCCATGTTATCCTTTCCTAGAGTCATAGCCATGAACGAAAAGTGTTGTTTGGAATTCGGAAATCGTGTCAACCGATTTGGCAGCCGAATTCAACAAACAACCGTAAAATTTAGGTTTACTAATTGTCTCACTTTTAACATCTACAAAAATAATTACGCTGTCTGTACTGTACTGCAATAATTCCGAAATTAAAAAAATGTATATCTGAAGGAACCACGACCCGGGACTGGGACGTTTTGCGGACCGAATATTTGTTTATCAATCAATCTCGACGAATACGCTTTTCTGATAAGAAAACAAATTAACAAGAAAATGCGCGTGCGCATCGTGGACCAACGCCCATTTGCGCGTGCGATGGTATCTATTTTCTATGGTCTCGTTTATCTCCATAGAAAACCAACATATTATTTACTATTTAGCACAGATAACTAGACTGCAAACTGGTGATAACAGACGACGCTAAAAAAGGTAGATATCTTAAATCGTGGATTGTAGCAGTAAGTTCATTGAGTAATATATTACTGTATGTAGCAGTTGTATTTGTATATAGTTGTCCGAAAAATGAGAAAAGAAATTCTATGTAGACTTGATAAAACCACAGACTTCTATACTACACTAGTATAGAAGTCTGCCGTGGATAAGACCGAATTTCTGAAAGAAAGAATGTGTCCACGATAAAGTAAATTTACTCAATTGTCTTTATAATAAATGTCAGAAACTCAGAACGTGACGAATGTAATGCATACTAATGCTATCAAAGATCTAACAAAGAAAGTATATATAATATACTTTCAGGTATTGAAAGTATAATTGGGAAACTCTTACAAACCACTAAAAAAAAAAAAACTAACTAATGATACTAAAAAAGCTCAAACTAGAATTGTTTTCTTGGATGAAATTGATAAAATGGGTGCCCGATATTAATCAATTGAAGGATGTTGGAGGGGAAGTAGTCCAACAGGGGATGTTGAAAATGTTAGAAGCAACTGTTAATTGTTATTAATGTACCAGAAAAAAATACCAAAAAATAAAAAAACAAAACGGTACAAGTTGATATTACTAATATCTTATTTGTTGCTTCTGGTGCATTTATTGGACTTGATACACTTATGAGTCGAAGGACAAACCAAATGACTGTCTAGGATTGGAGCAGAAATTGATAGTGCATTGGTGAATAGTAGAGAAGTTTCTAAAGCCGATTTTGTTGCTTCAACAGTTTTATAATATAGATATGCTGATATTGAAAAGGAAAATTTTGAACGAGACGAGTTATTAAAAAAAGTTGAACCAAGAGATTTAATTCAATTTGGATTGATACCAATTTATAGCAAGGTTTCCAGTTTAGGTCCCATTTCATTTATTAAATTTAAACTTGCTTGTACGAATTCTTACTGAATCAGAAAATAATACAGTCAATCAATTAAAATTACTATTCAGCTTAGATAAGATTGAATTAACATTTACGTTCATCCGTAAAATGATCGCCGTTTCATCGGCGATGAAGCACTTAAAGCAATTGCCTCACAAGCCCTAGAAAAAAACAGGTGGTCGAGGGTTACGATTCAATGTTTGAAATACCTAAACCTCTGATCTAATGTAGTTAGAATACATTTTAATGAAGATACAGTCAATAAAAAAAAATAAACCACATTATAATGTAAGAGACCATCGTCTGGTTTATGAAGAAGAAGCTAAGATGGATCCAAAAGCTAGAGTTGAATGAATAAACATGATTTTCAAAATGTTCATATGATCAAAAAATATATATTTATTTTTATTAAAAAGTAATTAAAAGTTAATTAAAAAGTGCTATAATATACACTAGAAAGTTAGAACTCGATACATTGTTTAATGATTCAGAAGTTTGTTTCAAAATTTAAAATGCACGATATAATAAATATAGGTATATTAATATTTTTTCAATTATTAAATAATAGTTTTGTGTTGTGTATTAATTTAAACAATTATTTAATTGATTTTAAATATAAAAGAGTTCAGCGATGTAAAATATTTGTATACAACTATGATATAAATTACAAAAGTTTTCATTTAATATAATTTTAGTTTAAACAAATTATTCTTGCAGTAAAGTATATTAAACTGTTAACTAAATTTTTTTATCGTATTTGATTTGTGTAATTGTGTTTTAAATTTATACTAATGAATCAAATATGATACAGACCTATAGTAGGTCAGTAAGTATTGCAATTATTGTATTAGACAGATTTTTGTGATGTGCTCCTTGTAATATATAGTATAGGTAATAGGTATATGGTATATGTATATTAAGTTTGACTAGTTTGACTTGGCAATAAAAAAAACTTTTGTAGTTTTGTATTTTATTAACAGTTGGTGCCAAATAGATTGGAACGGTGGCGGAGATACGAATAAGGAAAACCCTGGATTCGACGTATATTATTTATAATATTATATTACATAATAATACTGCTCGCATGTATTGTCATACTCGGGTACGTAATTTAAGGAGAGGGGTGGTAGGAGTGATCGCCCTCCCCCTACAAAGATCGTATTGTAATAACTAATTATTAATAAAAAAAACATTTTTTAATCCTCAATTATTCTAAAAAAGATTAATCCCCCCCCAAAAAAAAATTATAAGCACCTATTTACGTGCTTGATGGTACTGACGCAACTATACCGGTCTAGTTTATTATCTATCATATAAGTGCTTTTAAGAGGAAGCCACGTTCGCACGTGTTGTCTCCCATTAACAAACGTACATGGCAAATTTCCATGCAACATAACTATCTATAACTAACGATATACTTGTATGTGTGTATAACTTAAATATTAGAGTAAAATAATCTATTAGCAAATTATAGGCATTTTTAAATATTAATATTTTAAATACCCCTCACCAAAAATTGCTTAAAAATTACAAAGCCGTCGAGAGAACAGAGAACACGTACAATGTTCTTACTTGATAATGGGCCATTACATTCTACTATTTAAGCTAAACACACAAAATTGGTTCTACTAAATGAAAATTGACCATGTTATATGGAGACAATTTTGACAATATATACAGGTGTGATGTCTGCGGGGCGCATATTACCATTCTGCACATCCAATAAAACCGTTTATATGACTGATTTTTACATCTGGAGCGGAAATTTAAATTATTAGCGACTTATTATTAACTTAATATGGTTTAGGTACTTGTAATATGATTACACACAATTTGATATTTGATTAGTGATTACATTTCATAGCACAAGAGCATAATTAAATGGTGATGAGGTGGATAGATCCTCCCCACTCCCCAGAGTCTTATTTTACTAATATTTTGCAATATTTATAATTTAATATTAATCAAATTCAATGGCATAGCCAAGGGTAGGGGCTATAGCCCCCCCATTTTCAATAACCCAAGTAAAAAGTAATTAGCCCCCCTCCCCGTGACCCCATAAAAAATTCTAGGCTACGCCTCTGATCCAATTATAATATTATAAATAATAGTGTTCTTAATAGAGTTTAAAATTGTTTTTTTTGTCATATAGAATTTATACAGTTTTTGAGCTAAAAAAAAATTTAACAGATAATTCATAGAGTATTAGTATCATATATGATACTATACGCTATGGGGTATCATAGATGCATTTACCTAAACACCTAAAGCCTATATACGGCCTAAAATAACTATTATTGTTTTGTTCATGTAACTCTATTTGTACAATGTACAAACAAATCTTCTTTTAAGTATAAATAAATATTATTATTTTATTATTTCGTTAATTAAATAACATAATTTAAGTATTATATCCTTTGCCGACAAGATTCCTTGACAATATAAAAATAAAAAAACAATATTTTTTTGTATAATTAGAGAAATTGTATTAAAATTTATTACATATAAAAAAAACGTGGCTAATTGACTCACGCAGAAAAATACATTTTAAATTTCAAAATAATTAAATGTATGGAAAAAAATCAGATGGCTCAGTGGCGCAAAATTTGTTATATAAAAAAAGAACAAAATGTATTAAGAAAAAAATTTATCAGTAGCTGATACAAATGATACATTTTGATACAAAAGTTGCCAAACGTAGCTTATTTCAAAAAACAAAATATAGGTATATAAATTAGAAAAAAATTGCTTAAGTATATAGCTTTAAGAAAAATAACAAAAAAAAAGGTGGGCAAGTGAGTATCGCTCTGCTGTATAATAGACGGAGAGTAGGTCACTAGTAACTATAACAGATGTGTTAAATTTTAATACAATGACAGGTATCATTGTATACGAAAAACGATTTTGAACGGAGATGATTTATCAGTCAATGATAATTAATAGGATAAATTATATTATTACCTATATTTAAATTGTAATATATTGTTATTTTACTTGATTTCGAAAAAAATTTTCATTTCATACGTTCATAAAATTTTTTCTATATTAATTCTGGAATTTTTTTTTTACAGTTACCTGAAGGAAAATTTATGGATAACCACAATGTATTGGGTTTTTTAAACTTAGGTACAAATTACAAAAATTTTATGAATTTTCAACTTCAAAATTCCTTGTGAATTTTCGCGATTTTGATATATTTTGTAAACATTTGAACTTTAAATGCTTTTAAACAAAAATTGTGACTAGAGATTTTTGATTTTTTTTCCTACGATAATTACAATTCATAATAAACCCTGTATTACATTTTAAAAAATGTTTAAAAATTTTGGATTGCAAAAAAAAACAAGAAAATCGAAAATTTCAATTGTCTATAACTTTAAAAATGTCAAAATATTATGAAAATTTAATCGTAAATAGATAACGCTTTGATTTTCGCTCCAAATGTAATGTATAGACCAATCATAGGATGCGGATTCATTCATGGGTTTTATTTCATGTGTAGACTGGTAATATGCGTCCGGAGCAGGTCATGAGTATTGGGGCGGGTGAAGTGTTTATCTTGTTATTTTCATTATCACGACTCATTATCACCACCGATTGAAAACAATAATGTTATCACGATAGTTGTACTAATATTCTGATTTCTGATTCTGACTTAACATTATGGAATAATGATGAATTTTGCTGTTAGTGATGTCTGCTGACTTTCCGTCATAGCCACTAATAGTGATGATTGAAGAATGTTGTCGATGTTGAACTTTGTGTCATGTATCATTGGAAACGTCATCTGACAGTGCTGCTTGCTATTTGTGTTAAATTATTGCAACTCGTATAAATATTATGTTTTATATGTTGCTTGTGATTGATCAGTTTTGTAAGGATTGAAATTGGTTTTTATTTATGTTTTAAAGTAGAATAGGTACCAAAATTGCCAGCAAAATTATTTACCATCGCCCACATTAGTTTTATTACTGAATCTAGTTATTTCATTTGTATTAAACCATTAAGCATTTGCACATTCATTGGATTTTAATTACCTAGGTATGACATATAAGCTACAAAATTAGTTTTCTAATAGTCATGTTATGATATAATATATTCTTCACAATTTTTTATTTGTGAGATTTATAAAATTTTTTCTTTTAGGATATGATATGGAGAAAACTCAAGAAACTGACACAACCACACTGATTTCTGATATAAATGATATTACTATACATGATCAAGTAATTAGTAAATCTGTTACTGAAAATGAACCTGTACCAAGTACTTCAGAACAGGGAAGTTCTTATGAAATTTTATTTGATCAACTTAAAGAAAAAAATAAACATATATTTGTTTTGAGTACAGCTGGTAAACCTATATACACACGGTAAATATAATATTATTAGTAAGCAAGAATAGAACAAATGCAATTTCTGAGCTGTTTTTTATTTGGTAGTTCAGCGTATTAATAAAACATGAATATATATATATATTGTAAATGTTTGGTTTCGGTGAATTGCATTTGTACCACAAAAATTAAATTTTCAATAATTTTACTTATATACTTTTTATGTATTGTATAGGTTTGGAAATGAAAATCAAATGGCCTCCCTTTTTGGTTTAATGATAGCATTAGTGTCAGTGACTCAAGATTCAAATGACACGTTACAGTCGATTTGTTGCGGTCAGACTCGAATAGTGTTTTTAAATAAAGATCCTCTTATACTGGTCGGTGTTTCCCAATCTTCTGAGCCTTATGACCAAATTAAAAAACAACTAACGTAATTTATAATATAATTTAAATAAATCTAAAACTAAATGTTGGATTAATATGTGCTTTGTTATTTTTGCTTATAGATATGTGTATAACAATATAATTAGTACTTTGACTTTAACCCAGTTAAAAAAAATTTTCCACAATAGAACTAATTTTGATTTGCGGCGATTAATGAGCGGATCTGAAAGATTAATAGACAAACTTATAACGTTTACTGAGAATGATCCAGGATTTTTATTAGATTCTATTAGTTGTCTACAAATGCCATCTAGTAGCAGAGATAAAATAACACAAACCATATTGACACAATGCAGTAAAATAAAAGTACAAAAATAATGATATTATATTTTAAATAATTTTATTCAATATTAATAAATGTTTAATATTTTTAGAATTTAGTATTTGGTTTATTGATTGCTCAAAAACATGTTATATCAATTGTACGTATGAAAAAATACTCGCTGCATGTATCTGATATTCACCTGATATTAAACCTAATTAATTCAACAGAATCATTTAAAACAGCAGAGAGTTGGACACCCATTTGTTTACCGACATTTGATTCTAGGTAAAGTATTCCTTAAATGTTTTAAAAACTATAAGCCAAAATCTCATGATTTTAATTGTGTTCATAACTTTTTCAGTGGTTACATGCACGCTCATATATCATATTTGGCAGAAGATTGTCAAGCATGTTTAGTTTTGTTAACAATTGATCATAATCTTTTTTTTACACTTTCCGATGCCAAAAGAAAAATTACAGAAGTTAGTTTTATTTACTTAATTTTTCAATACTTCCCTTGCTCCAATTTATAACTACTAGACTGTATTAAAAACTTTTTTTCACATAATAATTAAATATATTATATTTTTATAACAGAAAATGCGTTGCAATGATTGTCTCCATGCAATTAACGAGGCAATTATTCGCCAACCTGTTAGTTTAGCACGGGCAAATATTACAGGATTGCGACATCTTTTGTACAAAAACAAAAACCGCTCACAACACTGGTGCCCTCCATTTACATCTCCATATAATACCAACGATTTACAACAAAACCTCATGTCTGTTTATTGTTCATTAATCAGCCAAATTAATTTCCCAGGGCGTACATTAAAAGTGATTTTTCAACAACTAACAGCTGAAACTATGCTCGCTTGGGTATGCAAATTATGGATAATATGCTTATGTTATTTAAAAAATTATATTAGATGTTAAATTTTATGAGTAATTTAACATTGTTCTAGGCAACTGAAGATGTTGAACTATATATGAGTTTTGAACCATTAGTTTCTAAAGAATGTGCAACAAATGCAGTAACTAAATTAACACAATGGATGAAAAAAGAAGAGGATTCATTGTTTATATTTAATATTCCCATGTTTTAATATTAGTCATTGTATGAAATTGAATCCAGAATTTGTGATAATATCAATATATTAATAAATAATAGGTACCTATCTTAAATTATTCTTAAGAATTTTAAATAATAATTATACTTTTTCAACTTTTTAAGTTCCTCTATATCATTGTTCTTTATTTTAGTTGAAAAAATATGTTATGTGTAAAATTAAAAATAAAGAATTTAATATTATACTATTAAGTTATTAAATTTTACAGTTAGACTTTTTCAATATTATTTGTAACTGTATGAACTCAAATGATTTCATCTGTGAAAATATTAATTTTAAATAAATAATTATCATTGATATAAAATATTACCAAGAACCAAGATAATAGTTGTATATAGTTATAAAATATTCGAATACCATGGTTTATTTTTTATTATTTATTAAATTATTTTGTTATACTATGTAGTATGCGCTATGATGCTATTATTTATTGTATTTATACAAAAAAATTAAAATGTTATTGTTTTTTATTTATCCATTTTTTATTAATCTCTCCATTTTTTCTATAACAATTGATAGTGTTATCACTAGTTAGAAATTTTCATAATTTAAAATGTTATTTTCAAAATATTTTGATAATTTATTATAAGTAAAATATAATATGTAATAAATAAATCATAATTGAGAATATGGATATGGAATGTGAGTAACTATAATTATAATTATTATCATAAAAGATCGCATAATGAGTCGGAACCAACAAATCTATTCGACCTATGTTGTGATTGGTGGAGGTATAGCTGGTATAAGTTGTGTTGAAGCTTTGAAATTATATACAACAGAGTCAGTACTTTTAATTTCAGAATCACCAATTGTTAAAGTGGTCACTGATATTAAGTTTCACACTAAAATTGCTGCAGGATTTAAAGTCGAAGATAGGAATCTCCAATGCATTGATAATACAGAATACATAATAGATAAAGTAATAGCAATCAACTCAATAGAACATATAATTTATACTGTAAATCATCAGGAAATCAAGTATAAAAAATTGTGCTTATGTACAGGTGCCACTCCAAAATTGTTGGATGACAAAGATTATGTTATTGGATTGCGTGATACACATTCCGTGGAGTATTTTCAATCAATTATTGGTGCTGCTAATAGAGTATTAATTGTTGGTAATGGAGGTATTGCAACTGATTTGGTTTATAAGTTAAATGGTATCGAAATAATTTGGGTTATTAGAGATGAACACATTAGTTCACATTTTCTGGATGCCGGAGCAGCAGAATTTTTTAGTAACTACCTTAACACTCAGCAATCGAGCGACAAAGTAATAAAAAGATTTAGATATTGTGGAGAACGTACCTCTGGAGCTGCTTTAGGTCCTGACTGGCACTGTGGAGCAATGTTTGGAAACCATATTAGTAAAAATGTAATTATTGAATATAAGACTGAAATCAAAAATATTTCTAAAAAGGATTTAGTTAAGATAGAATTAACAAATGGTAAAGTGTATGAATGTAATTTTGTCATATCTGCTACTGGAGTAATGCCAAATAGTAATTTTCATATAAGAGATGGTAGAAGTATTGATATTGCTAGTGATGGTGGTATTAAAGTAGATTGGAAAATGGAAACAAATCTGCCTGATATATTTGCAGCCGGTGATGTATGTACTGTAGATTGGAATTCTGAACATTGGTTTCAAATGAGACTATGGACTCAAGCAAGACAAATGGGAATGTATGCTGCCAAATGCATGCATTCTATACATATTAAAGAAACATTATTGCAAGACTTTTGTTTTGAATTATTTACACATGTAACATCATTTTTTGGATTCAAAGTTATTTTATTAGGTTTATATAATGCACAAGGATTGGACAAGCAAGATTGTGAGCTATTGGTTCGTGTAACTAATGGTCAAGAATATATTAAATTAGTATTAAAAAACGGAAGAGTTGTTGGAGCAATGCTTATTGGAGATACTGATCTTGAAGAAATGTGTGAAAATTTAATATTGAACCAAATTGATGTAACTAATTTAATGGAAGATTTGTTAGATCCTAATATTGACATAGAAGATTATTTTGATTGAATTAAAATTATTTATTTGTTAAAAAAAATATACATGTATACAAATAAAAATGTTGTTTTACTTTCTATAAGGTGATCTAGATCTATGTCTTTTTGTTCGATCTCGATCATGACTTCTACTCCTTCTATGTCGGTCTCTATCTCTTCTATCGTTCCTATCACGATCTCTTCGATCTCTATCTCTATTCCTCTTTTCACGCTCTCTGTCTCTTCTTTTTTCTTTTGTCGGAGAATGTTTATTCCTATTTTCCTTTTCCCTTCTTTTCTCTGTAGGTTCTTCTTCATCTGATGATTCAACACCTTCTTCAATGTCCTCTTCAAGTATAGACACTTTGGGTTCTAATTCATTGTTTTCTTCTAGCACGTGTCTGCTTTGTATACGTGGTAATATAACATCACAAACACGTTCATCTCGTAGCAGTGAGTCAATAAATTCATCAATATGTATAAGCTCAAATTGGCCATCTCGATTTTGTCTTCTTAACTTACGACTGTCAGCCAACAATGGTTCCAAATATTTGTAACAATCTACTGACGAGCCTGTCAAGCGCATATAAAACGCTCCTAGTGCCCGGACATATTTAAATTCTTCATTTTTTATGAACTCCACAATGATATCTTTTTCAGGTTGTATTTGCAACATCTTTAATGTCAAGCACAAGAAAGGAGTGGGTTTTATATTACCGCCAAATACTCCTCCTATAAATCGCATTGACATTGCTTTGTCCACCAGCAATTCAGCAGACAGAGCAAAGCATTCTTCTTTCCAGAATTTGTTGTCATAAATACGAGACCGTATGATCTTTTCAATTAAATATTGAGGATTTGTCCCATGAATAGTTTTTGCATCTTTTACCGTACGATTGGCCATCCTTTGTTAAATAGTTGTTACTATTTACTTATTTAATAATTTAAATAATAATAATTGACACGTAATAAAATGTCAACAACAACAATTTGAAAAAACAAAATATTAACTTACAAGATATCAGCAAAAAAAATCTAATAAAATTATTCTATTTTGTGGTATCAGTGTCGAACGATGATTTAGAATTTGAGACAGCTCACTGGGATTAGTGCCTTAATGAAAACTGTCCCGTGTCCAATGGTGAGTAAATCAGAACTATTAAATTATAGTGACAACTGACTATTTACTATTTTTTTCAGTAAGTAGTAAGTACCGGCCATAGTTAAAAGATTAAATTAATATGCAAATATCAACCGGACGATATACACTATACAGTATAATTGACAATACGACACTACGACAAGTCGACATTTAGACCATAAAATATATTTTGAATAAATAGAGGTAAAAAACACTAAAAACGACAAAACGCCGAGATTACAAAATTACAAGCAGATCAAAATACAGTGTTGCCATGACTCATAGATCACAGTACATAACAGTTCCACCCAGCCAACTATGTTCTTTACACAATTGAAAATTATTTTTTTAACACAATATTCTGTATTCCCGATATTCTCCGATTCCCGTGTACATTAATTCTATGTACTAGTACACGAGGATGGATTATGGAATTTACCATGACAGATATTATTTTTTATGAAATTTACAATCACACTTTGCGCGTGGTTTCCGGTAGAAAATTAAATCTACATGTGATATTTTCGGGGATGAAAAGTGAACAATTCTCAGTACTTTTTTTAATAATCGGAAATTATTCAAATTATTAAGTTAACTTAAGACCTACATATGCAATTAGTTCATAGTATACAATTATAAAAAATACATAAACATATTTATATTTGTATGCATTTGAATTTTAAAGTTGAAATGTTTATAGCTTAGATTTGAAATTGTAAACAATATTTCTCAAAAATAGTTCATACTGAATCAAAAAATAAACAAATATAATTATTTTTTATAAACATTTTAAGTTTAAATTTAGACAAAATTGAATGTTTTAACAATGTTGTTTTGTTATGATTAATAAAAAATATTATTTGTGGGGACTTAATTTCTACATATATTATGAACCATATGAACTTTAGTAAACCCAATGACATTTTAAAATACATACGTACATTAAAACTTTCTGATATTATCTATTTATAGTTTTATACTAGACTCTACTCTATTCATACTGATTTATGGTAAGGTGATATTCACTTAAAAGTTAATAAAGATTATAATATAATATGATAATATGATATAAAAATATATTATTATAATAATTAAATAGTAATAATATAATAAATGCTAAGTTGTTAAAAAAAGGCTTAAATAAACTTAGTGATACAAGCTGACAGACCCCTATACTCAGAATCATATTTCATTGAATTAAAATATTAAAAAATGTTTTTTGACACAAATATTTAAATATTTGATCCATTAATAATTGATTTAAATTTTAATTGGCAATCTTTAATATTTTTACAATAAGAATTCTCAATACAATACAAAATATATGCTTTGATAAGGACAAGAAGCAGTACCATTCATTTATAGGAAATATTTAACGAACATTTGATTAGTTTAATTTAATAGGTATTAAAAACAAAACATTTAGCTTAAAATAATTTAAATGTTAGGTAAAAGTAATTAAAGTAAATTAGCACAACTGTTATTTATTTATTTTCAGCTTGAGCTTGTTGTAATTTCATCTCTAGTACTTCAGTAACAACATTCTGTAGCTTCTGTTTTTCCAAACCAATCTGTTGAATGCCTTCCATTCGTTCCACAAGGAAGTTGACACGTCTTTTAAAGTATTGAATTGCGTCTTTAATCTCGAGCTTCAAAAAATATCCAGCACCTATGCACACTGTCACATGCTCAGGATTGGCTAATTGTCCAGCAGCGTACATGGACTTGGTCAAAGGAATCATCATAGATGTACCTGATGGTCGTCCTTTGGCACTTTCGAGCGCTTCTTGTGAACTAATGTACCTTTTTTGTGCCATCTTCAAAGATTGTAATGAGTCTTGTATTAAACTAATTTCTTTGTATACTTGTTCCTTCATTTTTGCTAATTGCTGCACGTTCAAATTTTTTAGATCGATCATTTTACCTGCCATGGCTTTAGAGGTAAGACTTGAAAACGTATTTAGAATTATTAAACGATTAAAATATTTAAACCGTCAGTAAATACTCAATACTCAATAGCCACTATAGTAGTATAGTATGGTGATGGTCAGATGGTCTAAACTTATCTTTAAAATTTTTTATCAGTACTCAAGTGTCAGGCGTCAGAAAAATGATAAGAACATCGATCAAAAGAGTCGGAACAATTTAAAGATAATATATACTAAAATTATATTTTTGCTTAAAGGGTAACACTGTCTAATTAAATGATAATTATTATATTAATTATATGATAATAATTGTATTATTTTAAATCCAGCAATTGACCGCAATTTAGAGAAGATATTATGTTATTATTATATAATTTGCTATTATATTACCTTCTTTACATAAGCGCGATTGGGGGGGGGGGGCTAGGCCAACTCAAAATCAATCATAGCCCCCCCAAAATGGTTTGTATATTCCTTTCCACCTTTATATATAATATATCTCACGGAGCATACACACTGTACATACACGCAAATCATAATAGCCCCCCAAAATTTCAATGAAATACGATTTAATATCTATAATCTATATTATATATAATCTTACATTTTACATATTTTGCAATAATAATTTGTATCCACTATGGGCACTATGGTACTATAAAACTATTCCAAATATAAAGCCTCATGATTAGGGTTACTAGACGTCCTCTTTTCCCCGGACATGTCCTCTTTTTAAGCTTAAATAAAAACGTACTGGGGGTTTTTTTCAATATTCGAAAATGTCAGGGTTTTTCATGAAATATGAATTTATTAAATAATTACCTTGATATGTTGATATCAGTATATAGGTATTTATATAAATATGCTCAATGTTCACGATCGAAATTATGGTCATAATCACATTATTAGAAAAACAAAAAAATATTAATATTGGTAAAGTACCTAAACTCTAATATACCTGATTAATATTATAATTTATGCCATGATTTTCTTTATTTTTATTATTTAAAAATATTTGATAAATACTATACAAATAAGACAGCATATTATGATAAAAATGTTAGTACTTATTTAGTTATTTATTTCCAGGGCCGGATTGGGACCTAGAAACTTACCAAGCACAATAATTTTACCGTTCGATAATATTAGCTAAATACTTTAGCAAGCGGCCCTTGTATCATTATAATCTTGCTGCCCACCGCGCTTAGCGCAGTAGCTCGTCGACCCAATCCGGGTTTGATTATTTCTCAATTACGAAGAAATTCTATTTTCTCAAGTCTAAATGTCAACTAATAAATGTGTACAATTTAATATAATTTATACTTAATGATATATCATGTATATCATATTATCATTATAGTAGGAGTACATGATAAACAAAATAAAATGTACCTATTAATTATTTTCATGATCTTGAAAAAATGTCCTTTTTTATTGTCAAACATAAATGGTAACCCTACTCATGATTAGTTACCTAAAGAGTAGGACTAATTCCTTGATGTACTTAATATTAATAATTTATAAAAACTACATCTATAAATTGGTTATTGGTCAAAATATCCAAATGTATCCGTTTTTCCGAAAATAAGTACATTATACTTTCATTTCTAATAAAATTAGCTCAAATACTCAAATAATATAAAATAATGTAAATAATGTATAATTTAAATTTAAAATAATTTTCAAGCATTTTGAAAAAACAAATAAAATTCTGTAAGTTGAGCTTTTAATTGTTGTTGATATATATTAATTACAATATATATAATATTAACAAAGTTCGCCAAACTGAGTTCATAGATCGATGCCTTGTATACATACACGCACCTGAAATAAAGGTAGAATGTAATAATATATAATAAATAATAATAATTGTAGGTATTTCAACCGGGAGTTTCACAATGAGATGCCATACCATAATATTACGTATCTTATCGTTTACAATGTTTACATTATCGACAAGACGACAAGTGTGAGTGACTATAATGAATTTATCGGATTATAATTTATTAGATTTTGTTATATTGTACCTATACGGCCATACGGACTATAAGCTGTGGCTCAGTGATTAATATAGGCTAAGTACTAAATTACTACCTATATTTAAAGCGTCTGCCTTTCAAACTAAAATAATTTAATTATTTTTTTAGCAATTTATTTAATATTTTATTTTATTGTGTGTTTTTATAAAAACCAATTATATTACATTTTTTTTTTATATTAGATATTTGACTATTTGACTAATGTGTTTGCACTGGCATATTTCAAATTCAAACTCTAAACAAAGTATATTTAAACAATGACCCACTATACCCGCTACAACATAATACATAATTAAAAAAATTATGGTAATTTAAAATTTCTCTTTAGGATAGGCCATCAACAATTAAATATAAAAAAAATATTATATTGATTAACTATACATTTGTCATTCATACACACAAATTTTAATTTTTAAGCTCAATATAAATTTCAAGGGCTAAGAAATTTCACTAGAAAAACAATTTACAATTTTTTCGTATTTCAGATCAAATTATTTTTTACATAAACATAATTAAAATTTTAAAAAATGTTCAGTATTTTTTTTAACGTAATAGATCCTGTGCCCCCTCCCAAACGTGGACGTTCCGGTGACTCTGTCGTAAATATGCTACTGAAAATCACCCTTCTGTTGGGACATTAATAAAAATAAAAATGAGATTATAGTTGTCTATAATAAAGGAAAAAACTTATGAAAGCATGCAAGAAAAATAATATAAAATATGAGGTGAATAGTGATAGTTTAATGTAAGTATATAACGAACACCGAAAAATTGATGGATATTTGACAAATTATTATAATATTAATAATATTATGTATTTATGCAGATCGCAGTTTAACTTTTGTTAGATGCATAATGTAATATATATATAGTTTATAGGTACTAGTTAGCTTCATTTACTCAATAATTATTTAATAAGGGGCTTATTTCTTCTGATTCTGTAAAAGTATGGGTATATATGCAAGTATTGTGCATGGCTGTTTGCGGATGGACATAGGTCATAGGTGATTAAGAGGTGCTGAATTAAATAGTTTAACCAATAGCAAATGTTGTATAGATTACATTAAAATGATTAGATTAACGAATGTCTAAGTAATTATCTGGATAGTTTCCAAAATCTGAAAAATATTGAAAATAACATGAGAATATTCGCTTAATCAATAATATTATGCTTTAGTAAATTTTATGTAATCATGGTTTGGGTTTTAAAAAATTACTAATTCCTATTTTGAGATACATTTGAGGTAACGTTTTTATTTTTTTTAAATTGTATTAGAAAAAATAATTTTCCAAACTTTTAAAATTATTTACTGTGTAAATTATTGTTAAATAAGTAACTAACAACATTATGCAATTTTTATTTTCCAAATAAAAAAATTATTAAATTAGGTACATTTTAAAATAAATATTTGAATATTTTTACTCAAATACTTTATTTCACTGTACATAATATGGTGTATACAAATTACAAACTATTCAAAATATTACAAATTTACAATTTACAAATCCAACCATAGTATTTACAAATTTATTTCACAGTTTCAAGTAAAAGCGAAGCTCTTCTTCGTCCAGATGTATGAGTGTATGACTGTCTTAAACTTTTTTGAAAATAATTAAATAAAAAAATATATTTCTTAACTTTTTTACTAAAACGTTAAAATAAATAAAAATATGAAATATTTGTAGTTCTAGTCCATGTGAATCTTATAAAAACCGGAATTATGATATCTTCATTATTTCGGGAGATATCGCAATGGGTAAATCCTCACGGGACACTGTATTACAAATCTGTATAACATATATTAATATTTGAAACAATATTACCTATATATTATTTTAATTTTAGATAAAGAAATCCATCAGGAGGAATAGTAAAATCATAGGCGTAAATTGAGGGGGAGGTGGAAATTTACTTACTATTAGAGAAAATTATAAAATGTAAAACGTAATTTCTAATCAGGATATCCGAAAGGTATGTGTTATATGAACATTTAAGCTTCATGTATGAATTTTGTATTGCAAATTAAAATAATTGAGCTATATACGTTATAATATTTTATAACGAAAGAAAGTTATGTATTATACGACGTTATGTAAATAATTTTGAAGTTTTTATATACATTTTATATAATAAATGTTACAATAAAATTGTAAAATTTATATGTATGGGTACGTATAAATGTATTATAATTTATAGTTTACAAGTAAAAATACTATAATAAGTTTTCATTGGGTTCATGGACAAATTAAAAAAAAAATACTAAAGAATGTTTTTCAAAGTATGGTATACGTAATTATTAAGGAAGGTCATAATTAACGTTCGTTCTAGTTTTTGAGGCATATTGATAAATGATAGGCTTAAAATATCTTGATATTATATTGTTTATAGATTAATATTTATGTTCAAAATTTCATATTTTGGCGCCATTTGTAAAAGAATGGCACATTAGTTTTTATTTAGGTAACCTTAAAACATTTACGACATCTTTGGATTAAGATGTATTGCGCATGCGCTTGTGGCTCGTCGGCAATTTTCCTATTCGCCATTGAGTTTCGATATCTACCTTTTTTAAACCACGTTGGAATCATTGAACGCTTCCACATTTCTATTTCGTTGAAAATAGTTAAGCAGATATTCGAATTGTTTGGCTTTATTTAATTTATTAACTTTTCCATCATGGCTGTTGGTAAAAACAAGGGGCTGTCCAAAGGTGGCAAGAAAGGCTTAAAGAAGAAGATGTAAGTACACGGGTTTTCGATTACCGTAACCATACATACGTGTATAAATGATCATATCCCGGAATGTTTTTAAATGTAATCTGTTTCGTTTTTTCAGCATCGACCCGTTCACGCGTAAGGATTGGTACAATGTACGTGCCCCGTGCATGTTCACAAACCGCGATGTTGGAAAAACACTTGTCAATCGTACACAAGGAACAAGTAAGTGTTTTGAAAATTTTTCTATCAACTCTGTCGATTTTATCAAAATGACACTGTGTTTTATATAAACACGCTAAGACATTGGTATACGTTTTTAAAGTTGGAGAAAGAAAAACTTAATTTGTTAACTGATTAAATATTATGTGTAATCAGTTTTCAATTTTAAAACATTCATCAATAACTCCATAAATTGTAGTATATTCTTTTTTAATAGTAGAAGTGATGGTTTATTAACTATTAATATCATTAAAATTAATTATTTATAGGTATATAATATATATACTTGATTAGGTAGTGTTCTAGTACTGTCACTGGATGCCTAACCTTCGTGTCTATACATCCTACTTTTGAGCTTTAAGTAATAAAATTCTAGTCACATATTATGGATGCTCCTTTATTCAAATCATTATTCTATTTTGTTATGTACAGATAGTAAATATCATTTACTTAATGAAATAAAACAATTTGATATTAATATATATATACCCTTATGGCTATATTATAACTTTTTTGTCGTGTATTTTATCGCCAAAATTATTCTGAAAATCAATTATTACTGAGATTTTCATGTATTATAAATACTGATTGCATTTTATTATAGACTGTTAGAATTTAGTTTAGAATTTATATCCTTAAAAAACTCATAATTATCAACTCATCTTTTTTTTATTTTGTTTATTCTAATGTTTATAATTCTGTTATAAATATATAGTTAACTCCTTGAATATTTATTTTACTTTTCATAGACACGTCATTTATTTTTTGTAACTTTTTGTCTTCCATTTACTAAATAAATATGTTAGAAACTAATGAAAATATAAATTATATTAATAAAATACATTTATTTCTCAAAAATTAATTTTATCGAAATTCTAATAAGTTAATACATTATGTATAACAATATTACTTAATCATATTTAAATAATTTTTGTTATACATAATAAATGATTTGAAGAGAACGTTGCACCCACATGTGTTGTCTTCGTCTTACACATGTACGACATAGTACATTTTCGTTCACCACTTTCAATAGCATACTAATAGTTTTGATAATACAGTGAATTGACCTATTATCTTGACCTATTATCAAACTTGTACGTAAGAACATTATCTGTGTTCTCTTGTTTTTTATGTTTCTTTAATTTTTAGCTAAGTTATGAGTATGATAAATATTAAATATTTGAAAATGCTCATAATTCACTTAAAAATTAAAATCGTTAAAAACCAACGAGAGAACACAGATAATGTTCTTACCTAAAAGTTTGATAATAGATCAACTCACTCTAATATCAAAGCTAAAAGCAAGCTATTGAAACTGGTAAACAAAAATTTACTATCAAACGTGTGTAAAACAGAAACAACTCATGTAGGTGCAGCGTCCTCTTAAAAGAGTATAATTTTTTATTGTTAATTGCTGAATAATATGTTTATTAATAAATCCTATTCTTAATTGTTTAGAAATCGCATCTGAAGGTCTTAAACACCGTGTCTTTGAAGTTTCGCTTGCCGATTTACAAGAAGATGATGGAGCTGAAAGGAGTTTCCGTAAATTCAAATTGATTGCTGAAGATGTTAAGGGTAGAAATGTTCTGACCAACTTCCACGGAATGGACCTTACCACTGATAAATTGCGATCAATGGTAAAGAAATGGCAAACTCTGATTGAAGCTAATGTTGATGTAAAGACCACTGATGGATACTTATTACGTGTATTTTGTATTGGATTTACATCAAAAGATCAATCATCCACAAGGAAAACATGTTATGCTCAACATACTCAGGTAAAAACTTTTAAGTTAACTTATTTTTGTTTTTATACTCTGTCCACTGAGAGTATGCAACTGGATGGTAATCAAAACTTTTTTATTGCTACGTATTCCCATACACTTAACATTTTACATCATAAAATTAAAAAGAAAGAAAGAATTTATCAATTTATTTATTTGGATATGTGAACAAACTGCATTATCTTAGTGGGCAGAGTATATAAAATAAATATAATAGAAAAGTGATGGAAAATTTTTTTAAATACAGTATTGTTCCAAATTATTTATTGCAATACATTCAGTTTAAAATTGTATTTATTAATTTTTATTATATGTATATTATATATATTTATAATTTCAGGTCAGAGCTATTAGAAAGAAGATGGTAGAAACTATTACTGAAGAAATAGTGAAATCTGACTTGAAAGAAGTAGTGAATAAGCTCCGACCTGACTCAATCGCTAAGGAAATTGAAAAGAAATGCCAAAGCATCTATCCATTACACGATGTTTTTATTCGCAAGGTACTTTCTTCATTTAACTTATTAATAATTATTTCCATGTTATGAATATTAATGATATTTATGTTAATATTTATTTTAGGTTAAAGTCTTGAAGAAACCACGTATGGATATTGGTAAATTGATGGAATTCCACAGTGATGAAGGTGTAACCACAGTTGTTGATGAAGAAACGGGTGTCCAAGTAGACAGGCCTGAAGGTTACGAGCCACCAGTCCAAGAATCTGTTTAAACCATGGATTTTTATAAATAAACAATTGAGTTCTATTTTATTGCTTTGTTTATTTTATTTTATGGAACCTTTTGTTTTTTGTTAAATATCCATGCAGTGTTGTAAAACTCGAAAATAAGTAGGAGCTAAATGAAAAAGGTGTACTTGTTGATTGTCTTCTATGTGTCGAGCATAAATCATAATATACTTGGACGAAGAATAACCAGTTTAATGAAAACTCCTCAGTAAAGGTGTTTTGATTTTGCATTTATTGCATAGCTGTTAATTTAGTGTAGTTATTTCTTAACTAACAGTTGATAATATATTTTTTAATTTTTGATCTTATTTTAGGCTTGTATACTTAGATGTATTGATCTTACATTATTTTTGTGTATGTGTGTGTTTACATATTGATTTGGTAGTTGAAAAAATGCTGTGATTTTCAATATAAAGGATTCTGATAGAAAATTGAATTTAGTTATTGGTACTTATATGTATCGATGATAGAAATTCCCACTATTTTTATAAATAACTGTGACAAACAAAATTTAATAAAAACAGAACTCTTAAGGAAAATTATTATTGGACTAGTTAATTGATTTAAATTCAACGATGTGTGACTTGTAAACGAATGGCTGTAAATAGTTAAAATTATTGTATAGAATAATTTTCAAAATATTTGACTTGATTTAGACAAATTTTCCTTTTTTATAATTGTCATTAAAAAAAATGTGCCTTGTCAATGCTTAAAAATTATTGGAAGGCTTCTCATAAGTTGTTGGTTTACTGATCAATAAATATAGAAAATTCAAATCAGTAATCAATATTTATTTTTTACAAACGTTTAAGTTAAGAATTTTGTCAAAATTTATATATCAAGAAATGTTATCAAATTATTTTGTAGTTAGACAAGCGGAGTAGAAGACTAACATTTTGCGGGATTACCCCGTACCACTCCACGCATCAAAACTTTAAATACTTATAAGTTATAACTCATAAACTACTCGCCCTAAATTCGCTTTTTATGTATCAACATTCAGTTATGGAATATGAAATTAAAACTATGTTATTTGAAAAAGTAAAAAACTTAAAAAAAATATTAGGATAAAATTTTTTTTAATAAAAACGTTTTTTATACAACTTGAAACTATGTAAAAAAATGTTTTCAAAAACATGAATACTTTTTGAAATAATGAGTTTTTTGAAAAAATTCTAATATCACACTAGAAAAAGCTTTTATTTAAATAAATAGTTTTATTTGGTCGTTGATATTATAAAATTTTTCAAAATATTGTTTATTTTTTAAATCTTCAAATATTGTTTGTTTTCAACCTAATTATAGTTGAATAACAAATAAGTCTATCAAAAATAAATGGATATTTTAAATCTACCTGCGATAACATCACACTTAAAAATACAATTTTATATACTTATGTGATCATTGAAATTGTTATTATGTCAACAATTGTCGTACCCGCCACTCGGTAAGATTGGTAAGATCCAAATGTACCTACTTGAAAGTATTGTGTATATCTTAGATCCAGAAACCAGAAATACAACAATTTAAACGTGTAAAACAGTTTTTATTCGCTCTTTTTACGGTATTGACTGTTGTATTCTTCACTATTCTTCTATATGTTCTATTATTTTTACAATGTATATCTAAGTATGCTACTTATTTTTTTTTAATCATTGACTAAAATTGATCCATTTTATATGGCGTTACTGATTATTGATTACTAATTATAATAATAAATATCACACTAAATCATCACTTGCCTTCTTATTATTATTTTAAAATTTTGTCAATTAGGTAGGTACATTTACAGGATAAAGAAACTATGGAATTCCGCATGAAAATATTTTGATATTTAATTATATTTTTAATCCTTATTGTGATCCGTTTAATATAACCATATATTATTGTATTCACTGTTTAGTATCGTAACAGATAAGTTATAACCGTTGTAGGTAGCGTAAACTATTATATTAGTTCATTTTTATCCTATAAAATACTATACCTATACGAGTATAATATATATATTTATTAAATTGTAATTTGTAGGTATGGTTCCTATAGTGATATACTTATTATATTAGTGTTAAGGTTATAATTTATTTGTTATAATTTGATTTAACATTTCCGTAATCCACGATAAAAACTTTTTAGCTAAAATAATTGATGGTAGAAAAAAAAGTCTTGGGGAAAAAAAACTACAAATTAAAATATTTTAAATAAAGCTTATATAATCACTGTATATGGTATTTTATGATATAAGGTTTTATAATCACTTGGTATAATATGTTAGTTTGGTGTAAAAAACCAAAAATAAAATAATAAAATCTACTATTCACTTAATATTATAGGTATATTTTACACTTATAATTTATACCTAATATACATTAGATTGCTGTGGAAAGCAAAAGCCGTAGATAAAATTATAATAAAGTTAATAAAAGCGATGATTTTTGGTTTTTAGTTTTTACCTACGGGATCGGCAGTAGATTATACACACATATTTATACATACATAGATTATAGGCGATTAGAGCGTGATATAAAGTAAAATACGGTAATCTCTTGTATAGTATAATATTAATATAATATAGTGAAGTAGGTCACTTGAAGATTTTTTAAAAGCTATAGCTCAAAATAATAAGTTAAATTAATTAAAGCTTAATGTTGCATTTAAAATATTTCAATTTGTACTTTTTTTTCTCCGAGACTTTTTTTCTGTTCCCCAAAATAATTGTTTACAGTTTGTATTAAAAATAAATTTAATTAGTATACCTAAACTAAAATATTAAATTTGGAGATTTCAGTCAGTATAGTAAGTCATGAGTCATGACGGAGTATTTATGGGACACTGGTTTTTAGGATACCTGCTATATCCTAATAATTATCTGTTTTTTACAATAAGTTATGACTTATGAGTGATTTTATTGACGTCTAATTGTAATTAAAGGCACGCGCACGTGGGTTGCTGGATGTCATAAGCACCTCTGAGATTTTGTAATTGGAAAATTAAAATCCTAGAGCAAGGAGTAAGGAGTCCATTATAAAACTGATTTTACTAAAATAAAAAGTTAATTTTTCTAAAATATTTGGTAGATGTTAAACAAAATTGAAAATCATTAATAAAAATTGAGACTATCTTAGGAATATAGATATTAAATTCAAGGGAAAATATTAAGAATAAGGCCTAGAAATAATATAGGCACCACCTGATATTCAAGTCTGCGCGACTGTGCACTTCTGCCACTTCTATTAAAGAAGTGACTATAATTTGATTATAATTTAAATATGAATGTTTCACATTGTGGTTTATATTTTATTCTATTATAGTGTGCTACTAAAGTAATAAATAATATTATTATATTAATATATTATTATAGCTTGCACTCTTATAGGTAAATAATTATTTATTGTATTGTGTCAACATTTGATTTATTGAATTGTTGAATTATCCACGATTTTGTTCAATGAAACAGTGAAATAAAAATACCACTGATTTTAAATCAAAATTTATCTTAATATTTTTAAAGCTACGAAAATATTTTAATTTATAATAGTTACCTTTATTTAAATGTTATTTCATTAATATTTGTTTCGTTCAAGCGTACTTTTTTATTTTTGTTATATACATACCTACCATAGTACCATGTATGTTTATTGCTTAACCAATGCTATAGACTATATTATCTATACGTCTTATTAATCTCTGAGTACTGACCATTGTACTTTTACAGTTTACATTGTCTCATTGGCATATAACAATATAAGGGGCTACCTATCTAAATCTTATATTTATATAGTACAAACAAATAGTAAATATTTAATATTCATCACTCTTGTAAGTTATTTAATATCATAATATTATAATACATCTATAAAATGTATTTTTCTGATTTCAAATCTATAATATTTAATGTTATAAAATAATAACGTAAATCTACTATAATGATTATTAAATACGCTCGTATATAAAGGAAATACTATGCAAGAAAATATCCCATTTAATTATTTTAGTTGTACCTCTAACAGCTCTAATATAAATTTAAAACAAATATATATATATATATACAAGGCATACATCATATTCATACCTACAAAATGTTGTAATGCTTGTTACTTGTAAGAAAAAAAAGTTACAATAGTCTAGTTATGTAAACTTATTCAACAAAATTTAATATTAATTAAAAACATTTTAAGTTATTCAAATATATAAGTATATTCCATAAGACCATATTACTTCTGTGTAATTGTATCGACAAAAAAAAATGTACAATAAGTAATCATTTAGGTGTATGTATATCGAAACTAGGAAGAAATCCCATATTATATGATGTGTGCTGACTGCTGAGTCGTGTAGTAAGGTATATCAGTGCTTTTGAGTTCTGGTTCTAACCATTTAACATATTTCCGTTCTTGTAAATTTTTAATTCTTCTAACACACACACATACACTCATGCACTTTTTTACTTGGTTTTAAATAAGATGTACATGTTTGAATGTTAATTATTTAATTATTGTTTTTTAAATGTGTTAACGACCTAATGTTTTTATTTTACTTGAATTTAAATTTGATCGATAACATATAAAAACCAACAAAAGGTAGCACTTTAAAAAAAACGGTTATTTCTTAAATGCCTACTAATTACTTTCATTTAGGTAATTAATTTATGTATATATATTATATAGATATTTTAAACCTAGATTATAACTTATATTAATACTAGTTAATTCACTTAATTTTGTATAGTGACAATAATAAACAGTTCACCGTAGAATTTATTCTAGAACTTCCTTTTGTGAACTTATAAAATATAAATGATTAAATATTGAAACATGATTGATATGAATATATTGACGGGAACAGAATTATGAATACTATTTTTAACTTTAACATGTTTCTTACATATAATAATAAAAATACAAATCAGTTTTCATAAATCGTAACTATTACTCTCTCCACATTTTAATATTATAACATTATATATATTTTATATCGTAAGAATTTAGTGATATTTGTATAGGCGCAAATTGGGGGGAGGGGTTTGGGCGTGCTTAGCAAGTTTTTGTGTAAATAGGCATCCGCTACTCTTACTTTATTATTTTGAATACATTTGTAGAAACTATATTTTTTTAAGTTTTATAAATGTAAAATTACTAAATTAATTTTTTTATTGGTATTAAAGTAATTTATTTTATTATTGATACCTATAATACTGTTGATTGAATTAATTTTTACTAAAAACATTGCATTTAAAAATGCCATTGTATGTACAAAACGTAAAAAAATAAGTACTCACGAAAAATAAGTGTTAAAATTACAAAAATCGTTATCCTTTGTTTAAATATATCTAAATGTCATAACAATTGAAACTTCAAATGTAATCTAACATTTCACTAAACTTTTTTTTTTTTTTTGTTATAGTTACAAAACTTTATGAGAAATATTGTATTTAATATTAATAATAATTGTTGTACAAAATATAATTTTAAAATTTTTACAATTATAACGAACTTTGTCAAAATTATAACTTTAAAAACTTATAAAAATATTCTATGGTTGTAATTTCAATATTTCCAAATTAATAGAAAACAATATTTAAGGTACCTCGTATTATACATTTTCAAATTTCGAAAAATTTTTTATCGACATTTATAGGAAAACTAGAAAAAATCGAAAATATTAAATTTTTATTCAGTGTCAAAAGTATATAACTCAAAAAGCGTCAAAATTTTGAAAATTATATCACATATAAAAAATGCTAATATTAACGTTTGGTGAAAATTTCAAGTATGTAGTATCTATGATCATTTTTTACCGTATATTTTTAGACAACATTTTTTGTTTTTCCTTAAATATTTTTTGTATTTCCTGAATAATTCATTGACAAAATAAATTTATTTTTTGTCATGAATAATTCCAAAATACCTACTGTGAATTTTTAATGTTGACCTCTTAAAAGTACAAACTATATAGATGCAATTTTCTATCTATTAACGAAACTAAAAGGTTTAATGTTTATTATTACTTTTTGTGTATACACACATGACATATATTAAAATCGAATCATTCATGCTTATTTGCAGTTAGCTCAGAATTCATAGCAATAATGGGTCAAAAGAAACGCATCCAAGTAATTGGCTTTTATTGAATCATTGCAATATCAAAACAGTCATAGTGAATTTAATAAAAACATAAGTAATTTATACACACACAAAAAAAATTAGAGGATAAGCAAATTCTTTTGTCAATATTTTTTTATTAATTGCTCTTTATATTATATGCAACCATTATAATCTTAACTATTAAATTGTACTAAATTAAACAAATGTTTACTAAATTATTATTTAAGATATTTATTTTTGTATTGTTTTTTTTTTTAATTTTGTTGTAATAGTTAAAGACACTATCGTAGTGACGTAGTCCGTAGGTAAATTGATACATCATGATATATATGGCTATATGCCTATATAACACAAAAGTATCATGAAAACCACATTATATATTTAAATATCTATTCTAAAATCATTTATGTTCCATTAATTATTAAAAAATAAAATAAAAAATTATTATCATTTATTATTATTTATTTTTATTGGTGTAAACAGCATTGGTTGGAAGTCGTTAGGCGGAATGCGTGAGAGCCCGACCTCCGACGCCGCCGTCGGTGGTAAAACGGTCTGAATTCCGAGCGAGTGCGTCGTGTCTGGAAATCGTTATAATGGACAAAAAAAATCAAAGTGATAAAATGCAATTGCATCCAATTTCTTTTTTTTTATGCGAACAGACGTGTAAATTTAATATTATCCTAAACATAACGTATTATATAATGCATCGTACGCCAATAATAAAAACCACAATAGACACGACAGTTTAATAATATTATTTATAATCATCGTATAATTATCCCAACGGTTTTCGGTTGACACTCATCTCGCACGACGGTTAACTGATACAAAGACTGTTCATAATACGCGTATAATCGTGTATTCGTTTATCTATGCATACATTTATTTTACACTAGATTACACATATTCGTAGGTCGCTGTAGGATTTTAAACGACGAGACATGAGCGCCATGAGCTTGATGATGCGGTGGTAGCGGTGGGCGGCGGGGGTTTTGCGTTATATTATACTCATATACATATGTGTTCAATGACTATAATAATAATGTTATATTATTCAAAACCAGCAAGGTTTAATAACCCTCCAAAGGAGACGCCATGTTTTTTGTCCAAGCAGTGTGGCCGTTATGACAAACGACGCATTACCGTACGCCGCCGCCGCCGCCGCCTAACTGAATCTATCCCGTCCCTCACTTTATTAATATTTGTCTATAGGTTTGGCGTCATAGCAGGTACTAGATATATGCTATATTATGGGAAACTAACGATAGTTTTTGTTCCAAGTTTTTCCTTTTTTTTGAATATCTCACGGGTATTTAAGTATTTTTGAAACGGGCAATTTTTTTTAACTTCGGTTCTAGAAGACGACAACGACGACGACAAATCCAATTCCAAACGTTTCGGATTCGGAAGGCAATCACGATTCGGCGGGGAATAATAACGTGCAAGTGAGTTCAAATATATGTGTTGAGGTGGACAATATACGTAGAAAAAGAAAGAGACTATAATTCAAATACCGTCCATGGAGTAGAAAAACATGTAATTTTCTAAATCCCATATTTTATAATACGACGATGTGTTTGTTCACTAGTAAAATTCTGTATTTTTATTTAATATTCAATTTCCCAGTAATTTAACAAATATACTAGCTGCTCGTAATTATCCGTTACGTTCAGTTTCGCTCATGTTTTGTCTTTTGTATAGCTCGAATAGCCAATTTTGCACCCACTTGCCGTAGTATGCATTAGTATTTTTCAAAGGAAGTATGGCTAACGATAATTCAGAAGATTTGAAAAACAGCAAACGACCAGCACCGCCTGCAAATGCTGAACTTTCGGAATCTGAAAACGAACTCATACAAGAAAACGGTAAGCATTGTGTGATAGATGTCTAAAAACGTCGATACATTTAAACAGTCATATATATATTTTCGAATAAATTGACGAAAGCGTCTTTAAAATTTGAACGAGTTTGATTATTTTTTCGATTTTTAATAGTAAAACACAAATGCATGTGTTAATCTCAAAAATTACCTTATGTAGTATTTAATTAATTTTCATACTATAGTAACATATGTCTTGGTCTAGACATCTAATTGTTGTTATATGTACTTTGTTTCCTATTAAAGTAATGTTCTGAAAAGATCAAGGCGCCATAAAAGTGTTGAGTCCTGCTTCATGTTTCTCTACTTTTTATTGTTGTTTTTAATAGTTATTGTATTTAAAATACTTTGATTTTTATTATTTTTTATTAGCTGAAAAAATCAGAGTGGGACGTGATTACCAGGCTGTCATTCCAAAACTATTGGTACTCCCAAGTACGTTTTGTTGTGAACTTTTTATCGATAAGAATTGATTAATAATTTTACTATTTACAGAAAATAGACGTGAACGACTGAACAAAAAAGCACTATTAGTTTGGTCTCCAACTGAAACTATTTCAGAAATTAAATGTATAAAATTTTAACTATTTATTTCTTAAATTTTTATTTTTAAAAATCATTTATTTTATATTTTTTTATAGTAAATGAATACATTTTATTATCAAAAGAAAAATATGGTTACAATAGTGAACAAGCATTGGGCATGCTATACTGGCATCACCACGACATGGAAAAAGCTCTTAGTGATCTATCAAATTTTGCACCTTTACCAGATGATTGGTCGACTGATGATAAGGTTACGTTTGAATCAGCTTTTAATAGTATTGGAAAAAATTTTTTACGCATTAAGCAAATGGTAATTAAAATCTTATTTAAATATATTTTTTACATTTTTCACATGTTACTTAATTGTTGTTGTTTTTAAGATGCCTGATAAACCAATAGCTTCGTTAGTCAAATATTATTATCTATGGAAAAATAAGAGAAAGAAGAGCAGTGTTATAGATCGACAAGCTAAAAAATTAGCAAATGTCCGTACAAATGAGAATCAAAATGGCAGTAGAGAAGGGTCAAGTTCAGCAGAGTCTGAATTTGATGACAAGGTAAAGAAAAAAATAATTTTTAATTTACAAAGACCATACCATACCATGCAATTTTAAACATGTATTTGTAGGATGAGACACTATACTAAAAAAAATACCTTATCATATTACTATTGAACTGAATACAACATAAAATAAAAATAAGTAAGTGATTCATTGCAATATACATATTTTATTGGTATAGGGTAAACAATTAATACATACAAAATAAAATATATTTATTATATATAATTGTTAAACTTTGTTGTTATTTAATTCATGTGATTATCAGATATTTAATTTAATTGTAAAAATAAATAGTTTGTTAGGATATTGCAAAATGTCCTTATCACAAACTTCAGTCTTGCACATCTCATAATATGTATAGTATAACATTACATTTAGGCATGATGTACAAAATTACAAATTACTATAATGATTTTATTTCATATAATTTATTATATAAAAATGGCATAGTTATGTAAATATATTAAAAGTAAGCATGCTTAATGAGGTATATGGAAAACACTCTTGAATGCAGGAAAAAATTAGTGGCAGTGTAAGCATAGTTTACTTAGTCTTTTGTTAGAAACCCAAACAGGTTTTACTTCTTCATCAACAGGCTTATGCGATTAGTAAGTTTACTTGACTTAACATGATGCAGAAACATGGTGGATGGGTATCAATCATTGGACGTATGTCAATAATAAACTTGATAATATAAGTTTTATATAATATTAAAAATATTAGTACAAAAATTATCATGAGATAATGCCACAATGATGTTAACTATTCTAGACTAATATAAATAGTCCTGTTATGAATTTTCTTTATACTTTGTTTTAACTAAGCTTAATTATAATTACTTATATTATCAAACTGAAAGAGTATTTTATTGGCATAATCAGTGCCGCAACTATTGAGGGTGCTAGGGGTGCAAAAAATCCCCAGGCAATCGGGCCCTAAATTAATTCATAACAATAGGCCTATGGCTGAACTATTTGGATTTTATTTTTCTAAATATTATGGTTACAATTTATTATATGTCTGATCAGAGTTAAAAATTCTGAGTTTTGGAATTTTTAAATGTAATTAAAGACGATAGTTTCGAGTACTTAGATTTTTTACAACATTTTAGAAGTAGTCTATGGTGATAACAACATTGGTTTTTCAAATGAGAACATATATTATGTTTTAAAGTAAAATGTGAATCAAGTAATTTTTCTGAAAATTTTGAGGTATTGTAATTGAAATTTGAATGAAAACTTCCGGAGTTATTCTACTTTAAATACTAAGAATTAAGAATAATAATCTATTACACAAAAATAATTTGTAAATGGATATAAGCTTGATAATTATAATTTGGTATGCAATATAAACTATTCGTTATTAATTACTACTTATTACTAAATGCTTATAGATTAATATTGCACCTGACAGTTTTCAAAACATGGACTATTATCCTCATTCCTTAGTATTTAAAGTATAATAAATAACTCCGAAAATTTTTGTTCAAATTTCGATTACAATATGTCAACATTTTCAGAAAATTACCTGATTCACATTTTGCTTTAAAACATGAAACATATATGTTCTCATTTAAAAAAAAATAATTGGTATCGCCACAGGAATACAGGATACTCCTTAAATGTTGTGAAAAATATCGTCTATAATAACATTTAAAAATTTAAAAAAAATCAAAATCAAAATTTGAATATATGCATAATTTAAGCATAAAAATGGAATGAGCATATTTGAAAAATCACTTTGTATAGTGACATTTATAACAACAATACAAAAAGCACAACAAAAATAATGGTATAAGAAACATATTTTCATATCAATAGTTTTATACAAAACATTATTGATGTTTCCCAATTTCCCAATTTTATCCTGATAAGATTGTAAAACAAATAGACTGTTTTAGGAACTACTGGTCATTTTACTTCTCATCTATCTATGTACAATAAGGTTTATAGCTACAAACAGAATATATACAACAGTTGTATTTTTAAGGATCTATTAGGTATTTAGGTCCTTGTCTAAATGGGCCCTATAATATTTGCTTGCACACCCTCCAATATACACTAAGTTGCGGCACTGGCCGTAATTCAATTATTTTATAATACTTGCATTTTTAAAGCAAAATAATCTATTTATCAAGTCGACAAAATATTAATTCTAATACTTGCTTTTAATTTAAAGTATTGAAAATAACACTGTACAATCTCATATTAAATTATATTATCCTCTTTTAAATATATAAGTGATTTTACTTATAATTTCAATTTGAAATCCACAGACAATAATTTATAGTTCATTTTTTATATTACGTCAGATTCTAAATGTCACTGTAGTGTCTTTTATTAAATTTTTTTGTCTTATCATAAGTAATTTTTTTTTTTAGAAGGACCCTGGGGAAGGAAGTTCGAAACAGATTTGTTCAGTTTGTGGAGTTTTGGTTACTATGCTTTATACTACCTTAAAAGGACCTATGTGTGGTACATGCCAATCACATTTCAAGTATGAAATTAAACATGAATAGTATAAATGAATACATATATTAAATAAATTAATATTGATAAAATATATTATTTCTAAATTATGGTGTATTTTATGATAAATGTAAATAATATTATAATTAGAATACGGATTTCTATTTTTTTCCTTTTAATATTTTTAAATTTTTGTCAATTATCTCCACAAATCATCATAATTTGAAGCCAATAGTGAAATTTTTTTTTGCATATTAAAGGTTATTGTGTATTTTTGCATATTTTAGCAAAATTAAAAATTTATTGCATATTGAAGCAAAAATTTAAAAAAATGTATAAAATAATATTTTGTTAAGTAGAAAAATTAAAACTAAATTTCATAGTCGCTAAATAATAATTTATATATATATTTAGTTATAAAATAATTAATCGATTATGATGTAAACTTTAAATATGCTCCAATAACTTCGGTTGATGTCGAACGTTCGTTCTCAGTTTTTAAAAATATATTAATCGATAAACAACAGCTTAACAGAAGAAAAGCTTGAAATGCATATGATTATTCATTTTATAAATAAATTAAGTTCAGAAAATTCCCTAAATTTTTTTTCATTAAGTATTTAAGTAATTATTATAAGTTTTATTGTAAATTTTAAATAAATAAAACTTGTATATTTTTTACTTATTTTCATAATTTTGACTGCATATTTTCATGATTTTTACTGCATATTGTATGGCATTTTTCAATACTTTTAAGTGCATAAAAATCCGCGCTTAATTATAATAATTAAATTCTTTTTTACTCTTACAGTAGGACTAATGGTGGTATCAGACCAACATTAGGACCGCCACGTCCAAATAATCGCCATTTGAATGTCGCTCGTAATAAACGTTTGCCACCACGAGGCATGTATGTTAATCATGATGATCTTCAGTCTATTGCATCTGGATCCAATGGACAAGGAGATACTATCTTATTGACAATGGACGATGAGGTTGTATCATTAAAATGCAAAGTATGTGTTGTATTATTCAATTTTTATAAATTTTTTTTTTCGAATTGTGATTTTTAATGACTCAGATACAGTCTAACAAACAAGATATTGGACATGTGCATAAGAAACTTAAACTAGATGTTTCTGAATATCGAGACAGTTCACCCACAACAAGCCAAATTACATCTCGTTGGAGCAATGATGAAGTTATGCTTGCTATTCAAGGTAAAATTTAGAAAATTACAATTTTACCAAAACACATTCTTAAGTATTGTTAAAAACATAAAGACTAAAATTGTATCATGATAATACATTTTAACGTTAGGTCCATGGATCAGATAAGTTTATTTACAATCTTATGTCTTTCCTTTGTATCCTATTCTAAATCCTTTTTAAGCAATTTAGAATCTAGACAAGTATTCATTTTTTTCCATTTGGAAACTTGTCTTGATTACTCTGTGTACAAATGTATCATAAGAAACTAGAGACCAATTTCAATACTTTTGATCTTATTGCAAAATAGTGAAAATAATTTAAGTGATTAGTTTGGCTTAATACTCAGTCTTGAGTATATTTTATCTTAATTGACAATAATAATAATTTTTGGATTTAGTCTGTTTTAATAAACCAAATTACTCTTAATCGTTTTATTTTAGAGGTCTTTAAAAACAAATTTTAGATTGATATAAATATAATTTTAACGGACTTTATCAAAGATTTTGTTCTTGTCAACCACAAAATTCTCATAGAAATACTAAATAAATGTGGTTTTTGCCAAATCCATTTTCACCTCTAGTATTTCCCTAACCTTCTTTACTTGTTCATTAATGTTTTCAAGTTAATTTTACCAAATTACAACCTCCTTAACAATTTCGGTGAAATGTATTGTTATTTTAAATCCTTACTACCATCAGAGTTTTATAACTTTATCATTTTGTTTAAATTCTATTCAATTTAACTTGTTATAACAATTATGTAGTTAAATGTCAGTCTATGTTATTCTTTGAATTATGCTCATTATTTATAATCTCATAATCATTCAAAAAATGGTTCTAATATACGACTTATTCTCAATAAAAAAAGACTGGTGTTTTTCTAATTAAGCATCTTAATCAGCCTAAGACTATAGATTTAATGCTTTTAAAAAATATAAAATATGTTTGCATTTGTGTATTTAAAACAGTATAAATTTGCTTTATTTTTTTTATTTAAATCATAAAAATTTTATTAAACTATTAACAAACTTAATTTTCTTAGGAAAGTTAAATTAATATAAAGTGACTTTATAGTTGTACTCATAAAATTACATAAATTATAAAATAACTACATATGCTCGTAGCAATTATAAATTTGTTTCAAACTATGAATTAGCTTTTTTTTTCAATTGAGTAATAAACACAATTTTATCTTTTGGTCTTCTACTAAATTATAATTTTTGAGTTTTTTCATTGTTAATAATTAAATATTAAATGAATAAACTAAATCTATATATTTGGAATATTTTAAAGGTTGATATTTATTTATTTTTATATTATATAGTAGAAATAGATCTAATTAAATTTATCTTATAGTATTTAATTTATTGATATGATAGGGATAAGAAATAAAATGTTGTAGACTTGTAGGTATACATTCTAAAAGTATTCAGTTTTGCCTCAATGTTTTCTGCTATATCACTGTTTTTTTTGTTTTTGTGTAATTGAAGATTATTGTTTATTTTATTTTAAAATATCATTGTATCTGGTTATTGATTGGTGATTAAATTTTGTCATATAGTTTTTCTACTAATAATTCAGTATATTTCATAAATGAATACAAAATTTTACACATAATTATTAATGATTGTTCCCGAGTTTTAAGGTGTTGACTTAATTGTTGAATAATTTTCTAATACCTGTAATACTGTAAATTGTTGGTTATTCATCTATATAGAAGCCAACAAGTGTTGCATTAATATTACATTTTTTATACAGAGAACGTTAAAATAGCATGGTCACTTTAACTGTCTTGAGTGCTGCAGGAAAACTTACCTCAACGTTTTTACATACTGCATTTTAATTGATGAAATACTTTTAGAATTCTTTTATACAATAAAAAAAATGTTTTATAATCAATTATATTAAGATAAAATATTAGACGGAAAAAAAAAATGATGTTAACTACTTTTCAATAATTTAAAAAATGTTATAAAATAACTGATTTAATTTATAATTAATATATGAACAGTAATTTTAATAATTATATTTCGTGAAATCTTTTTTAGGAATGCGCACGTATGGAAAAGATTTTAAAGCCATTGCTGAAACAATGGGAACAAAGACCCATACCCATTTGAAATCATTTTTTACCCATTATCGTAAGCGTTATAAACTAGATTTAATTATTCAAAAGTTTTACGCTGAGCAAAATTCGATAATTGAGGTTAGCGATGATGAGGAAGAACCGGTTAGTTATAATAATTTTTTTTTCTATTTTTTATAAATAATATAATAAGAATGATTGACATTTATCTCTTATTGTTTTTTTTTAATACCAGTCAGTTTTATAATACTATTTTAATTATTATAATCTTAAACTAATTATATAAATTGCAATTGAACAACCATTTTGTTTATTTACTCAAAGTAGGTATATTTTTTTTTCTTAGTTTATTTTATCAACTGAGAAACTAAATATAATTTTACATAGTTAAAATTAAATTTTATTTTCAATAAAATCAGTAAAATGCTTTGTTCTATTTAGTTCTCAAAAAATATAACAGTGTTGATCACTTAAACTGATACATGTAATTAATAATAACAGTTGAGTAAAATAACTAAAGTAGATTTTTTTTTGTTTTATTGCTCATAATGTTATCATAGTATGTTATTTTTATGTTAGTTGGTAAACTCAGTTTTAGAATCAATTTTGATACATATATTGACAATTTGTTTCTTATAAGAGTAAACTTAGGCAGCTTGATTCTACGTACGGCTATGGTAATAGGTATCGCTAACATTTATTGAGTGCCGTAGTCTTGTTAACATCACTTAATTATTTCAACTATTACTTAAGCTTGTATTTTACTAAGCTTAACGCAGAAAAACAGCTATTTGGCTTTAGCCTGTTAAAAATAAGGTTAACGAATGACTACTAAAGTTAGCGAAAACTAATTTAATTGGAGATTGAAGTTTGACTGAACTGAATCAAATCACCACTCTTATATTAGACAAGGTTTATAATAGTTAATGACTTGGAGACATTTTTATAAAAATTAAGATAATTCCAACTATTATTTTAAAACTGTTTTTTAAATATATTATTTTTATTTTTAACATTTACTTTTTTTTTTAGGTCATCAGTAAAGATGAGCCTTCGTCTACAATAACAAGACAGAGTACTCCATCTGCTTTAGCTTCTGGAAGTCGATTAATTAGTAACCTTTCATTGAATTCTAAAGCACATCAAACAGCTGCTGCTGCAAAGTGATATTCATATAATCATGACGTATAGGCTTCTATTATTTCTCACTGCCTTTTATTTTCCATATTATTTTCCCTACTTATCAAATAAATAATATCAAGTGTATTACAAATGATGTATAAACCATTATATTATATTCTTTTAAATTTAAAATTAACGGATTTATTTTATAACCAAATTTTACCCTGTAATTGGAAATTTTTTGTAAGTATTTTAAAAAAAATATTAATGATAGTCTACAAAAACTATTTTGTTAGATTTTATTTTTTCATAAACTTTTTTTAAACTAATAAATTACAACTTTGTGTTAAATTTGTATGTTAAAAATTAGTATTTTTAATATTTTAGAATAAGTTAAATTGTACAGTTTAATTGTAAATATTGAAACAATTAAAGTAATTAATATTGTTGATGTATAATTTTTAGAGTAGTAAAATACACAGTAAAAATATTAATCTAAAATAAAAATAAATTGTTATAAGAAATGAACAAATATAATTAATCTAATGTTAATGGTATGAATTGGTAACTATAGTATTACAATTTATCCTTGTATTCTTACAAAACAATAACAATAAAAATAACTAATAAGTAGACATTATTAATAACTTTTTAGGTTTTTAAACAGTGGCGGACTGGGAGAAAAAACAACCTAGGAAAATCATAATTTTAGTGGCTCTCAGTACACTAACGGCCCTTTATATACATATATATATAATTATTTAAATTATTATATACTTTTGTAAACACAATTTAGTTTTTAATTTTTTTAATATTTTAATTAATTGATATAAGACAAAATAAAATGAATAACTATTTGAGATCCTATTTTTAAACTTGTTACAATAAGTTGTCAACAAGCACGAACTAGCTGAACACAAGCCGGTCCGGCATTTTAAAATAATCTAAAATCTGGCTTTTTATGTTTAGTAATATTACATAAGTACTTATTACTAATTAGGTAATATTTTAATTTATAATTTCAGAATAATAATATTAATAAATATATATTTTATACAAGCAGAGATGCATAGGCAAATTTCCTAGTCGTCCAGTCCGCCACCATTCTTAAATGTCTAATGCATAGTGATTAAAAAGTTAGTAGTTTTCATTTAATTGCCACTTTCTTTGATAACTTAATGTGATACATAGGCACAAATAGCCCAATTTTTTTTTTTTGGTGGAGGAGGGTGTAAAATTATAATATTAATTTAAAATAACGTGGAGCCTAGTCAAATACATAAAGGTACACATTTAAACTATAATAATCATAGTACAAATAAAATTTATTTAATCTTCATGAAAATTACATTTTTTTAAATTCTGAATGGACTAAGGAATGTATTGATTTTTGTGTTTGTTATCACGTTTTGGAGAAGAAATAATGCTTTAATTTTTGACTTCAGCCTCTCTTTGAAAAGGAAAACGAATCTAGTTGGTACTTTGGGGGTCAAAAATAAAAAATTTCCTGTAGTTTTCAAAAGCGTCGGGAAAACGCTAAAAAAGTAACGGAAAAACGAGAATTTTTACGCATAATCAATTTTCGACAAAATCGATTATTTGTTTTGGTATAACTCAAAAACAAATCGTTGTAAATACTTGAAATTTTCACCAAATGTTTATATTAGCGTTATCTATTTACGATTAAATTTTCAAAATATTTTGACTTTTTTAAAGCTATAGACAATTGAAATTTTTGATTCTTGTTTTTTTTTGCAATCCAAAATTTTTAAACATTTTTTAAAACCTAATACAAGGTTTATTGTAAGTTGTAATTATCATAAAAAAAAAAAAAAAATCAAAAATTTCTAGTCATAATTTTTGTTAATAAGCATTTAAAGTTCAAATGTTTACAAAATATGTCAAAATCGCGAAAATTTGCAAGGAATTTTGAAGTTGAAAATTCATGACATTTTTTTGATTTATACCTAAGGTTACAAATTTCAATACAAGGTTCTCCATAACTTTTTCTTCAAATAACTGCAAAAATATTAAGCGTCAATATAGAAAAAAATGTATAAGCGTATGAAATTTAATTTTTTACGAATTCGCGTAAAATAACTATCTAATATTAAAATTAGGTAAAAATATAACACATTATATATTATATTACTGATTATCAAAATCAAAAAAATAAAATAATTCTCCGCTCAGAATTGTTTTTCGTATACAATGATACCTGTCATTGCATTCAAATTTAACACATCCATTATAGTGACCTACTCTCCATCTCTATACTATATTAGCAAAGCAATACCCACTTGTCTACCTTTTTTTTTAAATAATGTAAATACTTTTTTATTAATAGAAAAGTCAAAAGATATAACATTTTTATACAAATGAAGTATACAGATTAACAACTAGGTACCTTACTTGGCTACTTGTAAATTAATTAAATTTAAAATTATTATTTAGTAACAGGACCGGATTATGGTCATAATATAAGGGGGTTATTACTTTTGTTGAGGCGCTTTTACTTTTGCTAATATCAATTTAGCCTACCCAGAAATAGAGTTCTAGTTGTGCCTATGTATATACCTAATTGTCCTAATTTAATTTCTAAATATCTATATAATAAATGGGTTGTAGTGATTTAATTTGAGTTATAAAAATATAACAAAATTATTTTCAAATAAGATAATTTATCTTACTTAGCAATCATATTTGAAATGACATTATTTGTCTTTTTAATCGAATTCTACTTAAATTTTTCATACTTAGTATCTCAGAAAAATAAAAATTTTCATCGTGGATTTCAGACTAAAAATATAGACCTTATACTGTTATTTTATTCTGTCCTTAAACTCAGACCTATTATTCAGGGTATAACGTTTACGGTCAATTCAGTAATCTCTAGTCTCAGTCTACATAAGTACATCACGAAATCACGACCAACACATACTACCACAGCGGCAGTTTATCACTATTGTCACTGTATTACTACTATTACTGATAGACTGTCGCCATGAGCACCATGATTAAAGATAAACCTTAAAGGTATATCTTTAATCATGATGAGCACAGAACCCATGAGGTAGGTTAAGTTGCGAACTCGCGTCAGCTGTTAAGGTTTTGACTGTTATCAGACGAAAGTATGAAACCAAACAATTGATAACATAGAATTTCTGAATCTGAACCTGAGGTCGTTTACTCTTTAATTATTTTCGTTTTAACTTAATAGTTTGTGTAAGGTTCAGTTACTTTATTGCCGAGCGCTGAAGTAAATTTTTAATTGAATTCATATACCTAAGACAAAGTATAATTTGTCGGTTTCACTGAAAAATGAGGATGATCGGTGAGTGAAAAATAATATTACTATGTCAACATGTGTAAGGTGCAATTTAATTTAATTGTCAAGATATATGACTTCTAGATCCTAGTTAAAACTACATAAATAATTCTTTTAGTTATTTTTACAGTTTTTTAATTTCTTATTATTCTATTGATAATTGTTGTCATACTGCATACAGATTAACTATAATAATATTTATGACTAATATTATGAATGATATTATTTTTATTAATAATTTAGGCCGCCCAAATCAAATTTTGTCAGTCTCTAAGAGCATCAATTGTTTATTGAAAAATCCTGCAATCACCCAAATCTGTCTTAGAAATGAATCTACCAAAATCCAACCTGCATCTCAAGACACAAATGTAGAAGGTTTGTTATTAACTGTATTATTATTATTAAAACATTTTTTTTTTTTTATAATTTACAATTTAAAGTTTTTCTCTATGATTGATAGAAAAACCATATCGTCCATATTCTCCGTTTCAAAAGACAAACAATATGGCTGAATATGCTGTTGCTCGTTTGGATGATGTTTTGAACTGGGGTCGTAAGGTAATTAAATAATGAAAAATTTTTTTCTTTTATTTTAATCTAAATATTTATTTGACAATTTGATTTTTAGCACTCCCTCTGGCCTTTGACTTTTGGATTAGCATGTTGTGCCGTTGAAATGATGCACATAGCTGCTCCTCGATATGATATGGATCGATATGGTGTTGTATTTCGTGCATCTCCTCGTCAGGCTGATCTTATTATAGTTGCAGGAACACTGACAAATAAAATGGCACCAGCATTGAGAAGGGTTTACGATCAAGTAAGTGATATGATTTTTCAATATTGCATTGATTATTTTTCTATAAATGTTCACAGATGCCTGATCCAAAATGGGTTATTTCTATGGGAAGCTGTGCAAATGGAGGTGGTTACTATCATTATTCATATTCAGTTGTGAGGGGTTGTGATAGGGTTATTCCGGTTGACATTTATGTACCAGGTAAGGTATTTCTGTTAGTTATGTATTTGTGACAAAATGTTTAATGCAATTTAAAGGTCAACTTATGTATTATAATATAATATATTATATAGATTATAATTAAATATAGACATAATATAGTTGTTCATATTTTATAAATATTAGCAGTAATAGATGTTAAATTTTTATGTTGAATAGATATAAAATATTATATCTGTCAAATACAACATTTTTATTTGTGTTGTACTTGAAAGTTAGTCGTACCCTCATAGAGCATTTGTATGTACAACATAATATACAATTTTCAATTTGTAATTTTCTGAATGGTACATAATTTCTTTTCTTGATAAATAAAATATTCTACTCTGCATAATTAGAATTTGTATGAAGCGTACTGAAATGAAACAAGTATTGTTATTCAGTGTAATTATTTTGATCTCTATTCCTAAATATGTATTATATTAATACTGTTTTTAATATTTGAATGTATTTTAGGTTGTCCTCCAACTGCTGAAGCTTTGATGTATGGTATCCTACAGTTGCAGAAAAAAATAAAAAGAATGTCACTTGCCCAGAGTTGGTATAGAAAGTAATTTATCATGTAACATTAACCTTTATATCAATGGTTTTGTGTATTACATCTTTTACCGTTTGTAAAAATATCTACCTGTGAAACACTTAATTGTGTTAAACAATATAGATAATAGTTTAGTATTGCAAAATATATCACAAATTTGAATTGTACATTTTTGTGTTATGATTTTCTTAAATTGTTGTTGTAAAAAATAAACGGTACCATTTTATTAATATTATATTTTGGCTGAATTTAGTGACTGTTTTAATGTATTTTTTATATATAATGTAAGATAACAATACTTAGTAACTTATAAAGATTCTGAGCGGAGTAAATTAGGGTAGTATCTGATAGAAAATCTTATGTTGTTAATAATTTTCAAAATAAAAAAATATAAACAATATACATAATTTATTTTTAGACATTTTAAATTAAAATTTGGACAAATTTGATATATTTTTTTTTGTTTTATTTATTGTAAAGCATTTATTGAATATTTACAATCTATGTGATGAGTATGTAATTTGTTTAAAATATAAATAACTGTATTGATTAGGTACATATTAATTTGGAGAATTAATTAAGAAACTTAAGACTTCAATGTGATGTTTCTGTCTTACTAACAGCAAATTTGTGTTCTGCATAAATCCATTTTATAATGTTAACTTAAATAATAGTAAATTTATATAGGTACTAGGTAGGTATTGTACATATTAAAAATAAGAATATTATTTAGGGTCTCGTAGGATTTTATTAATATTATTATAATTTTAAGGCAAGTTATGAACATTTTAAAGTTGTAATACTTTCATAGCTATAGCCATCAACTTACTTTAAAATGAATGTATCAATAAAAGTCTTTGAGTTGCCCTAGATAATATTTTACCTTTAAGTTTGATAACATTTAAATTAACTAATGTTAAAGTTAACAGTATAAAATTAATTCTTCTGAATCCTGAATGCTAATTGCTATCAATAGTGCAGAAATTCAATCTGGTTTTGGCTAGAAAGAGTTATATATTGTTTTACTTCCTTACTCTAATTGATTCATGCATCAACGTAGGAATGAAAACTCATTGTACAAGCATTGGTAAAATCTTTATTTAACGTTTAACTTAATACAGAAGTACAATAATTGTAAAAAAAAAGGTGTTGATGAACGGTGTTATGTCTTGACTCCAAAATGCTAATAAACAATACTATGAGTGGTGTTACAACCTGCCTCTGAATTTCTTGAATATTTTTAGCCATTTGCTGAGCTCTCATCCTGGTCACCCTTATATAATATGCTCGATCACGATAAGAGTGGTGGTGACTCTGTTGACACACAGGGCTTCGTATTAATATTAATATTCTCGTTATTTTAAAAACATATTTTAATATTATTTTAGTTTCATCTTAAATCAAGGCGGGCAATAGGGTATGATAAGAGTCTGTGCGTGGCGTCCCTGCATCACGATATATGAGTCCATATCAGAACAATTAATATCACGAACTAATCTTACCATTCAATCATCGGTGTTAGAATGCCTATGCATTTATTGGACATGATAAGAAGAAGAATATTAAATCAAATTTTGACTGAAAGTATATACTTATTTTACGATTTAAAAAAAATTTGAATTTCCCCCTTCCTCGTAAGACTGTAAGTAGGTAGGTACTCGGTACCACAACACTACAGCAGAGAAGTTATTTGTCAGTCTGCTTTTTATTTTCATTTAGTATATGTTAGTAGAAAAAATGCTTTGAATTTTGAAGCTTCAAGAACTTTTCTAAAAGAAAATTACATTTAATTGGTATTTTAAGTCAAAAGTAAAAATATCAAGTTATTTTTAAAATAATCAAGAATAACAATAAAAAATACTATGGCAAGACTGGCTAAACCAATTTTCAATAATATGAAAACTGTTTATTTATTGTAATTTAAAAATGAATAACTATATAGTTTTTAATTTTTTAATATATATATATTCATATTAGCATTTACTATAGGCATCAAAAAATTAAATATACTTACATAAAAAAGTTTAGATTAAAGTCACATTAATTTTAAGAACGATTGAAGTTCAAATTTTGATGCCATTATATATATTTCAATTTACATTAAAATATGTTTTTTTAATTAAATTTAAGCTATATTTTATACTTCAAACCTGTTCACACCAGTATATTATGGTATGGTGATTTTGACTTTTAAGTTAGTAACAACTTATTATACTTACATTATACACAAATAAAAATTATGAGATAATTACAACATTTTAAAAAATATGATTTATAATTGACGAAAATTAGTTCAATCAGCCGTGTTATATATAGAAAAATAAATTACTAATATCAATAGCAATATACATAAATACTTATACTTAACAAAATATTATCCTAAGAAATGTATAGGTTATACTGCAGTGATTGGTCTGTCTACGTACAACACACAGAATCATTTTGTTGTAATATTATTTGTTACTGAATTCATTTTAATATTTATAACATTTTAAATTACAATGAGATACTTATATAACTCAACAGAGCGAGTTTTCTAAGTTTCCTTGAATTTTATTTTTGTATTAGAATTTTCATTTTTTTCTTATGATAAATGCATTAGTTAGTATTAATTGAATATTATGTTAATTTAGAAGATGTAAAATACATCATTTTTAAATAATAATATAATATATAATGATAGCGAGTCGCGACAAATGTGTGATCCCTTGAATATTTTTAGAAACGAAATACTTAAACAAAATTAACTTCATACATAATACCTATTACATAGATACCATATAATAATATAATATTAATTAGTGTGTCACTTCACTTGATGTTTTTTTTTTTAAAAAAGATACATTTAAATAGTTCAAATTATTATTATTTATTATTAATAACAAGGGTCAATGAAACTTATAAATAATAACAAAACAGTAAAGTGCACAAAAACAAATTATATTTTTCATATAGAATAATAGTATATAAATTGTTTAAGCATTAAACCCAACAAATTGTTTAATCCTCTAATAAAATTATATGATTTATTATGGTATAGTTTATTTATAGGGCATAGATCTAAAAACTTATAGTTTTAGTAAATGTATAAATGTTTTGCACCAATTTTAAAATTTGAATAAATAACCCTAATTCTGAACGTTTTTTTTTCAACATAAGTTTGAGCAAGAAAAATAAATAATTAATATGTATAGGTAATCATTGTGAGTATAGTATTCACAAATATAGTCTGTTGGGAATCAAAATTTAATTTTTTTTTAATTTTTTTTAATTAAAAAATCGATTAAATCGTAGACTTAATTGCGCATATATCATACCATCGTGATGATATACCTACCTATCTACAAATCTAAAAATTACTATTTGATAATAAATCTCTAATTAAACTTAAATCAAATCAAATTAGCATAATATAGTCTACGAATTTATAATAATATCATATACTTGAAGCTAATAAAAAAATAATCTATGAATATTGAATTGTATATAAATAGTAGGTACCGTAGGTACACCTATATTATTAATTAACTCATCGAGCCAATTGAGGACTACTAGCTAGATTTAATATTTCTGAAATATAAGAATGTTTGACTGATATTTAAAATACATTTGTGAATCAATGTGTATGGGTACGGTTTGAGAATGTAAAACGTTATTTAATATTTGGAGTTTTAAAATGATTGTGAATTGTGATTGTTGAAAATAAATTATGTTTTATGATATGGGTTGGTAGGTCGTAGACTCGTATCGACACACGATTTGAACCATATTTGTTTAGCTTAACACATATAAATAATATGTAGTAGTTCAATAAATTTTGAGTCATATTACGTTATTGCTTATGTTTTATTTTTAGAAATATTATTTTTATAAACAAATTTTTCATCTTAGCATTTATGCTGTATGAAAATAAATATGACATATTATTCTGATATTCAAGGTCACATAATTAGCGTTGGTATTACGTATAATAACTATAATGTATTCCTTTATTTATCATTCTGTAAATTAATATTTTCATTAAACCAGTTTTATGGTATATTTTCAGCCTAATTGCGCATTAAATAAGTACTTACAATCGAATGTATAGACCGCAAGTGCATATATATTTACCCATATAAATACTTATATATTAACTAATAAGGGACGGTAAAAAATTCTTTCATCCGCAAATAATTTTTTCAAAATAATGAATTATATTGTTTACTCACCTGTCTTTTGGCTGATGGGGTCTATATAGATTTCTGAAATTTGTAAGACACATAATTTTTATACTTGATTAATATACTTTGTAAGTGATGACATTATTTACATTATTTACATAAACACTAACTTTATTATAAAGAACTCGTAAATAATAATTTACTATACAATTCCTGGATTGTATATTTGCATAAACAATCACTAAACAGTAAACATTTAATTAATTAATATTGAGCTTCAATGGTCTTTTAAATATGATTTAGTGGTCCGTGATTGGTTCATTGAATTTTATTGAACAATAAAACCAATGAATTTTTATGCAACCCGGCATAAGCAATATTATTTTTTAAATTCCTTGTAATTCAAAAAACACGATCATGATCTAAAGTTAATTGTTATTCCCAACGAAAGGTTGAATTATTTAATTTGTTCTATTTACTTAAACCTACCAATTGAATATTTATAAATGTAATGTGTAAATGTGTAGGTAATGTATTAGGTATGACTATTATGAATTTAATCTAATAATAAATTACAATATTCAAATGCGACAATGCGACATAGGTAAGCAACTCGTATCCACTAATCCACTTTAACAATATTAAATATCTACTAAATAAATATTTTTCAGAAAACATGAACGTCATGAACATTGTTATTTTTAAGAATTACTTAAATATTCATAAGTATATTCAGTACTGTGATAGTGTGATCCTATATTCTTCTTATTTTAAATGCATTGGATACTTGAAAATTATTAAAACAATATTATGTATTTATGTCACATTTGGTGACCTATCTCGTAGAGACGAATTAATACACAACCTGTCAATGTTCGAATAGGTAGCTATAGGTCTACACATGGCTGATAAACGGTATTCAAATAAATTGCATCGAGTCCTTGAAATTTGTCATTTATACCCTGGTTGTACGAATCGACAACATTCAATTTTAAATCTAATTCCGCGTTCAGTCTGCGGCAGTTTGACTATGTAAGCAAGTAGCATAATATAATAGTCTGCTGTTATATATCTGAAAATGATGTTCTTGGCGCCACTCAACCGTTTTTGGAATTAAAAATGTGCATTTTAACTGTCAACATATCGTATAAAAGTGTCATGATTGGTTAAAATAAGTATGTCCTATAGGTACATAAAGTAGGTACGTGTATAGTGTCGTGTATATACATAAATTTCCATTTCCTAAAAAAACAAGATGGTTTAAAACAATGAAATTCTTAGACTGTAATTGTGTAAAAATAATAATTTATTACAAAAAAAAATAAATGAATGAAAACTATAATTTTTTGATTTATTTTATATTATTTTGATTTATTTTTAATTATTTTCGATTTGAATGGGAAAAATATATATATATATATATATATATATATATATCATAGGCTATATGCCTATATCATTGTATGCCTTTACGTTTAAACCTAAAAAATATATTTATTTATAACTTTATAAGATAAGGTAACTTTACCTACTTATTATCTATACTAACTTATGTTTATGTTTTATTTTTTACTATATACATAGAAAAAAATAAATTAATTGTAGTATATTTTTGTAATTACATAGAGTTAAATGTACAATGTATAATATACGATATACTTTTGCTATCTGCAGTGTGAATTAAAAGTTTAAAAAGCTGACTAATTTATCAAAACAACATTTAAAATACCTACTTAAAAATGATCTCCACACCATCAAAAATTATTTTACTAATACTTGTACATAATTATAAAATGTACAGAAAGTGTGGAATTAAAATTAACAAAAAAAAATATTACAGGGCTCACTGTAAAAGTGTAATTCATAAGCTAGACGCTAGAGAGATAGACATTTTTCGAATAAGAAAAGAAATAATGAAGGTATGGGCATGTCCCTTACCACACTGTAAACCTATTCGATAATTGTCGAAATCAAAAATTACTGTAGATTAGTTATTATTTGTTAAAACAAAGTATCATGTACGCGCATACCGAAAGGGTTAACAATTTTAAATTAATCTGAAAATATGTATTTTGGTACTCTTTTTCATTCCCCGAAAATCCCATTACTATACAAGCCACAAGGTCATCTAATTGAAATATTTAAGGGTGCTTCTTAGCGAGAACACACTGTTTAATAGGACATAGGTACCTACTATAACTACCTATCTACATATATTTAGAACTTGATTCGGGAGGTCTAAGTCCCCACAAACACCAATGTATATATCTAATGACTGACTACAAACTAGCAACTGGATACATCACGGTTTTTTTGTTTTGGTTCAGATCTCAGATTCAGAACAATATATAATTTTGGTTCTTCACTACATTATAAATACGGTTATAATTTTCAAATTGAAAATTTCGGTTCTGGTTATCATTGATTTTGACCAGATTGAAATAATGAAATAAACACATTAAATAATGTATTCCAATAATACACTGTAATGACTAATGATATGCGCTCATATTTTAATTTTAATAATTTTATAACTTCAATAAATTAGTAACGGTCGCGCGTGGATAACGGTTAATTAAAAAAAAAATCCATTATCAGTGAGGAAAGGGACGATTTATATTACAAGGTCACACAGAAACTGTTGTCTGTGACAATAAAGCGCAGGACATGTGACTTTTCTCGTATACCGACAGAGACAAGGGATGGACCAATGAGGCCAATGAGGGTCTCTGCAACCAAGGATCTTTGGAAACGTGGATGTCTTCGATGGGTCCGCCTACGTCTGGTTGGCTTGACCAAGTCGTCTCCCTCTCCAGTGCATGCGCACCTGTCTTTTTATGAACATCTCTCGACACTGTTTCCGATGAGCGGCAACTAGGCCTGTTTCTTTTTCTACGTTAATAAGTCAGTGTTATTTTTTATTTGGATACACGTGTCCAGTAGTTTTGTTTTACCCGTGTCACCTCACTACGTGTCACTGCAGTATATATATTTACACACATATATGTACATATATATGTATATAAAAATTTCAGCGAACCAGGTAAGGTGTATGTTTATAACATATTATAAATTAGACGTATAATCTATGTACGGGCGTATTTGATTAGACTCTCGGTTATATAACCTCGAAAGTCCTCCGACGATCAGGAAGAAGGTAATTGCGTAAAAATTGATATTAATATATAATTAAATCATATGTACATAACATATACTTAAATTTAGGCCCGTTTCACGTGGACGCGATCATACGCGACGTATCACACGCGCGCGTTTTTAGTTCACATTGATAGAATTCATATGCGCCATACCGGCGAGGGAAACGCGTCATCGTCGGAGTGGCGCGTATGTATTTAACCAATGTAATCGAAAACACGCGCGTACGATACGTCGCATATGATACTCGGTCTAAAAATAAATCTTATATTTTTACGTTATTACATTATTCGGTTATTCATCAAGAAAAAAATCAAAATTCCAAATAGGGTAGGGATACATCCCGATTTGGCGGGACATTCCCGATTTTTAATATACTTGTCCTGCGTCCCGCTTCAATTTTTAGCGGGACGCGTATGTCACGATACCTAATCCATTTTTATTTTAGTGTCCCAATTCCCACTTTTCAATTAAGCGGGACGTCAATATCCCTTTTTTTTTACAGTATTACATTTCAAAAAATTGCGTGTCCAGCGAGTTAAAAAAAAAAATCCTAACCCTAATTCCAAAGCCGGTCAGATTGAAAAATGTGTATGGCACACTCAAAATATCGGTTATGGTGAATAGTTTAGGACTGAGTTTTAAAATATTTAAAAATGGGTTCCGTATACAATATTTTCAAAAGGTTCTAGAACCAGTTCGTTTGGGTGTAGTGTGTGGGCCTTATTTTACCCTGTTTTGATTGGTAGGGGCCTTCTCCTATGGATCACAGGCACCCGCAAATCACCCATCATAAAAAATGCGGCCCTGGAGCAAGCTAGCGAATAGCGATCAGTTGCAGTCTACAGGCGACAGCTGCTTGCGCAAAATTGCCTCAACGGGCAACAGTCGTTACTCTTTGCCGTTGCCTCGTTAGTCATCCACAAATTGGGTAGATCTGGGTAGTTAAGAATATCTTAGAGATGATTGTGGGACGTGGGTTATGACGGTTACATCGTTACTCGTTACGTGTGGCAAGTAAATAATAAATATTATAATTAAGGTGGATATAATATAATATATTATTATTATTTATATATACTACATTATATACCTTTATAAAATAAAAATGTATATGTTCACGCGAGTAAACGACATGTTATCGGTGTACCGTCGTATTATCAGCATCGGCGAACGTAGTTCATGTTGGGCAACGTTAGAATAAATTTGTCGATTACGGACTACGGATCTCGGACTCTACGACAGTACAACGACTACAATTTACGTGCCTATTTTACTAAATCGCAATAATAAAATAATATCTGTTATACCTAATTAATGCAGTTACCTATCACATTCATAATAATAATAATATTCCCAAGATCTCGATCACTTTTATACTGCGTTGACACGTCGTGCGCGCTATCATTTTGAACTCCCAAATGATTATTATTGTAGAACAATTTATTTATCATTATTATTATATTATTGTCACAAGGAAAAATGATAAAACGATATAGTACGCGCACAGCTGCAGCTGACGACTACCAGCGCGACTATGAATTTTCAAGTTGAACCTGTTCGTCGTTCCATCGTCGTCGTCTATTTGTGTTTCCTTTTTATCGTCTGTCAGTCCGATTGATCGCAGACCGTAAATATAAAATTCCAATTCCTCCAGTTTGACAAGCCACCGCCCCGGCCGATTCGCTCGTTCGTCGCAAGACCTTTAGTCTCGAGCACACCTATAGGTGTATCATAATAACATCGCCGATCGCTGTTGCGTTCGGCCCATACGTCGCTTGATATAGGGTGAGTAATGTACGTTTGTAACCGTGATTAGTGATTTGTAGATTGTAATTTGTGATCACGATCAAATTGCTTGTTGGGGTCGTCATATCAACGTGAGTACGCCACCTCTTCACTCGTCAAGTTACCGAGTAGTACTAGTTTGCGTGTGAAGATCTTTAAAAATTTGCTTGTTTATGACAATTTGGGCGATGTTTTTTTAAAAGATTTTTGTCCGTGTTTCTGTTATGTTAAAATTTTGTTTAGTCGCAATTGGAATGTAGGCTGATCCTAAATACTTGTGCATAGAATATATTGGTTTTCATTTTCCATTAGGTGACGATGCAGTGTAGCATTCGTCGACATTTTCTGCTGACATTTTGTCCGTTGCCGAGTTAGAGGAACGACTTCATCATGCCTACCAACGGTCATAATCATGAAGAACTGGTGGTTTTGCCACCAAACGCCTTGGACATGAGAACAACAGGGGTGAATAACAACAACAACAACAACAACAATAACAATAATAACAACCAGGCGTTCAATGTAAGAGACCGTCTGTTTTATGCATTGTTCTACAAGGCTACCTTAGGGTATGCTAGAATATTCCCAAGATCTCTGAGGAGGCTTATAGAATTTGTATTTTTATTAAAGGTAAAATTTTGCACTATACCAAATGTCAAAGTTTACAAATGTTTTAATTTTAGTGTTTTTGATTTTAGGCTGTCTTATCATTTTTTGTACTTGTTTATGTGCATATGAATTTCTCACGAATGCCAGCCAACTGTTTAGATCATGTTAAAGACGTTTGGCCTAGAGATGGCATATTACGAGTGGAGATTATTCGAAGTTATCAACGTAGCTATGCAGAACAAACAGGCATGATAAATGAATTGTTCACAGTAGAAAAGTCTTATGAACGTGAATACAAACTAAAACGTATAGACACAAGTGATGAAAATTCGTCATTGTTTAACCGCTTCACTAAAACTAATAATCCTGAGTAAGTACCTATCCAATTATTATTAATTGATTAATTTGTTTTATTGTTTTAAACATTTAATTAATTTATCTAATACCTCTTCAAAGAAATATTTCTGAAAGTTCCTAATTGAAAGAAATTATATTGATATTCAAGTTTTTAGAACAGATCTCCAAGTAGTAAATGAAAACTATAAAAAAATAGTTATTTTAAAAATATATAGTTTATCAAACAGGTATATTAAGAGTATATTTCCAAGAGTTTTCCTAAACTTTTTAAATTCATTATTGTCCTTAATTTTTAAATATCATAATATTATGCTTTATAGTAGGGTGTTGAACAAAATAGACAAATATTCAATTTACAAGACATTTTTTTTTCATGGCATTTGTACTGGTGTTTATATGTTAACTATATTGTTATCATAATTTAAAAATTTTTTTTAATTGAATCCATATTTTTGAATATAGTTGAAATAATTAATATAACGTGTTAAATGATTTATTTTAACTTAGAGAAATTGAAAATTATATAAAATTTATATTTATTTACTTTGTTTATTTTAATACATTTTGTAAATGTCTCTTTTTTATGTTCCTAATAAAATTCAAAATTATCTTATTTTCATACTATTGTTTTTAAGCTGTATAAATGGAATTTTTAACATATTATGCTGGTGTAGGATTATTTAGTTTCATTTTCTTGTAGGATTACAATCCTCAGAAGTAATTTAGAAGTGTTATAACATATCTAGATGAATCTTAACGACTATGAGTATCATTACTAAAACATCGTCATTTTTAAATAAAAAATAATTTTTAATTAATTAATAATAAATTAGGTAAAGTATTTAATTTTTGTCCTTTTTGTATAATCATATTTCAGTTCTGAAATTCTTTAACTTATAAATTACATTATATATTTTGATTAATCTATTTGATTTATTTGTTTTTTATTAAATGTACCTTTCAACATACTAAATATATATATAAAAAACTACAATTTTATTAAGTATTTTTTGTTTTATCTTAGTTTTATTTTATAAATTATTAAGTTTAAGTTTTAAACACAAAATAAAAAAATGTAGATTGAACTTGAATTAAAATATTAAATTTATTGATTAATACTAGTATTAAGTAAAATTAAAAGTATTTTAAGATTATCTTATGACTAAATATTCTTTTTTAGGAACAAAAGAGAGGTCGATATTGAACCATCAACAGAAGAATTAGTTGAAAATAAATTTCGAGAGACTAGTACTCCAAAACCCAATTTATTCAACTATGTGTCATTTACAAATTACTTAAGTGTTGAAGGTAAAATTTATTCTAAGTAAAAATAAAATAAGAGTTTTTATTACATAGTACAGATTTTAGTTGATGCCATGGGAAATGTTTTTGGCAGTTTATGGTGAAATTAACACAGTATATTTAATATTTACGATCTAGTTCGTGAATATGTTAGATACACGACTCAGGCTATGGATGTATTAGATAAATATTAGACTTATATAGTAATACCATAGTATCTTTAAGATGATGTTATGTCCTTATGTGTTATCTCTGTATTTCTAATGTATATCATAACAAATTTTCGTTCTGAACAGATTTTACGATGTCAGCTTTAATATTAGAGTAAATTTGCCTATTATCAAATTTAAAGGTAGGAATATTGTTTAAAAATGACATATGATTTTATTGATATTATCAGTTTAAAGTGAGTTATAGAAATGTAAAATATTACAATTTATAATGTTCATAACACATTTTAAAATGATAATATCAATAAAAGTATATGTCATTTTTTTAAACAATATTTCTATCTTTAAATTTGATAATATGTAAATTTACTCTAATATTAAAGCTGACATCACGAAATCTGTTCTTCTGAACGAAAATTTGATCTACGTTAGTAAGACAGAGACAACACATGCAGGTATGGTATCTTAAATATAAATACAATATAATACAATGTAATACAATATAAATATTGTAATACTTCATGGCTCGTTTATATCATATTAGCATTTGCTATAAAGCAGCCATTTTTACCAATGAAGTATGGGCTGTAATTCAGTTAGTGATAAAATTAAAACTATACTATTACTATATCATTTAGGTGTGCCCTATTTGTAACTTGGACTTGGGTTCCAATTATATATTATATGATTCATGTAGTATGACATTTTTAAAAATCTAAAAATCTAAATTCATATAGGTCTTGAAAAAATTACTACCCAATACAATTTTAGTTATTTGATATTATTCTAATTAATTAAAAGGTATGATATTATATGGATCTAATATTTATCTTATATATCTATGATTACGGTTATGTATCAAATACATCCATGACTTAGATCTTGGATATATTCATTGCGTTAAATTAAATAATGTAAAAGCCATCTTAAATAATAATTTAATTTCAATTTCTTTATACTTTATAATATTATTTACTCAAATTATTACATTTGATTTATTTGTAAAATTTAAATTAATTTTTTCTAAAATTGTTAAAATTATTTGACCCATTTTTGTATGATAATAAATTATACATATTATATACTATACTATACCAGAGCTAAAAATGTTAATTTTTTTTTTATTTCTAATATTTGGAAATTTAATGTAAGGTTTTTATAAGTTTTTTAACCTTTATTGAAAAAATTCTATTGTAGTCAAATTAATTTTTTAAGAGCATTTAAAATTTAATTTTTATGACATTGGATATAGAATTATTTCTAATTATTTATCCTCATACAATTTTTATTAATTTATTGTATTTAATTTAATTTAAATATTTAGTTTACTTATTATTAATTTGATTCTATATGTCTAAGAATAGTTCTGTGTATATTATTTCTATTTTATTATTATTATTCACATAGACAATTTAATTCATTCAGGTATTAATTATATTTTAATTAAGTTAAACTAAACTTTATTTGAATATAGATAATAAAATGAATTGAAATTGTGAATTGCGACAATAATAATCATTTTATACCTTTTCAAGTCTGAACACTTATCAATTTTCTAAATAAATGCTTTTTCTTGGGTAAAGTTAATTTTATTATTTATATGTTGTTAGTGGTAAATTATGTAATTTACTATGTTATCTAATGTTTTGATGTGTTTAAATAAAACAATTTATCTTTAATTATTAACTATTCTATATAAATTCAGTACAAATAGATCCAAAATCAAAGGTTTCTAAAGTTTTCACAGTACAAAACATGTAAAAAGTTTATAAAATGTGTAAATTTTGTTAACCTGCAAATTACTAATACTTTTTTTGTTTTATCTGTCATAAAGATTTTAAATTACTTATAATTAATTAATTCTAATATATTAGTTTCAAAAATACATTTAAAGTGATCTTATATAATATTTATATAGTAAATAATAATTATATTGTGAAAAATATAATTTAATTTAATGTGAAAGATAAAATTGTTGAAATATATTTTAGCACATATTCACATAAAATATATTATTTTTCTTAAAAATAATTTATAATTTATTATTTTTATACCTATATTTTTTAATTGTCTAATATATTATGTTTAAAAATTATAAGTAATTTATCAATAGTGATATACTTTGGTAATCTTTATCATAAATAATTTATTCAGTAATAGATAGTCTTAGATATTTTTAATATTATAATAATTATATGTTTGTCAATAGATAATAATCTATTATTTTAACTTATTTTCTATATAATATGCTCAGTGGGATTTTTTAAGTAGAGCTTTGTGATAAAATTGTTTTTAAAATCAAATTTATTTTGAGTATAAAAACATGAAGTATTATTTTAAGTTGTAACTTTTAAGAGTTCTTTAATTATTCTAATAGTTTCATACATTTTAGTATAATTGTACGATAATTTATGGTCGTCGTCTTAAAATATATTTTATAGTATTATTTGTATTAAATATAATTTTATTAAAAACTACATGATAGGGATTTTCCATAATCAGCATATCTAACATATATTTATATAGTGATAAATATTTTTAATTTATTTAGCATTTACATTTTTGTTTTATTTGTTGATTTTATTTTATGTAGATGAAAAAAAAGAAATGTTTAGCAGTACTACTAAGACGAATCGTCATACCACTAGTAAATCAAATTTTTCATTAGTAGAAGACTCAGCTCAATTTCGTTCTACCAAGGTACTTGTACTATTCCATTTGATTCTCCTTTTATATATATGATAGTAAAATGAAATATTAATTATTTTTAGTATCCAAATAGTTCTATTAGAGGTGTATTGGGAATCGATAGTAGTTCATTACTCCAGTCTACAAGTACCGCATTACCTTCGATTGACGACAATGAAGGTACCTATATTATGTTGAAATTGTCAATGAAATTATATACAATTATTTTTGGTTTTAATTTTTTAGGAATATTTTATGAGAATTACATTGTTGAATATTCTTTGGAGTATGGGTTTTTGCGTTTGTCGCCCAACGCCAGAACTCGGTTAGGAATTCCAGTAATGCTAGTAGCCCTAGAGCCTACTCGAAACAAGTGTTTTGGTGATTCAGTGGGCCAGTTTTTCTTGGAGTATTTCCTTGGCTATGATGACTTACTGATGTCCTCTGTTAAATCACTAGCTGAAAATGAACAAAACAAAGGATTTCTCAGGTAAAGACACAGTTTGTTGTGAATAATTTTGATTTATTACTTTCGAGTAGGCAATAATTCTTGTTTTTATATTTCAGAAACGTTATAACTGGAGAACATTATAGGTTTGTGAGCATTTGGATGGCAAGAACGTCGTACATTGCATCATTCTTTATAATGGTTGTATTTGTAAGTATAAGATTTGTGTATTATATTTACCTTAACCAATATAACTAATTTTTTTAGTAGTACCTTACATAAAGAGAAGGAGTATATTGATATCAGAAATTTTCTTATAAATTGAAAAGTATTATTGATGATTATTGTCATCATATGAGGAGGGGGGGGTAGGAGGATTTAATTGTAAAGAAGACCTTGAGCTTGTATTTTTAATTCTAAATTAGAGTTAATTAAGTGAAAACATGTATCTGCGGTTTTTTGAATTCTGAGTAAAGCTATGAATGAATTGGTTTTACAATGTTTTTTTGTGTAATTGCTTATCACCTTATGGGGAATTTAATTTATAAATGCTTCAATATTAAACTTGTGAGTGGTTTATGCTAATAAATTGGATTTAGTTTTTATTCATTAGTAAAAAATTCTCTATGGTATACTTTACAAAATAATTAGGAAAATGAAATCATTTATTGAAAATTTGTTATAATTTTAAAGCAAATTTAACCATAGTGGTTTCAAAAACTATTTAACGAAATATTTATATTATCATTTTCTATGGATGGCATAATTTTGACCTTTTGTACTATTTATTATAGATAATTGAAATTGTTGACTTTTATTTTTTTAAATGACAAATTTTGATAAAAAATGTTCACTAAGTTAAAAAGTTTGTAATTTAATCCAAGGTTCCTTATATAAGTTGTTGTTGCTGTAATTAAAAAATAGAAAAGTTTAATGTAATTCCTCAAATATAGTTTATGACATGACTTAATGAGTGTCTGAACTTTAAATTTTGACAGAATTGGATATAATAATAATAATAATAATAATAATAATAATAATAATAATAATAATAATCAAGGGCGCCGTGTATAGGGGGTACAGGAGTGCAGCCTTCCCATGAGCTCGATAAGGGGGAGTTCAGCCCCTTACAATTTAAATTTCTAATACTATTATTAAATTGTTATAACATACAAAACAACAATTAGTGTTTAATTGTGTGTTAATAAGTCATAAATTATATAAGTGATAATATAGTTATATTAAGGATTTATTTCATATGTTAACAACTATCTCTTTATTAATAATTTAAAACCACCAAAGAGGCAATATTTTTATATTTATTTGAATCTTATATAATTTTAATGCAGTTGTCAGATAGTTGTCATGGTATTTAGTTATATTTATTTTAGGTTATATTAAATGTAAGCTCTCATATTATAATAAGTAATATGTATGTCATACTAGTTGTATCAACTGTTTTTGTGATATATAGTGTAGTTTTTTTTATAATTTAATTGCTTTATAATTAACATTTTGCTTTCAAAGTATAAATTCTTAGTCAGGAAAAGCTTACGTTTATGATATATTATATTATTTTTAAAGTAGTGTTATATGCTATCTGTTTTGCAATTTATTTGGATATTCATTCATAAAACGATTTCTCATTAAACGTTTTTAGTTTTTTTATTGTTACTTAAATTATTTTTTTTATATTTGGTAAAATTTTTTATAGACATTAAAATTTTCTAATTTCTTTATTTAACATTAAATAATATTAGGTTCATCATAATTGAAACAAAAATATCTAAAAAATATATCTATGTAATGGTTTTTGTTTAGACATTTGAAGTGATTTCAAATTTGGACAATATTACATATATTAACGAATAATAATGTTTTTTGTTATTTTGTTGTAATTTTAAAATAATAATAGTGGGAACTTAAAAGTTTTATGTAGGTTTATATTATTATATAATTTTATTTATATGATTACATTTTTAAAATATTTAGATTTATTGTAGGTTATTGCTAATTAATACAAAAAAAAAAAATCAATTCATCTGTTTTTTTTTTAGAATGTAACAATAAGTTATTATTGATTCAGAACTTTTTTTTTAAATTTAAAACATTAACATTAACAGTTTGTTTAGAATAAATACAACAGAATAAGTAAATGTGAAGTATAATAATATAACAAATGCAATGTTTTTCACAATATTTCATTCAACCAACCTTATTGCTAATAATAAAATAAATTACTATAGTTGCAATATAAATATATTTTAGTAATATACCTAGGCTGTTTTCGTTCATAATCGTTTTTTGTATACAATGATGACTTACTTAATAACATGCTACAGTGGAGGTACACTCCAGGTTATCTAATTTTTCCCTTTTTACATTATTTTTCAAAATATAATTTTCTGTTATTATTTTATTAATTTAAATTATAACTCATTTTTTTAAATATTGTAAAATATATTTAAATTTTTTAAATTTTCTACATGTTCTACATGTTCTACATGTTTAGTTTGACCTTAACAAAAAGGTCAGTGACATCGTTTTCTGTTTTAGAAAAACTAATTTTCTATTTTTTTTTTTAAATAATTTGTTTTTTAAATTGTAAAAAGCTTTATTTTTTTACTAAGTATACATTTTTGTGTCTCATATATTATGTTTAGGTATAGTGAAGAAGCGAAATTTGTTTTAGAATTTAATATTCCGTAATAACTAATAAGTAATAAGTATAAATAATAATAACAATATTTGTATTCTTAAATTAAGTTGTTCGCGTATATTATTTTTCAACATAATACGTCTTCGATCAAATTACTGCCTGAAGTCATATATGTGAGATTGCTTGGTAGTAGCGACATAATGATTAAGAAAACCAATAAGAAAGGAGTGCGTGAAATTAGATACGATGTTTTATTCCCCCGAGAAATGAATGCCCATATATTCTCTTCCTCCTGTTGCCAATTACTAAAGCCGAATTTTTCCCTTTTCGTTGGATTAAAAAAAAACGTATTTGGTATGAAAATGCAGCTCTTTTAAATCATCTCAAACTATCTATTGGCGCGGAGTAAGTAATTTATTTCAATTGAAAATAAATTCAACTTGTTTAATTTTACTTGTGTATAATACCATAAATATAGGTAATATATTATGCATATACATTGTATATTTAATCATGTTGAATAATCTATTCAAAATTAAATAATTGCAATATCTCATTAAATTTCATATAATTGGTATACATAGTTCAAAGCGTTATGTATTATATAAATCAATAAGTCAATGATAATTATAAATAATTACGATCTAACTATTTAGTGAGTGTAGGTATTTGACATGATTTAAATCCTAAAACATTAGATTATTTTTTGTGTCTTGTAAAAAAAAAATGAATTCTTTACAGTTCTTAGTTAATTAAATATTTTAGATTTTGAGCGGAGCGATGATGTATTGACTCTACAATGATATATTTTTTCTGTGTGTATACACGATAAATTATTGAAAAAATGTTTTTGATTTTAAATTTTGTAAATAATTTGTAATTAGTAATTATATTAGCATAAAAGTATTTAATTATTATCGGGGTTGTGCATTTAACGCATTCGCGTGTTTTTCGTAATTTTTTTTTATTTTCTTTAATCAATATATTTTTTAGTTATCTTTGGTATGGCCTTTGAGATTTAAATTACATGCATATTTATAGTATTATTTAAATCTTATTTAAATATTTACAGGATTTTGGTTATAAAGGATATTTGGAATATTATAATATATTTATTATTTAATTAAATAATGTCGAGTAAGTTTGATATTCTTTTAAGTAGTTGTGTACATTTCTTATATTAGGTATCATATTTTTATAATTCATAGTTTTTGTTTTAGACAAATTGGCGATTAGAAAAGTCACTACATTTTTATTTTTAAATTTGACACCAAAGTTGATTCCAATATGATATGTATTACTTTATATTTTAACTAATTTTTTTTTAACTGTTGGTTCCTTCAATGACGTATTAGCGTATATTGATAAGTAAAAAAATAGTATTATACTTATGTTAGCTGCTGGTTATAATACTTATATTTAAAACAAAGAAATTTTTTTTAATAATCCATTAAGTATAAATAAGAATAACAACAAAGGTTTTTTCAATTTTGTTTTCTATCGTTGTTTATTTAATTATTTTAATAATCAAGAAATACATAACTAAGCCCTGCGTTATCATATGTTTTCCAATTATCAACTGTTGTTTTGGCTACATTATATTTTTTATGAATGTTAATGACTTTGTATATACCATGTTTATTGAAATTAAACGGTTTGTGTTTTTTTTTGCTTCCAGACTGTATCGATTTCAATGCTTTTGAGGTACTCGCACCATCAGATATTTGTTTTCATAGGTAATCTATATTATTATTATGGCGTAAAACAAACAAATAAATAATAATAATTATTACAATTTTTTTAATTTGGTTATTTATCGTTGCATATTTTTTTTCAGTGGATTTGCTGCAGTTATTAGATTTTCACGGTTCGCTCTCTTTTCCGGCAGCGCCACTTTTGACTGTCATATTGGCTTTGGTTGGTGAGTAAAATAAATTACGATAGCGATGATAATAATAATAATAATAATCCATTCTTGTGATTTTTCGTCGCACCCGAATATTATTATTATTAAAACATTTAAAACCCTGTCAAACCGCGTTATCGGAGTTCACTGACGCCGCGACATCCGTCCCCTGAAAACATAATTTTATGCATTAACAATTAAGGAGTTTGTCAACACTATAACGTTGTGCCGCGTGTATGCGGCAATAATAATAACGTTGACAATAGTGCAGGGGTTGTGGTGTATAAAAGGGGTTTTGATTTTCGATGATGATCTATGTTTTATTTATTTACTGTTATTATAATAAATATTATTATTTAAATTACTGACAGGCATGGAGGCCATAATGTCGGAATTTTTCAACGACACCACCACGGCGTTTTACATCATATTGATCGTTTGGGTAGCTGATCAATACGACACCATATGCAGCCATTGTCCGATCACGAAAAGGCATTGGCTAAAGTGAGTACCTATATAATATAAAAGCTGTTATTATTGTCGTCGTCGTATAATATATACCTTACTACGGGGGGTCCGTGTAAGGGGGGTGGCAGATTGGGGGATGGTATTCTAGTGACCGGTGCGGGGAGGGATATTGGTGAAGGAATTACACGAGAAAGTTGTCTCGAACACGAGTGCATCACAGTTTGACATGAGGTACGGAAAAAAAAGGAGCAAGGAAGAAAAAGGGTCCATTGCAGGACGAGGAATACGAAGCGACACTACGGGGATTCCATTGACCGCCCGCCAAGAACTGTAATGAATATACCAGAATTGCACTTTTTCCTTACTCCCACTCACTCTGTCTATCTGTTATGTGCGCGTGTGCGTAAGTGTGCCAGTCGTCTTTTACAGAAGTGTAACTCGACGGTTAAAAATAAAACTGCCTGATATATTATATATACAGGGTGTTTTCATCTTAAATGAACTTTATTTTCTATTTAATTTATTTTGGGTCTTATCTAAACTTAACATGAAAGCAAATAAAATTTTTTTTCGCGTTCCTTATAACCATTTTTGAGCTAGGTAGTCTGTTTTATTGAGCTAATTTATGTAAGTATTTTAAAAGTGGAATCGCCCATTAACTACTATAATAATCAAATGATGGTATATACTTTTTAAAATTTAGACTGATGAAAGATAGTGCAAACACTGTGAAACACCTTCTTATACGGAGTGTTCCGTGACGATTTACCCATTTTATCTAATCTAACGGGGACAAGGACTAAAAGTATTTCATATTTTAATTAAATTTAATGTTTTGGTAAAAAAGTTAAAAAAATAATTTTTTATTTAATTATTTTCAAAAAAAAAACGAAAATAGCCATTTTGTAGGGTTTATTTTTAAAATATTTTGACGTTTAAATATTATATTTTCATTAAAATCGGTATGTTTAATATTTTTTTTAGCTTAGAAAATATTTTTGTATTATTATACGGGCATGATCTCGCGGGCCACATGTTTGATAACATTGGTACCTATTATATAGTATTAATAATTCACAATTTTTATCGAAACTAGAAAAAATATTAAAAATCACGATGTTAATGAAAATAAAATGTTGAAAATTCAATATTTTTAGAAAAATAAACTACAAAATGGCTTTCTTTAATTTTCTTTACCAAAAAACTCAATTAAATTAAAATATGAAATACTAGTTGTTTTTTGTCCCCGTGAGCCTTATAAAAAAATAATTATGTCATCTCCATTATCTAGGAAATATCGCATTGGGTAAATCTTTGCGGGACACCCTGTATATATATTTTTCGTAATATTTATAGAAACATGTGTGCTAGTGTTGTGTGTACTTAAGTATATTGTACATTTGTATATGTAAATTGATTATGTTTCTGTTCCAGGTTTTTCTATCTGTACCACTTTTCCTTCTACGCTTACCACTATCGGTTCAACGGTCAATATAGCAATTTGGCTCTCATCTGTTCGTGGTTCTTTATTCAGGTAATACGAAATGACTTTTTATTATTATTATTTTACAATGATTTGGGTAATTTATCGTGGCCATTTCGAAGTCTGCAATAGATCGTTGTTCACACTGCGCAGCACCATTGTGATGTCTTATAATGCTTTTAAAGCACTGTTGTTTTTTTCGTTATCGGTCTTTATAATAGTATTTAAATATATATGGTACCTGTATTATGAATTCAGACTAGAATTTTAAAAATGCATAATACTTTCGAGAACTTCGTGGACACGTTTTTCTTGATGCGCGCCCTGGTAATGCAGAAATGTATATTATAGTATTATAAGATATGCAAATTATATTTGTCGTACGTTGATAGTATAGTATAATATTATGTACCTATATAAACGTAGAGTCTTAATAATTAATCAGTCTGTGAGCGATTCCATAAAATTAAAAACATTTTTTCAGCCATTTTTCAAACGTTTTGTAGCAAAGTAAAATTCCACCCTTTTATTTAAGTGAACTTTTCCGCAAGTTATATTAATGGATTTGATTTGTGTCTGAAACACTTCTCTCGATTTCTCCTCGTCAGTTCGTTAGTTCTTGTTTTTTCCTCCCTTCCTTGTAAGCAGAAAACACAGCGAAAAATACTGAATACAGGTATATTTCCCGTATACGTATATATGCTTTTGAGGGGTGTTGCGTTTTCAAACACCATTTCACGTTTGATTACTCACACGATACATAATATATACTATATTGCTATAGTTGTTTCTGTCCAAGTACCTATTTAATATAGTGATGTCTGCGATCTACGTATTCGGTTCAGTAACCGTCCAGCGTGGTCGTTATACGATTATCATTATTGCTGCCTTATATTCGGGTTTGAATTCGATTTTTTTAAAATGTAATTTGAATGTGAAATCGTCGCGTCCAGTTTTGTGTTATTGTAATTAACGGACGAAAAACCCAATGGTCTATATTATTATGTGTATGGAAATTTTTGAGAACGTGCGCCGTCGCACACAGCTATGTTTGTATATGTATATACAAATATATATAGTGTCATAAACAGAATGAATTCTGAGCGTCGACGTCCCGAAGGGTTGATGTGAAATTTCCATATAAATTTAACAAAGAGTACGGTCCGTCTATTCGTCCAACACCTCTCACTCATGTTTTTCACCGCGTGTATATATACTTTATGATCGAATCGTTTTTTCGCTTATTTTCGTCATTATTATATTTAATGCATATTTCTTTTAGTGCCGTCGGATTTATCGTACAGCATATTATAATAATAAAATAATAATAATAATATATTCACGTAAACCCTGGGACGGGTCACGAATTATTTAAATCTGTATGATTGTGTAGTATTATAGAAATTATGTCGTTGTAATTATATATGTCTTTGCCACGCGACACCAACGCTCGTAGCTATATTTTTAAGCGTAATTAAATATTAAGATTAAAATATTAGTTTTGTATAGTTACGTTATTACAGAAAAAGTAATGTTAAATACAATTTTAATTTATTTTAAATGTCTGTTAAAAATTAAATTATAATTCGTATTTTTATATTATTCTTTAACACTGGTTTTATCTAATTATACTCAAACAATAAACTTTTCTCATAGATAATAATTATTAAATGTATAATAACTGTTTATGATACTGGTTTTAGAAATATTTTTATCTCACATTTATTATAACTTATCATATTATAGGTCTTGATTACAGTGGCGTTCCTAGACCTTTTTATAGGTGATGGGCGAACTTCATACATTCATTTTTCATTATACGTATATATATATATATATATATATATATATATATATATATATAAACAAACAAATTGCTAGGTATTGATATAAATTATGAAAATTTGAAGAGAAAAAAAGCCGTGAGGGGGTAACTGTTCCTTCTCCCCCGAGGACGCTACCGCTTAACCATAACGTAAAAATTGTTCTTTATTTTTATAGGCGATTAATTTGAATACGAAATTTTTTAAACAAATACAATTTATATAAAAACAAAATGCAATGATGAAGGTTTTTTCGATATTTTTAGAATACCGGTTTTATTGAATACTATACTATCAATTATTATAATAGAAATATTTTATCGTTTTTTATGCCAAAAAAAATATTTAACAATATACACAGGTCAATATTTCTATTATTCATTAAAAAATGAAATTGTCCATGATGTTTTCAGTATATAATAAAACGCATACAATTGCAAAATTTTTGTCCGCCGTAACGATATAATTTGAATACGTATATAATTATTATGCGATTTATACTTTGAAGTTTTAAATAGTATTTTAGTGTTGGTGTTTTTTGTGTGCGCAATTATGTCGTATGTTGTTTTGTATATATATTATTGTAACAAAAAATAAACACCATTCCTAGCTATTACACATAGCCGCTGACCGCAACTGAGTTCAAATAAACATTTTAATAATAGATTCAATAATGCATAATATGAAAAGTCGCGAGTATGTCCTTCGCAGTTATATATATTGTGATGTTGCGTCTCGGATCCCCGGGATACGTGTCCGTGCATTCTTTAATTCTTTAAAAATATATAAACAATTGTAAATCGCTGATGGTTTATAGTTAAAATGACTGTGTACCGTGCTACCATGCATATTATGTTATGATTGTGTAGTTGCTGTGGTACTTGCCAATCGTATTTATACGGACGGTCAACCGGAAAATTAAAATGCATCTTCAGGGTCTTCACTTTTTTTGAGCGCTGATGCACATAACTTAATTATATATTTATTATTTATGTAATGTTTTCACGAGTCACATCATTGCAGACCGTCGTCGTGTCTGTACACATTTGAAATTTTTAACAGTTAAATATTTTCGTCTCATTTTTTTCCGCAGCATTCCATGATTTACTTTTATCACCACTATGAGCTGCCGTATGTGCTGCAGCAAGCCCAACTGCAGCAGGTGATCATCCAGCGGCAACAGCAACAGCATCAGCACCAACACCAACACCAACACCAACACCAACACCAACACCAACACCAACACCAGCCAACCGGCGGGGATTCCTTGCGGCCGGAGGGCAGAAATCCGGTGGAGGTGACCATCAGGCCGGTTCAGAATTTTAGCCTGATGAACGGACTAAATAATCTGGGTCGTTTGCGGACTGTGTTGTTGCGCCGACGGAGGGTGAGGACTTTTGAGCCACCACCGCCGCCGCCGAATCCACCCCCAGCCACCCAACAGAATGGGTCTCCCCAGCCTCCGCGGACGCCTTTGACGACGGCTGACACGACCGGAAGTGCTGGTTCGGAAAACGTTACGGCAGCGGCGCCCACTGTCGCAATGCAATAGTGCGCTTTATATTCGTGATGAGCTGCCAAACTACCTACCACCTATACCTTACATACCTATCTTATAATTACTTATAATACTCCTACTACAACAACAGTAACCATCACTACTACCATAACGACGATGAAAAAATATTGCTGCTACTGCTCCTCCTGCTATTATTGTAATGCAGTTATTATAATGCCGCGCAGATTAAATTATATATATATATATATATATATATTATAATAAATACACTAACGCTCTATAATCTGTGATACACGTGTGATAATGGTGGTGATGACGACTAAGACATGTAAAACGATGTATATAATATGTATATATATATATATATACATATATATCACGGGATTCCAAACGGCAGCGGCATGTGTATAGCGATCGTATAATAATTATATATTATATTGCTTTTGTTATTATTATTATTATTTTGTATTCTATATTTACTTCTGAAAACGGTACAATCGAGCGTCCGGAATAAATTCATCGTTTTTACAGTAAATAATAATTTATTATCATGTTGCAATAATATTGTGTTTGTCGTTTTTACAAACTCATTCGCGTGATTGCGGGGCGGCCATATAAAACTGCTGTCGACTTGCTGTGGCGGTGAAAGTAGCAACGGAAAATAAAAGTGGTGACGGAGCCCGGGAACGTTTTTTTTTTTTTATATTTTAGGGTTGTATTTGTTTTTATTTTCACTCTACCTAGTTTGTAAATTACGATTGTATATTTCTTTTTGTTCTATAGCATTTGTAATTAATATATATATATATATATATATATATAATATGTTAATTATTATATGCTACTTGTTATTTTAAAATATTGATAATATTATATAATTATACCGCCGTACTATAATATATCGTGCAGTGTATATGTTGTGTATGACGTGTACGTAATTTTTTCGAACATTCAATTATATTATATAAACATGTACAAAGTGTTCACTGTTTTTAATGATTTTTTTTCCATCTACATAGAACACACGTTTCATTTCCTCCTGATCCACACGTTAGACAGTAAGATAATATTTAAAAAAAACGAATATTAACAAATCGCAAGTATTTGAAAGCGCTCTCCGCCTTAGAACATTATGAAGTCTTTTGCTCGTTGAAAGTCTGCTGTGATGCGCAGATGAGTCGTGTGTATCTGTTTTAGTTCTGCAGGAGCCGAGATCTGCAGTTTATTGCGATATTTGTGGTCGCCAAAAGCAATCAAACATCAATATATACACGGTCTACATTAAAAATATCGCGTATATGGGGTTTACCTCATCTTATCGTTTGCTCTCTACACTAGTAGATACTCACGCCAAACGTAAAGAGAAAAGAGAAATCGCTGAAAACCAGCGGATGCGCCATTTCAGTATTATTATTTTTGGTTTTAATAATAACTCGTTTTGTGTTTTGTGGCCAGTATCAATATTAAAATGGATGGGTTTCGTTTAGATGTCTGATATAAAAAACGTATTTACAGTTTTAGTAGTATATACAGTTACAGTAAGTATACACTTTTTGATTTGTCGGCCCGGAGCGTTTTACTTTTAAATGTAATAATTAATAATTAACTTATTCGAGCCCTTTTTAAGCGGACCGGCGGGGAGGAAGTGGTTGGGATTAAGGCAGGCGGAGTACTTGCTGGCCTCCTACCATTCTTAATTTCTTTACATTTTAATGCATAATATAATTGACCCGGTGGGAAGAAGAAATGGTATTTAATGCCGAAAAAAATAATTAAGTGTACGCTAGGCACTAGACTGGCGTATACACAAGGAGAGCGTAAATAAAATTTCACCGACGTTTCAAGACGCGGAGAAATATAGCTGTTGCGGCCTCGAGGTGGTGAAATGTCAAGGTTTCGCGACTAGCTCATATATATATACAGTATATACACCTTACCTTAACCGCGTCCCTTATTTTTCTTTAATTTCATACCCCTCACCTACCCTCTTATGTCGAGCTTTTCCCTCGAGTGCTGTCACTGTCTGGTTCTTTGCAGTACACCATCACACCCACCATTCACCACAAGCGGTCTTGACGATTTAACTTTGCGTTTTTCTTGACCGAGAATTTATATTTTACGTATTATACTTAATGTACTTAAATAATTATCGTGTAGGTACGCACCTACATTGGTATAATATATTGCGGAAATTCAAACCATGATAAACATTTATTAAAAATAAATATATAACTCGTGTATTATTAGTTATTTAAAAAAATAAACGGTTATAGAAAACAAAAAAAGTGGATAACTTGAGTACAAGTATAGATCATTATATATGACAATGTATAACTATATATATATTATGATAGCTATAACCACACGTCGAACTACACTGCTGTCCGTGTGCCTCCGAGGGACGATAATAGTATATAGTTGGGTTGGTCGGAAATTTGGCGTAGGTAGGCACCATATTACGTGTGTGAAGTTAGCCCCCCCATTATGTCCAAATTAAACCGGGTAAATTGTAAATTAAAAAGCTCGATTTGTAAGTAATTGTAAGTTGAATTTTGTATTTGTAAGTTGTTCGGAGCAAAGTTGTGACCGAAATAAACTTAGTGGGGGGGCTATCTTCGCACTAGCCCCCCACTTTCACTAAATTTCATCGGACAGATTGTAAGTTGTTAAGTTTAATTTGTAAGTAATTGTAATTTGGAAAAAATCGGGGGGCTAGTGTGAAGTTAGCCTCTTTAAGTTAATTTTGACAATTACTTCGAACTTATTAACTTAAAAATTTCAAAATTCAACTTACAATTTACCCGGTTTAATTTGGATATAATGGGGAGGCCAACTTCACACACGTCACCATATTATATTGTAGCAGTGATTAATGAATATTGTTCCTATATACATATGTAAATTGTACATGCCCTCAAGCTTATTTATTATATATAATTATATATTAGGTTAGGTATGGTCGTGTACATAGTAAGTATTAATATAAATGTATAATAAATTATTTTTTTGTTATATTTATTTGTTGTTAATATTTACCATGAAAATTCTATATTAAAAAAAAAAGTTGAATGAAAGACTAAATCTCTTGAAGTCTCAGAGCTGCTTCTCAAGACTATATTAAAAATTCACCTACAGAGGGTAACTCGTATACCTACCTGTAATACGTGTATTTCATTTATTGTTATAAGGACAATTATATTACTAGGTACATAATTTAAACTTACAATTATTGTTTGCGCCGCCGTTCTTAAAATAGCTCAACACAAATAGGCCTAAATTCACGGTCACCTTGTTTACTTCTAAGAATTTTATCGTGCAGTATGCGGTGAACACACGATACATATATATATGTATTATCAGTGGCGTGTCCAGAAATTTTCAATGGGGGGGGGGATTTATGTAATAACACTAATAACTAAAAATATATTTATTTTTAAATATTTTTAAAATAAAAAAATAAAATTCAAAATTTAAAAACATCTACCGGTTACCTATATACGTATGTGTATTTATCAAAGGTAATGTATTTATGGTTTAGGTTTATAGATTTAAAAACTAATCGACCGGTTTTAACAGAAATTTCGGAAATTGTTCTTCGATATAATAGGAAATTTAGCGAATAGTTTGTGATAGTTGGTGTTGGCATTTAACAATTTATAAACTAATTACATTATTTTGTGGACGAAGTCATGTAATATACACTAATACACCTAGTATCACTATAAATGTAAGAGAACAAAAGGAAAAAACAAACATTGTCATATATAATGATCTATGCTTGTACTCAAGTTACCCACTTTTTTTGTTTTCTAATCGTTTATTTTTTAAATTAAGTGAATAAATAATAATATATAAAATGATATCATTGTAATTTTTAATATATCATATTGATTGTTGCCCATATCATTAAATGTTCGTACAATATAATATGTGTGATTATTACAATGCCTACACACGTAATATTATATTGCCTATTATATATATTATTATTAATTTATTGTTCATTAGTTCAATTTTTTTTCCAAAATATTACTTTAAAGTCAATATAATATACGAGTATGCATTGTAAAAAACGTATTACATTTTCAGTGTTTAAATACTCGTAGCTACGTGGGTTTGTTTATAAAATGGAAATTTTAACTTATAAAAAATAAAAAAGCTGTTTTCTAAAAACAACAAGAATACATACATAGTTAGGGGTACTCGAATAATCCTGACTTACAATGTTTGCACGCTGAACTTTAACATAACGACATTATTGTGCTATTTTCAAACCAATTTTATTTTTATTTTGGACATTTATAATAAATTTAACTCAACATAAAAATGTGTACAGTACTTTAAGTACTAACATGTTAACACGTATGCGTCTACAAAATAAACACAAACGAATATTATAGTTTTATTTGTACAAAAATGTGCGCGTGGAATAGATAGGTGGGTACTGCAGGGTAGTGGCCCAGTAAGTAAGGATACATCTACCATCGTTTTTGCTAATCCGTTCTCGCGAGGAGACGCGTAAGAGGTGAAAAACAAACGTTTTTCGAAAGTACGTTTTCTTATATTTTTGAGTACACCTATATAATATACGCTGAGGTTTTTTTTTTTAAAAGTATTTGCCATCACAAGATTTTAGAAACATCAATATCCACGCGTTTTTCGCCTAAATAAACAACAACTGCAATAACAAAAACTCATGTTGGTACATATACAATATTTCGTCATGGTTTAGGTATTAGTAGGTATTATGTATAAATATTTATTATCGCTTGAAAATTAATTTGATTATCTCTTAAGGAATTCTTAATTGAAAATTTCAGTTTAAACAAACGAGTTGTGTGTGTAACGCACGCCAACTATATTACATGTATTTAAATTGTTTGCACATAATATAATATGTTGGTACAGTGCGTACTATAATATATAATATTATAAGATGATTATTTTTTATCACTACGCTGTTATTTTTTTTTTTTACATAATTTTAAGTTAATATAAAAAAATTTTGACATAGCAGGTTTTTTTTTGTTTTTTGAACGAATAATTTTACTTTTACTTTAAAATTTTGATAACTTTTACATATCAAAATCAATTTTCGAACTAGCAGTTAATTTTGCGAGGTATAGTTAACCATGGGCCATTCCATTCTGTTCAACTAAATTTTATATTTTTATCAAAAACTTAAATTTACCGATAAAGTTACTATATATTATACATATAGAGGATCCACAGATGTTCCGTTATATTTTTTATTTACTTTTCTCCGTGATATTAATATATTATTATACATTTATACACAAATTATAATAAAAAGTGAGTAGAACTTGAGGCAGATAAGAGAGATAATATAATAATGTAGTTCGAATGAGAAAAGCGTTTGTTGAGTGCAACTCAGTGAAAACCAAAATTACGTTTATACAATTTATTATTTATTAAACAAACGTTAAGTGTTGATTCGAAAACGTATTTTATGATGAGTGTGTAAATTCTTCCACAAATATAAATTTCAAACCAGATATTATTATAGTCTTTTAGCTCAGTGTTAGGTAATTGATTTTTGCGATTTTAACGCGAACCAGTGATAAATAGTAAAAAAATAAAAAAATAAAAAAATAATAATTGGCGTTCAGAATGATTATAGTAGGTCATTTATACCTCATATAATATTATATAACCAAACCTAGGTTATAGGTTTTTGTCCAAGTAGAACGCATCATTTGGAAAAATCCAAAAATGTACTATTCTATCTATACTTTGATAATAAGTACCTAAGTATCTTTTTTTCTATTAGTACGGAATTACTTTGTTATTGTTCTTCTATATACACCACCTTATCTAACTTTAAGATGTTGCCCAAGTAACACTCGACCCCGTTATGTTACACCAAAAAATAGTGAATAGTATTATTAGTATTTTCTGTACAAATTTGAAATGTTCAATCATAAATTGTTTTAAATTAAAAAAAATTGAGGAAAAAAGTGTTCAGATACATTTTCGTATTACTATTAAATATTCTTATTGTGTCAGCATTGTGGTTTAGAAATGTTTTAGAAGTGCGTCACAGAAAATAAATAATTAATAAAAGTCAAGAGGATCGCAAAGAATTTTTTTCTATTACATCGATCATATTTCACGCACGTTTATATAAACGATTTCGGGGGTTGGCGTGAATAATATTATGCGTATAATTAAACGAATAATAACGAGGTCCGAAAACAGCGTAGTTGTATCTTTGTAAGTATAGGTAAAATTAATTTTAGGTAAAATGTCACTTAAAAACCGTTATATATATAACAAAATATAACGTAATATATTTATTATATTATTGTTGGTTAAGTAAAAAACATCACTAATTGGACGAAGTAGCGGTGCAGGCTATTTTTCGACGCCATGGTAAAGCGGTCATATTATAATAACAATAAATAATATCTATATTTTATACGTGCTAAGAAAATGACAAATATATAATTTATATATTATGATCTATCTAGAATATTCCCGGTGTATAGGGTGGCTAGGGTGCTAAGAAATCTGAGTAGAGGTTCTAAATTGTGTATAGCATGATATCGTGTCTTTTAGTCATGTATTCTGATGTCCCGACAACAACAACAATTATAATAATATTAATAAAGAAATAGTCTCGTAATACATTTCGATTTTGATAAGTACTATATAAAATGAAATTAATAAAAAATTCAAGCATTGTTATTATAATATTATGTTGTATTAAATCAAATCGATTGTTTTCAGGTTTTTTAAACATTTAATCTTATTTGAACTTTTTAAAATAAATAAATTATAAAATGTTTTAATAGGTTACGGTTAATTTTAATTGTGTGATAAAATCAGACATAATCTCAATAGATTTGATTGAACTAAACATTTATTAAATTAATAAAATGACGTTACGGCTGAGGTAACGATTAATTTTACAATTTCTACAAATTTAGTTTTCGTTTTGTTTACTTTATGTAATATCGATTACAAACTACAATGTATACCTCTTAACACTCATATACGTATATATTATGGTGGGTACATACACGATTCATCACTCTTGTCAAACCATTACAAGATAATGCAACCCTCGTTGAAGGGTGCTAACAGGGTGTACTTAAAGCACTTCCGGTTTTCGAACGAGCAACCAGGTTTTTATCAATTCAATTATTTACTCCAGTCATACAACACCCCGATATTTTCACCCGATACAACTGGCGGGCGCGTATATCAGTAGTAGGACGAGCATGGGGTAATAATAATAAAAAAAAATGTTACTGTATAATATTTCATAAAATATGCTTGTTGTTATAATATCATGTAAATATTGATGAACCGTTTTGTCGAAAACACGCGCTCAGACTTCGGTTTCAGGTGCAGCACGTTGTCAATCCACCGTATATTACCTGTTGTTTTATTTATAACGTTTGTAAAACCTTGTCTAAAACACCCATAACTTCTAACTATGAAAAATGTTAATTGATTTAAGAAAACATTTTAGGTATAATTATTACTTGTTCGGATGCTTCAGACGCTTCAGTGTTAGTATATAATTTAACATTCTAATCTGACTTTGGATACTGAAGATCTACGTCTGTAGGTATTTTTGTCAGTATTCTGAGTGGCACGTAGAAAAAATAAATAAATAATAAGGTTCCAAGTTTTACGCCATATCTTAAAAGAATGTATTCAAATCGCATACCAGGGTCATCATGAATTATAATATTAAAATAAATAAAATATTTATTAGACTATTATACTCATCGTAACATTATTTGAGTATACAAAATTAAATTAAAAATGTATTGGGTTGTTAGTTTGTTACTGACAGTCTAAAAGTTGGTAAAAATGCGCGGAGTGAAATGTTACTTTAATTTTATTATTTTGTACATAAACTCAAAAGTAAAAATCCTTAAATTATAGATGATTGAAATATAAGTGGGCTTTGTTGACAGAAGATATTATTCCAATATGATTATTTTAATCATAATAATAAGTTTCAAACAATAATTATTTGTGTTCACTACAATTATAAATGATACGTAATTTTTGATTAATTTTATAATAACCAATAGTTTATAATAGCTAAGTATCTTTACATAGAAAAAATTTAAATTAATGAAAATTGGTATATAAAGTAAAATGTTGTTGAATTTGTTAAAAAATTACAAAAAAATGCCAGATAAAAATTACATTACAATAACCAGTATCATCGAAAACATATTATCAACATATAAGGGGAGCTGCGTTTTGAAAACATCTGAAAATAAAATAGCAATGCATCAAACTCCCATGCCCTACCAATAATATTGCTTGTTAAAAAAAAAAAAAAAAAATTGTCACCTTAACGTTATCGGTGATGACGGCGCATACAGAGTTTTAATAGTTTAGAAAGTTAATTATACATGTGTAATTTATCTTAATGTGTGTATTCGAAACACTGGCAGTGTATACAATGAATAATGTGTATACCTATACAATATTATATTGTTTACATATTGTATACACGAAATGTAGTTGGCAATGTTGGCATATAATTTAATTTGATCGCCTTGGGATTTCCACAAGGTTTGCCTAATCAAACTTAGAACTTGTTGTTGGATCGAAAACTTTTATTATTCAAAAACATTCTTTCTGTTCTATTTTTTGCATTTATTTACCCGAATCCGCCGACGATATCACATAGGTAGGCACATCATAATTTATAAAAGTATATTGTTAATGTTATTTGATGATAATTTATAAATTTAATAATTTGACACACGCTTGGGATAAAGATATGCAGTGAATGTAATAATAATATATTTATAAAATATTTTATGTATACCTTTGCAAATTACCTACTAATGGAGCAGAGTCGCAGAGAGCGCACAGACAAGTGTTTTTTTTTTTTCAAAAAATTACAATATAATATACATTTTTATGTAACTTTCCTTACTATTAGTTTAATTTTACTCTTAATTTCATCCATCGTGGTTTATCGTGACGTACGACTAATGCCTTTTATTTTTAAATGTATTTGAATAATACTTTAATGATTGAACGGCGATATAGATAGGCAAATCAGGTACACGATCGTCATTTTTTCCCGGTATCTTCATTTTAATATTATATTGTATGGATATGTCATTTTAGTCTCGGGTTTAAATAATATAATTATGTAGTTTACAACGAGTTGTCAGTGACCACTGCAGATAATTTTCCAAAATCTATACTCTCTAGTATTTAAGATGACTGACGATTTAGACATTGATCAAAAGTTATATCTCTACACACATATTTATGTTATATATTATGAAAAAAAAAACAAATAAAAAAATCGCTAGATATTTTATTTTTATGTAATACTGTTTGAATGTATACGTATTATGATTACGGTATAATATATATATATATATTTACCTACATAACTTTCAAGAATGTTGTTAAATATTTTGAAGGTCCGTAAGTTTGCTTATAATAACACCTACCCTTATACTATACGTTTGAAAATATTGAAATTATGCTATGGAAAGTGAGTTTATGAAAATGTTTTAAAAATTTGTCACGATGTAATTATTTTTAAAACGTTTTCGAAAATTTGAATGTAAAAAAATGTGTAATATAAATATTGCATAAGATTGACAGCTATAAATTCACTGTCAAGAAATATGTTATTTGGTATAATATTATGAAATTAATTGAAAACTATTTACGAGCTATACATCTGTCAGTAAAGTAGTAAATCAATGTAGAAATTAAATTGGTGTGGAAACTTGAAACTTTGAAAATTGACTTTATCAGGAAATAAGTGTACTTAAGGTCTGATTATCAACAGTAGAGCTTGCGAACAAATCAAATTGATTATATTTTTATAATTACATTCATAATAATTTTAAATTGATTCTTAAATCGTTAAAACTAAAATACTTAAAGAAAAATAACAACTAATACTTGTTTATTATTATTTTTTAATTCTATCGATTTGTCAACGCAAGGTATTACAATTCATTCTCACCTATAAATACAATTTATTAGGTGAATCAATTACTATTTACTTGTTAAAAGGTAAGATTATATATTTATTGCTTAAATCGTTAATTACATTTTTTATTTCTTAAATGTATTCATTATATAAGTAATGATTTAAGCATACAATCATATTATAATGTTGAGAAGTATAAAAAAATGAGTTGGTAATGGAATTTACTTAACACTATATAAAAAAGATTAAAGATATGAAATAAAGATTTTATATTTATACATGAACTTAAACTCAATTTTATACATATCAATATATTATGTATATTTTTCATATAAGTATAGGTGATAGTATCACCGTGATACAACTAAATTGTAAATAATATCAATTTATATTATCGAAAATTATTATACCTAATTATTGATATACTTTTATTCACTTAATGATTAATAATTAATTAAAAATATACATGACTAATTTAGAGTGTGTAGACTAAAATTACCTTTTAATTTTCAATTTGTTATAAGTGTTAAAAATATAAAAAGTGTATAAAAACATTTAAAGCTGAAAAGCACTAATAAATAAATAAAAAAAAGAAATCGTTAGAGAATAACTGTATTTTTTCATTTAGATAAGATAAAGATGAAGTAGATTTTATTTGGATAAAATATTTTCCAATGATTTACTGTGTTCATTGATTATATTTTGAAGATAAATATTTATAGTTCTACGAGAATTGAGAGTAAAAAGGTCATAGATGAATTCAAGATAAAAAAAATACCTATTTATATAAATAATTAAATGAATACTTTTTAAAAGATTATTAAATGTTCTGACATTTTTTATTATATGTTTAAGCTTATAACGTCCAATTTTATTACCTTTACTTACATATTTATTTGTCTTTTAAGTGATGATATGATTTCAGTTGGAAACCCAAAACATAACCATATCGATTAAATTGTAAAATGATAAAAAAATATTGAACGTAAAAGAAAAATATCGTATAGAATTTACTATAAATGCATATAATAAATAATAAATAAAAATCAAATCAAATTAATTTCATTCGATTTGTATTACTAGTTGGTCCTCGAAATCTATATAGGTAGAAAAAGTTATAATATGCTCATTTTAATTTTTAATTATTTATATTAAGGTTTAACTAGTTTTATATTTGTATAAAATAGAATTTTAAAACAAATAATCACTATTTTTTTTTTATATTTTATTATTAATCAATTAAATATTATTATGTTAGCTAATTTTTTATTTATTTTTATTGTAATACGATTTCAGAACAAATAGGTAATCACTAATCAATGATTTCCAATTATTATTATTTATTATTTTTAACTATATCTATTAATATTACAGCAACTTTTATACAGATTCGTGTTACAGTCAGGAAAAATAAAAAAATATTTGATATATGGAAAATTTGCGGAATCGGGTTGATAAAAAGGTATATCGTGCGGAAACCTGTGTCACTCATATTATAAACGGATAAAACCTGATTGTAAACGTTTTACCTTTTTATAACACGATTGTCGGCTGACTAAAATATTTTATGGCAAAATTTAGCGAAGGTTTTTTAAGCGACATTGACAAATTATTATTGATTGAATTAATTATAGTTCTAGGGCTTGGCCGTCTGGGATTGAATTTATATCAAAATCGAAACCACTATATAAATTATTTTTTAGAGGACGTGGCTTGTAAAAATGACTGTTGTATTATTGGATTATTGAAATTTGAATCTACTTAACCGTCCTACCTAACTTAATCTAGAGATAATTAGAATTTACCAGCGTACATATCGTTGCATTTGGTACATTTTTTAAAAATATTTTTATTTGTGTTAATTAATTATAGTATTAAAATTTTGCATGTTAAATTTAAATTACATATTTATAAATATAATTAACAAGAGTAAGTACAAATTATCTTACAATTGTGTTGCATAATTTTTAATAAGTGTATGTATTATTAAATTTATAACAATAAATATATAAAATACAGATGAGTATGTATAATAGTATACGACATATGAAATGTTCAATATTTTTAAATGTTGTATGCAAATAATTATTAAATATTAATAAAGTTGTAAAGTTCATCACTTTCTTGCGCGCAGACACACAGTGATATGATGGAAAGATGATGCAGCAATATGTCGCACGAAAAGAGACAAGTTAAAACGATTACAATCGTGCTATACTGAGAAAGATACATTCGCAATCGTGTATCACTGATGTGGGAAGACACCATGTAACATCGATATTTACTTAGGTGAATTATTGGTTATTGGTTATTGTTGTGGTACTGTACATGCAAACACGTGTATCGGCCGTGTGCACAGAATAATGATTATATATAATATATTATATTATTATTTTACTTATTAATAATATCATATTATTGACATGATGTATTTTGATGAAGTTCAAGTGGCATTCATTGTAGGTATATTTGCTTTTTTGTTACATTATAATTATAATTTATAATATATTCAGCAAAGAAATTGTTATTTATTATTTATTTAATTATTAGTTATTCTTCGAACTTCTAATTGAAATACACGAATTGCGTTCCAGATTTTTTGAAACGCAACTCGTGTATATTAGGCAGTAAGTGCCTTTTTTACGGGATGCTCCCGCACAGAATATCTTACCACAGGCAACCTGAAGATATTATAATATACCTACCACCCGCATAATATCATAATAATAAATAATTATATACGTGTAATATATAATATTATGTTCGCGAGCAGCGCACGAGTACCTGTTGACCGCATGGACTGCACGTGTTCGAGTTGAGTTTCACCGGAAATATCGTTCGTCTTACTCCCGCGCGGCCGGGTGTTTTTTTTTATCGTATCTCTTTTATTAGACTGCGGGTTGAGTGGAAATCATCGTTCGTGGTCGGTAGGTCTATTTTTTAGCGTAGGAAACCGGAGCGGAAGGATACTTGTACGTTGTCTTGTTGTCGAGACACTCGAGACGCATTATATATTTTTATTGTTAATAGCGAACGATAAAATATTGTGAATTTTTTTTACTACAATTTTCTGGTGAGTAATTTATAAATTTTCCATCAAAAAGAAGTAATTATATTTATGAATAAATGTTGATCCGTTATAAGAGTTCATTTCTAACACGGTTGTGTTGATATATTTTTTTGAAATCTAAAATACGAAGTACGTACTTGAATACTAAGTAATGTTTCATAAGGAATTTAAATAAAATATATAATATTATATAATATTGTACATAGTATATAATTTTGTTTACGAGTATATAAAAGAAACATATACCTAGTTCAATATTAATATTAATTGATGAATTTCATGTTTATTTTTTTTAAAGTTTTATCAAACTTGGAATAAGTGATTGTATAAAAATTGAATTTATTTTATTTTTTGTCGCATTAAAAGTTATTGAAAAATACAAACATACAATAAAAATAATTTAATATATACATGTCCATATATATATACATATACTTTAATACTTATGCAAAGAAGTTAGTATCATCACATGATGTTTCAAAAAATGGTATGAAAAATTTAAGAATTTAGCAACGTGGTCGCTGAAAATATCTTAAAAATCAGAATTTGGATAAATGTATTTTTAAACGAATAAGTGGTGGGGGGGGGGGGTAAGGTGATGGTAGTGAGATGCTTGATGAATTATCCGGTGTACCATGGATATTATTGTATATTTGTAGTGTGTACAATATCGTATGGAAAGAAATTGATGATTTAATTAAATTTTGAATTTGTAATTTTTACAGACATGACGCGCGTATTATGGGCGTTGATAGTAATATCAATGGTATTGATGTACATAATATTACAAGCGTCACTATATACTGCCGAGCTATTCGTGGTTACAGCCGTGACTACGGTTTGATCGCGAATTAATCATAAACACGGAATTCACAGACCGTTTCGAGAATTTCAATCAGCCATGCGTTTTTATTGATAATGTGTTTTCTCCGCCGGTTTACGATAAAAACGAAACTAACAATTGACAATTTCTACGATTTTCATATTCAAACTGCAGCTAGTAGTTTCTATTGTAGGTGAATCAAATATATTTAGCGTGAAATAATTTTTCATTATAATAAAGTTATAAATAAGTCATAATATTTATCAATCGTGAACCGATATTAAACTTATTCAATACTGCGTGGGTATACACTGTACGTGGTGTACGTGTCCATCTGAGACTCGGTAAATTTGATATCTGAAACTAAATCACAGTGTGGAATTATATCGTTTTAAATGTTGACAAATGCAATGGAGAAAATCGCCAGGATCTAGTGGTCGTTATAAAATATGAATTTATATTTAAATTTTTAATAGAAACAACTATACTTTATAAACCGTTATATTTATAATACTTAGCACTATTTAACTAATATTTAATTATTTGATTCATAAAAAAAACTATTACCAAGATAATCTGTATCATCTTTATACATTGATAGCTGACAGAGAATTAAAAACAAATGATCACTTTCAACTAATTACTGTATGCATAAATGTATTACCTATAATAATAATAATGATACAAAGGAACTTAAATAGACAATTTAACATGATTTGTAGTTTCAATAGTTTTTACATTTTCGAACAAATCAATAACATTATTTATTTTCACGAATATCTATGATATACATAAATATTTTTTAAAGTATTTATTGTTTGTGATAAATCAGCCATTCTTCAAATACGGGACATTTTATTAACATTTCTGAGCACTATAGAAAATGTTTAAATAATTATTCATACGACCTAAAAATGCCGGGCATTTAAAAATATTATCAGATTTTCCGTATTACTTGTAAAGTTGTAACATATAGGTAACTACCAATAAATATTTGGAATACACGCGTATAACGCGTATAAAAACTATAACAATTAGGCTTGATTTAATCATCGTAATAAAAACTATTATAACGTACACGGATGGAGTTATTTTTTTTTTTTTTTAATACGCATAGTAAACAAAAAAAAAAGATGATAAAACAACGGGTACGAGTTTTATATTAATGTGTCGTTATTAAAATAACACTTTTATATTATATACGATAAAAGAATGTAAACGAAAATGATAATTATAAATTTGTTTCGTATAGTTTTTAATTTTAAAAATTAAGTAATATCGCTCGGATGGATCATTTGTAGGTTTATTTTTTCCCCGTGAACACCTATACGTGTTGGGAGGGCCTGTGTTAGCATTACTTCTCCTCGTGTAGTCTTGTTTAATGAAACAATATGGTTTTTCTTCGGGAAGGCCTGGACTACTTTTCTTAGCAGACATATGTAATATGAGTCTATACTTGGCGAGAACGTAAAATGAATTATTAAAAGAATACAGTGTAATAAAATAAAATGAATACTGGTCTCGTGTGGGAACATTATATTAACACTATATTCGCCCGACTTACTGACGCACACAATAGATATTTGCATGATAGTTATCCCACCCGTGGTCTCTTACGGCTTTACGAGAAGGAATTGTAAGAAGAACTTGATTAGTGGCATTTTCGACGGAATCGCCGTAACGATGTAATTTTGTAGGTATTATGTAGTATATATGAAGTACTCGTATGCCTAATTCGACAAGTTAAAACGATAACGATACATTTTTTTAAAACTGATATTATATCCGGCATAGCGTGCAAATATTTTTGAAGTCTTAATTAAATGGTTCAATTAATTTTTAAGTAAAGATATTATTAATTAACATAATTTAATATATATATATATATATATATAATTTGCGTGTGTTACATAATAATTGTTGTTGGCAAAATATTTACTGACGACTATTCAGACGAATAGTTAACAATTATTTCTTTATTATTTCCATTTAACATTTTATTGATTTCTACGTCAGTCGTAATTGGAAAGCATGTAAAATATATAATAATATGATATTTTCACAACAGATGAAAACTTTCATTTTTTTGTACCATATTGTATATACGTAATTTATTTATATTAATGGTAAATTTTACCGGTTTAAAATCAATCAGTAAAATTCTTAAATTAGTTTTTAAACTACTAGCGCTTCGTTGATAGAGTTTACTTAATAGTTATTAAAATAATTTACAGTATAGTTCGTAACATTTTTAACTTTAACATTTGATTGTTAGTTGAAATAAATTTATATTTTATAGTGAATAAAATTACATTTTTGTTGAACAAATTGTGAAAAGAAAGTAAGTTCAAAGCATAAGTTGGCGTTTTTTTACAAGATTTTACAAAATATAAATTTAATTGTATTATTATTATTATTATTACAGTTACAGGTGAAATCGGAAAAATAAATTGAAACATAAATTAATCCGTACAGCGTAGTAGTATTATTATAGATAAAAATAAACTGTAGGTTGTATTTATTGTATATATTTATTCATATTTAGTAATAATTATAGTGGTTGTATAATGAAAAAATTGTACTACCTAATGGCTAATATAAATAGATGAGATTATTCATACTTATACTCGTACGTATTACCTCATTTTTTAACTATTAATTATGGTTTTGCCAACATCAAGGAATAAATCATTTTGTAGTCTTGGGGTATAATTTCTTTTAGTTCGCTACAAGTTTTAATTCTTATCAATAGATTTTGAAACTTGACGTTATGACTAAATTCAATAAAAACACGCATTTAAACATCTAAAAATGTTTACACAATATAATCACTATACAACGGTAAACTGATCCGTACATAGGTAGGTTATACAAAAAAAGTTTTATTGTGTAATCTGTACTTTATTTTGATCTAATAAGGAATATAATTTTCTGGAGTACTTTTGCGACTTTGAAATACGAGATCACCACCGAATCTTATCCCGCAACACTCTTGCTGTGTTGGCATTCAATTCTATCAGTTATTAACTGAAAACTGTTTTTGTTTCAGTTAAAAGTCCCGTTATTCATAATCACCCTTAGCTTTGTATATTATTCATGATGTACTTTATAGTTACTCTGATCTAATGGTTCTATATAATTATAAAAATTCATGTACTATATAACTTATTTCGTTTGGTTATAATGTTATTAAATAATATCATAACGGAATTAATGATTTAGAAACAAAAAATGTATAACTCAAAATATCTGAAAAATTAGTTAATATCTTTCATTTTCTAAGAGTATAATATTATATCTACCTTAAATTTGTGTGTACTTATGTATTTAACACTTATAGAGTTTAATTGTAGCCTGTTTGTTTGTATACTTACTAGTTTTGTAGTTTTGTGTATGACTGGATAAGTAATAACATGCTAAAAGTACAAAATTGAGATACAAAATTATATTATGTTCTTTAATAAATAATGTTGTATAAACTTTTAAGCCATTTTAGACATTTTATATACGTTTTTTAATTTGATATTTTTGTAATTATACATGTACTAAATATTTGTTGGTTATTTAATTATTTTTATTTTTATTTTGACAATCGAGAGATAACTTATGAGTTATGACGATGTATTTGTGTATAATATAGCTGCCGGTCGGTATATCATTGCATTTAATCTGTTATTATTAAATAAAAAAAAAATTTAAGTATGTCTAAAATGCCTAAGCAAAATTTATTTTTATTAAAACTAATAATAAGAATATAATAAATAGGATATTTTTGACAAGAACTAATTCAACTTTCGATAAATGTTACTAATAGTAAAATAAATTACTAATAAGCAATATCATTATGAATATGTATATAATACAAAATATATTTAAGTTGACGATCTGTCTCCACTCAAAATTGTTTTCGTATACAATGATTTATAATTGTATTGTTTTATATTTAACAATGTGATAGGTTTTTGAATCAACAAATATATACTGAGTGGTTTTTTGATCACTAATCAATTATTATCTTGAAAAATATACACGTTGTTGAAAATATATTTCAAATTAAATTTGAATTTTGAAGTTCTTAAGTAAAATTTTTTTTTAAAAATATTGTTTAAGGTTTAGAATTTTCTTATTTTTCTGGATGTTAATGTTCTTAAACAAAGATATAATTGAAAATATTGGATTGATTGTGGTTGGGTGATGAGAGAAACGTTGTTTCGACGTACTTTGATATAAGTACAAACGGAAAACTCGGTTCAAAGCACAAACCAAGATTAAGATCTTAGTTCGTGGTTCAAAGCGATGCGTCTACCTATTAAAAAAAAAAAAAAAAAATAATATGACCTCTGTGAATAATGTTTATTTATAATTTCATGTAGAATCGATAATATTGCGTATGTGGTTAGCGTGGTTGTCCGCCAAAATGTATACTGTGAATAAACCTATAACTGGTAAGTAGTAATAATTATTATTTCATCATAACATCGTCGATTGGGTATTCTGATCGAAAATCTCGTAGTCCCGGAGGTGTATATAATATATATATATCGGTCAGTGTAGGTGTGTTTTCAGTATTGAACAATGTGCATAATAGAAAATGGCCGACGAACGAATTTATATTATTTTATTTTATAATAATAATAATATTCAAATAAATAATTATTATATATACGTGTATATATGTCTCTATATACACTCTCGTGTCAGTGGTGGATCTAGGATTTTTTTATGGTGGGTGCTATATTTTGTTAATAATAATAGTTCTAAAGTATTTATTATGTACAATTTGGGGAAAAAATGAATAATTAGGTACTTAAACATAATCAAGCAATATAAAAATTATAAACAATTTAACATATTTTACTTTTTTTTAATTGGCGAATTATTAGTAATTTTTAATAAAAATACGCGAAATGGGTATTAAAACACTCCCCCTAAATTCGCCACTGTCTCGTGTATATACTTAGTAGAGTGTATGTGAAAGTCTTGAAAATTGTAAACTGAAATTACATTGAAATATGTCATATCTTCCAGATGCACTCTGTATGTGCAATATGCATAATATTCTAATGCAATATTCAAAATTTATTCTCGCACGAATCCGGACAGTATATGGTTGCGTGTATATTTGTATTAAAGTATTCAAATGATATTATACACGCGTTATATATGTTACCAATAAAGTGTTATATATATAATATGCATTCTATATAATACCTTGTACCGCTGTACTATTTGCAATGTATTACATTTAAATGTTACTTTATAAATATAAATATATAATACATGATTTATATGACAAAGGCGTTGTATAACAAATTTGAAATATATTATAATCTATAATTAGTATTATTTATTAAAAATTAAAATAATGATTTACATGATATTATAGTATGGTTCGTAGTACGTTATAGAACAGATTAACTACTAATACTTTTAAGTTTAAACGTTATAATTTTAAATATTAAATTTAATTAACTAATCAATATATATATATCATATGAACAGTGGTCAGTGGAGTTAATTTGAGATCGGCGAAATTGATTTATGTTCAATGCCCAGTTAGCCACTAGCGGTATAAAATAGTATTATTACAGGTGTTCCAGTCGACTAAGATGTAGTGAGTATAGTTGTGATGTAAAACTTGGAAAGTAATAAGTGGGGTGATTCGTCACAGTAAAAATGTTCATGGAAACTGTATTGTTCATAAAAACAAATCATATTTTAAATATACAAATAATTTTGAAGGTTATGCCATTTTTTTTTAAAATTATTAATATTTAAAATAATTCTAACATGTTAAAAAATCAAGAACTATATTTTAATTTAAAACTTCATAACTGTTGTAATGGTAATAACTTAATAATAATTTTTTTAATTGAATTATAGCATATTTTGGATTAACTATTGTATTTTTACTAGTAAGTTTTGACGTAACGTAAAAATGAATACCTACATTTTGGAACATATTATGATTATTATATTTATAAATGGAGCAAAAAATGATTAATTTATTGATAAAATGTAGTCCACAATATTTTGCTGTAATATCAATATGATATATATCTACCCAACATAATTATAATGTGTATACTATAAAGTATATAATCGTACTATGTGTACATAATATAAGTTTAGATTGAAAAATATAATATGTTTACTATTTTATACGTTGTGGTGATTATATTTTTTTTTATAAATTAAAGACCAAATTTTTAATTTCATATTCAGAAACAAAGTCCATACGAATAAATATTTACTTTATTTTGATCACTAAAAGTAATTTTATGCTTTAGAATGACATAATTAGTTGCATTTTTATAGCAAAACATTTAATTTCAGAAATTCTGGTACACTTACCTGGTGATGTATACTAGGTATAAGTTGTAAATGCAAAACTATAATTTCAATATTTTTACAATTATGTTTTCAAAATATTATGCTAGAAAATAAAATATAAATATGCATATAGAGTTTCGTAATAATTTATGTGCAATAACCGATAGGTTAAAAAGGGTAATTTTTCAAAATACAAAATAGTAGTAGTAAAATACCGACTAAGAAAATAATAGTGTAGCTGCACATTAAATGTAGCACATTAAATGAATTTATGAATTACTCTGTGTAAACAGTAAATACAATTATTACAATGTCTTAATTTGTATATCTATATTCTGTATAGTAATAAACGATAGCTTCTTTTCAACGATTTAATGTTTTTTTGGGATTTGTCAACAGATTTGTATACATAAAGTTAATGTTATTGTAATTAACGAATATATTATATTGCTGTGCGTGTAATTTTTTGACGGTCGATTTGAACGCAACAGGCGTAAAGCAATGTAAATTAGTTATGCACGATTTAATTTTTGTTATAATAATAAGTTTATCGATTTAGATTCATTATAGTAAAAAGAGATGATGGTTAAATAAAAAATGATATTGTTTTGAAATTTAATATCTGTTTAGCTGATATAGTTATGGAATACAATATCTCTAAAGACTAACATTTTTAAAAAATAGTATCTATTAAATTTTAAAATTATTAGGTTAATACGTTGAAAAAATAACACTTTATACTCGTACATGTCTAAAGAAAATATGTTATGCACTTTTAAGGCGTTCTGTATAATTATTGAATATATTCTATATTATATTATAGTTATTAGATTTTTACCTATCAATAAAATAACGCAAATAATTGTTATTACAAATTTGCACTAAATATATAGTCATTGTGTAAGACTTAGTTTTCAATTTTTTTTTGACTCACGGTACCGTAAGGTATTTTCTGTTTTCTATAAATCCGAAGGAAATTTATAGTAGTATATCGTATATTTATATTTATATTTTATAAATTTTGTTTTATTTAGCTAGGTATTACCAATAATATTATTTATATATATTATGATATTTGATAAAAAAAAAAATAAAAAAAAATATTAATCACAAAACATACCTTTCATAAAATCACTTTTTTTTTTATTGTGATAAATATGTATGATTGTTTTATATTTGAAACTATTTCACCACTTGTTGTAGGTTACAATTCATGTCTGGTGTACCTTTATTGTAAACCTCTGTTTATGAGGATAATAATATTATTGCTGAGAAAAATTCAAGAGAAATCAAAATTGTACGAACGCTGCTGATCATTGTTAGAGCATATGAAACTATAATGATTTTTGACAGTAGTTTAGTCACTTGAATCTCGCAAGTATAATAAATATAATGCATTAATATTATTTTATACAAAATATTAGTTGTGACAATAAGTTTAAAAACATGATAACATTATACAATTGTTTTCTTAACATTAAATTATAATGTTGTATATAGTGAAGAGTTATGTTTTTTTATCATTCACCTACTATCAATGGTTCTTTTCAATAGAAAATTAAAATGTAACAATTAGTTTTCATACTAAAAAATAAAAAAAATATACACAGTATTACATAATGTAATTTTTTTGGCGGTGTATATTTTCAGGTTCTTGTAATTTAAAATATATAAATTAATATAGTAGAGTAATAAATTAAAAAATAATTTATGAGGGCGATCATATAGAAATATTTGAATTACCCAGGTAGAACGTTATACAGAAATTGAGATTATATAATTATTAATTTTTTTTCATTTTATTTAATGTTTTGAAAAAGTAATTACTAATTTTTCTGTGAGATTTAAATTAAATTCATAATTTTTTTTATATATATTTTTTTATTAATCTAATGTTTTAATCTTAATTTTTATAAAATGTTAATATTTGGTAAATATTATTTTTGTCGTATTTTCATAAATGCATAAAATTAAAAATTATATACTTGAGAATTAAGACTGTATAATGGTATAAATATTATTATTTTAAATATCTTATGACATTTTGCATTAATACTTAACACGAATTATTAAAAATTATAACCTTTTAATTTTGGTCTATGATAATTTATTTTAGGTTTTGTAACACGCATAGAAATAATAAAGATTCAACTAAATACAATTGTTTAATCAACGTTTATTTAATGATTAATGTCAATTTATCCAAGTCAATAAATACAAATTGGTATTGGTTGTTCTGACAGTCTTGATAGCACTTATAATGGTGTCCGCATAGCATAACCACATAATTAAATTAATAAGTCATATATCATAATAATATGAGTCTGTATAACATAATATAATATAGCGAATGAATTTGGAATTAGAGAATTTGAAAATTTTACACTGAAATTACGTTTATATATGCCATAAGTCATAACACTCATAACTACTAACAGGTACTAGGTAGTCAGTACTCAGTAGGTACATCATACTTTATGCTCATATATATTTTAATTGATAATATTATTATATCCAAAATTTTACGAAATATAACCTATACGGAAGAGACGCTATTACCTCTCCCTACAATTTAGCAGTTATAACTTATAACTGTCATCGATGAATATATATATATATATATATATATATATTATAAATAAGTAGGAAATTTAATTGACTCGTCATATAACAACCCCAATCACTTACACTATATACTGAACGGCGTTATATACTCACAATGATGACAAGGTGGTGCGTGTCGTACTATAATACTAATTATATCGTTTCGTATAAAATAACGATTTCTATAGTCTCGGCAGGGAGTCATCTGTTGAACGAAAACAATAATAATATGTGTCATATTCACCCCATGTTCCGTATACGTCATATCATATATATAGTAAACGTTTGGTCAATCATGATGTATGACGACAATGGTGGAGTGCACTAATAAAGACTTATAAATACGCGCATTGCGAGTGGGCCCAGATATTTATACCTATTTATAGACTATGCAATTATTATCGCTTGTTTGCCACCCGTCGATAACATTATTCTCTCCGTTTTTTCTCCGTTTTTTGTTGTTTCTTTTTATCTCCATTTCCGTTTGTCTATCTTACAGTCAGTCTTTCGTTTACCCTATCTGTTTCCCGAAGGCCACGTGCAAGTAATTTTTGTAGCACCAATTACGTCAGCAGTTGCTGGTGTGTTGAGACACGAGTACAATTTTATGTATCCCTAATCTTTACTCTCTACTATTTATTTATAAATGAGAGTGAATTTTTGTATTGTTACTCTTCTTTTTTAAAAATATCAAATGAATCCATTTGAAGGGGGTTTTCAATGCTGGATTATTATATAGGTTTAGGCATGTAGTTGTATAGATCCAATTTCTGTCCCCGAAAAATTTAACGATGGAATATGAATACATAGATTGCTTGCTAAATAGGATCAATACATAAATATATATACCACAGGGGTCTAATACAATATGTAATTCTAAAAAGAAAATCGTTATAGAATGATTAGAACATAAGTTATTGTTTTATAAGTAAGATACATAATTATTTTACTTTTTGTTATTATCTATCCTATAAATTCCTTCGTTTTACAGTTTACGAATTGCATTATCAATTGCTCCATGGTGTTTGTTTGCTCAGTATATTATTTTTTATAAAATGTAGGTATTTTAATGATTTTAGTTTAAAAACAATGTTTGGAGAAAAAAGGGGTTAGAGAAATACTAAAAGTAATCGAATAATTAGGGAAGGTTCATTATTATTTATTAATGTGATTTAGTGTGGTAAATTAGGTACTTAACTTCTTTAGGAGCACGGAAAACGGGAAAATGATATCTACATTTTGAAGAAAAATTTTTTGTATACAATGTAAATTTGCTGATATTATTGTTTTGGATTTCAGATCATTCATTAGTATGGGGAAAAATAGGTTGGTGGTTAGGTCGATGATTAAATAAAAATTGCTTCCTACAAACTATATCAGTGTTTTTTAACCTTTGTATTATGGCGACCACTATTTAAATTTTTCATACTTTGTGTACATTTTGTTTCATTTAATATTAGTACTTCTTGCGATATGTTTGGACTTATCCGGCGACACAGCGGTTGAGAAACACTGAACTATATGATAACGTGAAATCAAATAAATTCATCTCGAATATCTGGTCAAGTGTAATGACTATAGGCAAAACACGGAGGAATAATATATGATAATATAATATATTAAAGGATTAGTCAACTTGAATGCCACTAGCTATTATACTATGTATCGCCAAATTCGACTAAACAACATGTCAATTCCGGTTAAAACCAAATTATAATGTATGGTCTATAGTGAATAGAGCAACTGTTAGTTGTTATGTATAAAATAACCTATACTGACTATACATACCTATTATATTATCACTGCGTTACAGTTCCTTTGATCTCTTCAAATACTTTGATTTTAGAGCTATGCAATAACGCTTAAAACCGAAAATTAATTTTGCTGTACCTACCTATATCGTAATAATAATAATAATAATAATAACAATTATAATAATGTTGTTTGTATATTTACGTATTCTTTCACCGCATTAAAAAAAACAAAATAGTGTTGATAACAAATCAAGTCAGTATAGTATTTATTATATTAGTTTCATCGTTTTCTTGTATTTAATAATATGATATTAATTATACTGCACACATCATTCGCCATTATATTTTGACGATAATGTATATGTACAAATATCGAGATTACTGCTAAGAAAAATGTTATATACAGTTTTATAATTTTAATAACATAGTTACTATACTATATTATAGTATAACAAATAACCTAATACCTGTATTTCAATAGGTATATGGCAACACAAATTTAAAAAAAAAATCCTCCAAAATAATAAGTTTAAAACAATTTTATGATTGCCTAATTCTAAATATTATAGAAATGTGATTGTACGCCAGAAAAAAATAAATTAATATCTTCGATTTTAATTATTCAATAAATATTAACTGGATTAGCTGAAATATTTAATAATTTAAATTCGTAACAGTATTTATATTCCAACAATTTTTTGATCTAATTATCAGGCATTGTACAATGTACATTCTAAAGAGTGTTTTATTTAATAATAACAACATTTAAATCGAGTAAACACTAATGTAAAAGAAAAAATCAAGTATAAAAGCTGAAAATATTTATAGCTAATATTTTAATTTTGTTCCGAGAGTAATTAATAACTACAAAGAATAAATTCAAACCTTTAAAAGTGAAAACATTTTTTTTTCGATTTTATTAAGTTTCGTATGCTTTTATAAGCTATAAATAAGAAAGTGAATTTTTAATTGATAATTTATAATGATATTTATATTATATATTATAATATAGAATTCTCATTATAAAACTGAATTTATGAATATATGTAACTATAGCTACATTTGTAAAAATGTTAAATTATCCTTAGTGACATTATACTACTAATTTTAAAATTAATTATTTATATAAATAATATGCACCATTGGAAATTATAATATTATAATATTTTATTTAAATATTGTTAAGAAAAAAATCATGAGATGTAAAATAATAAAATATTCAACGTCAAATTATGAAAGGTCTACTTGCAGTGATTATTGGTAGTCCATCTGATTATATATCAGTTGGTAATCAATTTTAAAGGTTAAACAATCGTATTTTGATTTATTAAGTGTTACATTGTTATGGAAATTATATAATCTGTTGACAATGTTGACATGTAAGAACATTTTTTCCAAATAATAAACGTAAATCTATTTCCCCCACAGTACCGCCTGCAGGTATAACTGTAACACAATTATCCACAATTCGTAGCTAGTAAATTAAACATTACAATACAAATTAAAACTAACTCAACAAGAGACAAATGTTTATTTAAAACAATTATATCTTAAACTGTATTGTAAAGTTGTACATATTAAAAAATGTAATATTATGGTGAAGTCTGTCGTTTATAGTTTATACAAAGGTATACATTCAACAATCGAGTAAACGATCAGTATTTCAACCTACATTTAACGCACAATACCCATCTGAGCGCCCGCAAAATTATTATAAACAAAGAGAATTCATCTTATCAAACGTCAAGAACTACCGAGCACTAAACCGTGTAGATCAATAATTTGGCAATTATACATAAAATAAAAAATGCGGATTAATCATTTCTACCAATGAAAATGGGTTCAAAATTGTGTTTTTGAATACACAGAATTATTATATTTATTATACAAACAATTGATATTAAATTATAATTATAATAATCTGTACACCTTTGTCGGACATAACAAATGCAATCCTATGTCGATAATTTATTAAACGCTATAACAACTGCGCTGTAACGATTACGTATAGTAATTTATTATTCATTTTCGTTGCCGAATGGAAGTGTACAGGGTTGGACTAGCTCATACAAACGGCACAAGAAATGATTTTTTAACCGAAACCTGCACTGCTTATTACCAGACCCAAATAGCCTACTGCAGCCCATATATAGGCTCATTATTATTGCGGCCTATCGGCAGATATCCCGGTGTTTCGGTGAAGTGTGGCGCATGAAAATTATAATACAAGATGTAGCTATTAATTGTTAAGAACAACGCAAGGGTATCGTGTATATTGTATTGACGTTTTGAAAAAATAATTTCCGTTCTTTATCATACAATGATGGAGTACGATTTGCAATATGTATAATATGTTTCAATTATATCAATATATTATTACAATAATATATATTTATTAAGCGTGCTGGAAACGTTAATAATAATAGAATCTATGTAGATAATTAGTATATTTAAAAATGGCTTCGCATAAACTAGTGTACCTATACTATCATGTCGTTTTTCAGTTGAGAATAATGAGCTACCTTATTTTATTGCAGATGATTTTATATAAATATTGATGTACGCAAATTGAAATTCGAACGAGTAGTTTCTGAGTTAATAAATTTTATAAATTAAAAACAATAGATTGTCCTCAGTTATTGATTATATTATACTTAGTTCGTAAAGTTTGTTTTTCGTAGAGTATGCTTAGTAATTCGACCGTCATTGACCTACACACACACTTATATATATATTTATAGTGGGTTTCATAATATAATACCCGTTTTCATTAGAAATTACCTCCGTATCGAGTGAAATCGAAAATATATACATAGCGTATACATATTATACAGTACACATACGATATACGAAATAAACATAATTTCCCTGGTTATATATTATATTGTATAATTCAAATTTATTGGCTTAGGTATATTACATAACCAACCTATCCCACATCTTCCGCACATCACTATCACCACAAACAACTGGTATATAATGTTTATAACGCGTATATTTCATCAAAAGCCATCAATTATTAAGTACGTTATCATCAAACCTGCCGACCGTACAAACGTGATCAAACTTTGACCACGCGTTGATTAAACACAGACCAAAACTTTGTGCGAGCGCCCAGCCAAAGTAAATAAACGTGTTTACCATGCAGCAAAAATTGTTCGTACCGTCTGAAGAGAAAAAAAATTCTACCTGCACATGAGAACTTCGGACGACTTTTACTTTTAATTCTGCGTTTATAATACCGTTCAATGAATCACATTGGTTTTTTTTTGTTACGAAAACCGATAAATTTCCCACTCAACTATTACGATTTTTCGTAAATAAATGTTTGCTAAGCATTTAGCATCCTATTAACATAAATTGACGTGATAGTCTTAGAATTTTCTTAGTATAGAAACGTTTCTATGTACAGCCCTCTCGTCAAAATGTTGCATTCTTATGAAATTTTTTATTTGCCAAAAATAAGTTTTTTTATTACACTTATAAATCTTTTGTTACAATGATAAGCTCATACAAAATATTATATAACGGTATAATATATAATTATAAAATTATTTTTTTTGGGGTTCTATTTAAGGCTACAAGCATATATTCATAATACAATATCTTTTCTAACAAGAAGTAGGTTTTTTTAATTTTTATGCGTCTAATGTGATGCCTTAATCGTTCAAACCCTCATTAAACACCTAATAATATAAAAGCGTTTTTTCTAATATTATGCCACTAGAAAAAAAATATTTAAAATATTAAATTTGAAGATCTATGTTTATCCAAAATTAATTGTACTATTGCACACTTCATTTGAAAATGTAGTTTCTATTAAATTATTACAGTAGGTATCAATATCAATATCAATATATTATAATTGTTTCTAAGTACATATACTAAATACAATATTTCTTTAATAAACTGTATTAATATTTTTTAGTATTTAAATTTTTATTTATCTATCAATGTATTTACTTTTAACTTTTTAATTGTTATATTATGTAGGTAAATCAGAATTACTTCTATAATAATAATATTATATATTATATATTTTAATACGTTACAACTATCGATCTATCGAAGTATTTTATGTACAAACAATATATAAAATATATTTTTTTAGCACTTTGACTCTTCTGGCCTCCCGTGATATCAACATCAGGAATTCGTGCAGTATACATAATTTACCGATATTTAATTACAGCTTTACATAATTATATAGTAGTTATATACGTTGTCTACACATACAAATTTCCAAATGATTGTATATACATACTTATAGTATTATACGCGTGTAATATATAATGATATGGTGTATATAGTGTCGGGTGTTATAAATGAAATATAAGCTTATAAATTGGACCCAAAAACGTGGGGGAAAAAAATGAAAACGATCGGTATGACGACAGACAATAAACTTATTTTTTGGAATATTTTTTAAGCCCGATCAAATTTCAGTGAAGCCGAATCGATAAATTATTACCGCGCATGTTTATATAGAGACAAAATACCGCGCAAACTCGTCTAATATTACTCAAAAAGAAAACATGAAAATTATCGACGTGAAGATAAAATAAAAAGAAAAGATTAATTTTCAGGTATTATTGTTTCATTAAATTATATTATACGTCATTATCTGCAATCTTTTATCTATATTACTTAACCCAAAAATATGACAATATTTTATCACGCCATGAGGAATCAAAACATACTAATGTGTCAAAAATCTATATTTTGAGAATAATTAGTCTTTTAAAGATTTCTAAGTTTACATAATGATATAAGTACTCATAACACAAAAAATTATTTTTTTATCCGATCTTAAAATTTGTTTAGGTACCATTATATGACATGTATATTATGGGCATTGTACAAAAATATACATGAGTGCATTGTCAAGATAAAGAATGTACATTTTACCATGAGTATTCGTGTTAAAATAACTTGACGTGCCAAATAAAAATATTTTAAATTGCTGATAATTGCCTATTCCTATGTTGTGGTGGTAAACGATATATTAACGATATCGATTTTGGGGTACGCTACACAGTATACATAGTACACACTACACATAAGTAATGTAATAATATATGCATATACATTATACACGCGCGCCACGAATTCGATACGGATAAAGGTCGGTGAGGCGCGTGAGAATCGCCACTGCAGTGCACATAATAATATAATAGACACGATAACGATAAATATTCATTAGCTATAAGTTCCATTTTGTCCTGAGGCGACTTCATGTTATAATTTACAACACCTAGCTGTATATTATTTGTATTATTCGCTTAAGTTAAACGAATTCCGAACAATTTTTCCGATGGAATAGACGGTCTATAATAGCGACTTAACAAGTTAGTATTGTGGCGTGCAAATGACGAAAATAAAATCGACATACAGCTACCACATAATATAATTATTATAATATATTGGTAATCACTAATCACGAATCACAACGCTTGTTTGTTGAATTTTGTTCATACGTGTATCGTCATAAACATACGTTTATAAGGAAACATCACATTCGCTGTGTTTTCTCCGTCTTATAAAAGACAAATGCATTACACCAAATTTTACAAGAATCGATTTTACGTTTTTATTTTGTTATTTTTAAAAATTAGAGTAAATTTGCCTGTTTTAAAATTGAATGGTGAAATTATTGTCTACAGCATCTTACATAACACTTTTATTGCTATTTAAATTTTTAAATATACTATTTTAAATCATTTTAAAATTCTCCTATTAACTTGCTTCGTAATAAAAATATCAATAAAAAACTGCGAAAATCCATGAATAATAATTTTACCTTTAAATTTTTAAAAAATTAATTTAATTTGATAATTTAAAAATAACAGAGTAAAAAAAAAGGTTATAATATGAACGTAAATTTTGATATTTTGTATGTTTATTGTAAAACAAAGACAACACATACGTGACTGTTGGTGTTCTCTTAATACGAGTATTTGTGCTCTAATGCGGTTACATCAAAATGACGAGCTTTTGTATCTAGATAAAAGTATTATAAAGTATCTATAAAGTGGTTTTTGAAATAAATTATCTAAATAACTTTTTAATTTTATTTGGATATAAAAATCTTTTTTGTGGAGATGTTAATTTTTCTAAGATATTATTTATTTGATATTCATATGTTTTTTTTTATTAGTATAGTAGTATCAGTATTACTGTAGTTATTAAAACTATATTATAGTATATTGTTTATTATTTATGAACAACAGATGGAATAGATTAGCCAGTCCAGATAAAATTAAAATAAGGGCAAGTGGGTATCGCTCTTCTGTATAGTATTTAGTGGAGATGGAGAGTAGGACACAATAATGAAAACTGTTAAAATTTTTTTACTTTTGACCCCCCCCCCCAAAAAAAAAGTACTAACTACATTTATTTATTTATCAAATACGGGCTGAAGTAAAAAATCAAAGCACTATTACTACTCCAAAACATGATGACAGACACAAAAAAAACATACATCATTGTAAAATCAATACATTCATCACTCCGTTCAGAATTTAAAATGGTTAAATTAAAAAAAATAATTAATAGTTAATAATACATTATTAAACTTTATTATAAAATTCAAATTTAAAATAGTATCTAAAGTATCAATTATGTTTTTAATTATCTTTGTACAATACTATCCAAACTATAAAACGTGGTAATCATATGCCAATATAATAATATTCTGTCATTCTGATCAAAAGATTTGTTTTTGTAGCTATATTTTTTTATACATTATATAAAATATATATACATGTATATTGCATGATACTTAACTTGATTAGATATGATGTTATTTATACATTACTCTAAGGTACATGCACATATTGGTATTGCACGTATTTTAAATGATTTCACGACATAGAATCATAGCGTATAGCTGCAGATTGATGATCTGACGAATTATCATCAGTGCACACACATAGGTAATAGTATAAAATCTTATAATATGCAAAATTCATGAATATCGAGATATTGTTATGGACAGCGTTCTAAAGGTTTACCCGGAATAATTTCTCCGTATAATTCTCGACTTTTAGACAGCGGTTTAGGATCAACGTGTGCCTCACTGCAGACGTCCTTTATTTTTTTCTTAGCACTCCCCCTTTTCTCGCGCGCATTATATTGTTTTTTTTCGGATTTCATTTCGTGCGCGCAACACGCGTATATATAAAGACGTCACTAAAGCTGCAGCTATTGTATTACATGCGTATATATGTATAGGTATCGAAGTAGTGGTGGGCTGCAGTGGCGTCGGGCGGCGGCAATTGTGCAAGAATATAGAGAAACTTTTCGTCGCTCAGGAAATTGTTTCGCTCCGACGCCGGAAGGGACACACTGAGGTGCTCCCTAATGAAAATAAATGCTTTGGTATATACGTGGGCGGTACTATATATATATAAATAAAAATGTGTGTGTGTGTGTCTCAGCACACCAGCAACAGTCAATATAATTGGTGCTACCAACATTGTTTTCACTCACCCCTCGGATAATAGATGGGGTAAGGGGGAGATAGATGGATGATAAAACGGATAGATGGAACGACTTAAATATAGAAAAAAATTTGTCGTCAGTAAATGGCAAACAAGTGACAGTTCTAAGTTCTAAAAATTTTCAGAAGTTTTTTACAAAAAAAATATTTTTTTTTTTACAATCTTATAACTTGTTTTATTTAACTATAGTTTTCATAAATATATGAAATGAATACAATACATTTTTATACACATTTTTTACTTTCAATAAACATTACAAAATATTTAAAACTCATCGCACGAAACTATATTAAGATACATAGCAAAATAATAATTTAAAAAAAATATTACAATTAACAGAAATAAGTACAATACGAGAAGGACAAGTAATAGCATAATTAAATTGATTCATTAACAGCAACAAAACATATCTTTCCCACCTCACGGAATCGCTTATCGAAGGTGGACATTGCTGATCGGTGGTATATTACAATAGCTCAATTTCTCTATGGCCAGGCCACAATTTTCTTGAAAAAATAGTTCACCTTTACTCCCTTTTATCCCCCTTTATCACATCTCTTTAATATTTCTTTTCTATAAATAGGTACTTATTGTTGCTCAAATTTAATCTAATTGTAAAAAAAATGCGATCTGTATAATATAGGTACAAATAAGTACATAAGTATTGTATGTATTTACATAATATCTATGAATTATACAAATTGCATATTTTTACAATTAAATTACATTTGAACAACAAATGAGTAGCTGCTTATAGAAAAGAAATATTAATCATGGTATCAAAATACAGGGTAATTCGTCAAGTACGCTCTCTTTATTTTTCTTCTTCAATAATGCAGTTGTTCAAAATATGATTTTTGGAATTTTAAAATAAACTAAAAGATCAAATTTTTAAATTCTTAAGATTTTTTGTTCTACTTAAAGAGTATTCTGTTGAGACATAAACTAAAAACAAAAAAAAAACAAATTATACAATATATTGTTAACGGACAATTTTTCGGAAATGTTGGTGTATTAAAATCAAATGTGAATGAGTTATTCAACTTTACGTTAAATAGTACGATAATAGGTACATGATAATAGGCTTGGAGGTATTGGGGTTATGATAATTTTACAATTTTAGAATCTTAATTCTTAATACGAACATTTTAATAATTGAAAAATGACTGGGTCTAATTTTTAATGAGATAAATAAAAGTGTTTAAAAATATTGATGTCTTATTAAAACATAAAAAAAGAGTTCTTATATAAAAAAACAGAAGTCTTTAATGTTTTTGTATCGATCTGAACACTTCTTAAGTAATACAAAAAAGTTCAAAAATTTAAAAATTCTAAAAATCAGAATTTGAGTAAATTTATTAATGAATAAAAAATAGCAGTGAGTATGTTTGGATGAATCACTCTGTATATTATAATGGTATTAACTTATATAACCCAGGAAAGATCGTATTGCTTAAAATATTTTTTAATTTTTAAAAATATCTTTGTAAATTATATTGTAGGTATTTATTTAAGTACATTTGCAATGAGTACCGTTTGATCTGCTGGATATTTTAATAATATGGTAAGCTTTTATCATTTTACATATTATTCGATATAATCTGATGTGCGACTTAACCAAAACAATATGATTACAAAAAAAGGAGAAAAACTTTAAGCAGTTAGAATATATTATTATTGTAAAAGTAGTTATTATCAAAACGGCAGAGATTATAAGTACAATTACATTATATAGTTAACCATAGATAATGGATATTTTCCATTTATCTCGATGATATTTTGTTTAAATATATTACATGTGTAAATTGTCGTGATAATATATTTGAAATATACTGAATATACAGATTATAAACGGCAGTTAATTTATCGATGATGATGATGACGTCGACGACACATCGGAGATGTGCATACACCACGTGGGGACAGACCGTGGAGACATACGTCATGAAAAACACGGTTATATACAGGAAGATGCGCGGGGCCAAGTGAACCGGAAAATTAAATGTCATTTCCAGTTAAAATATTTACTATTATTATTATTAATATCGAAACTTTGGATGGATATATTTATTTTTGAAACGTTTTACCGACTGCTCCAATTATAATATTTAACATGGAGACAATTTCTGATAATGTACAATGTATTATAATGTATGGAAATCTCCATCATCTTATTTACACGTCACACTGTCCGATAAAAACGTCACAACCGTTAAACTCAAAAATAAAACGTCTGACTGCTTGTATTAATAAAACATTTATTTTTGTTGTCACATAGCAATTACATACTAAATGTAGATTTTATGCAACAAACTATAATATATTTTATAGATCATGATTATTACCTAATCTAACGACGTGGTGGATCATGTGTACGGTTTACTATTTTAATTTTGTTTTAACACTGGTCAACTACTACACTGGTTAACTACGGTCACATGATCGGAAGATTGATTTGTCCTACATTAAATACAAACGAACCGCATAGGACGTCTTCACGTCTTATTGCTTACCTACATGTATTTTTGATTCAGTATTCAATTTTTATGTTATGTTATAACAAGTTTGATATTACATAATTTTAAGTATAACATATGTGTTTCCGATTCAGAGGCGGTGATAAAATAAGTGATAATAGGGGTTTTATTTCTTTATGGATATTTTTTTTTAGAATGCTTTTTTTTATTCAAGTATTAAGATGCCACTATAAATAATCGATACAGTACGATAACAGCAGTCGACAATGGCTATAATAAGAATACTGATACATCATTTACTTCATTAACGCGACAGTTTATACAATTGATAACCAACTGTTAACTGTAATAAGGCGCTCAGACGATTTTGGGGATACATACAGTTAAGAATAGTAGTCATCCATTCTTTTGTTTAGTATAGAAGAAAAAATGTCTCAATCCACTCGATAATTATATTAGAATTTTATTTAACATTTTAAATTATATATTAAATATTTTATAATATAATTTAATCATTGCCATCAATCATTATAAAAGTATCACATTTTACTTATGGGTCCACCGGGCAGTCACTTTTTATAGCATACTTATGCAGTAGTATTAACAGTATATTATTTATCTTGGTGCCACAGAGCTATAGGATTAAATGTGTATATAATATATAAAATGTATTTATATCAATGCACAAAAAGTTGAAAAATCAATCATCATTGCTATTAGTGGGGCTCGGGACTTATTGCATTTTAAGTTATCAAAATATGTTTAAAAATATGCAGCTAGTTTTTTACTTTGTTTATGAAAACACATAAAGCATATTATAATTATAAAAATAAAAACTTAGAAATTAGGTAGGTAATTAGATAAAAAAAATCGTGAAAAAAACAAATTTATTATAATTTATAAAAAAATTGGCACATATACTGAATTAATACAAAATAACGTAAACGCGTGATATGCGATCAGTTAACTGTGATTAACGGACGAGCACGTACTGCTTTTCATTTCATCGTATAATTTAGAATTTAGGTGTCATTAGGTTTTATCACAAACATACAATTGTCGTTATTGTAGATTAAAAGGTTGATTTTTAAGCGACAAAAAAACTATCGCAAACAAACGTACGAGTCAGATACGACAGATTATTACCTTAATTTATTTAAAAAAATATTTTTGAATGTTTTCCGAGTATGATTTTTCCCGATAATTTTACGTACATACAATTTTAAAAATTCGAATTATGCACAAATATCTTAAAAATTGCTCAAACATTTATTTTTCCTAAAATATTACGAAATATGCCAAAATATACAAATTTAAACTTAGTATTTAATTTCACCATTTCATAAAACAAATTTAGAACTCCCCTAGAATAATCTACGACTACTATAAAAAACATGTAAATGCAAGAAATCCCAAATCCTACTTATTAGTAATAATTGAATTTATATATCCTTTGTTTTTTATTGAACAGTTTTAATGCTAAAAATTATAATGAAATAGCTTTGAAATTTATTATTAAATACAATAACTATTATACCAACGCATTTTTATTGCTAGAGGTTTTTTTAAATGCGCGTAATTATTGATGTAAGTACACGCTAAAGGTTAAAATGATGTAACTATTCTAAATCAAAGCCTGTGGGTTCTGCGTAGCTGAATGTATATTGTATTGTACATTATAGTTTGAAACTTTTATCGACGGACCGTAATATTTTTGTGGATAATCTCATCAGTTATATAATATCTGTAGTCATGTATACAGTATACTTATTATGGTCAGCGGTAATATAAAACATAATATTGACATTTACCATACACCTGAGACGCTTATTAGTATTGGATAAACGTTGATCTTTATTATAAAAAAATAAAAAAATATATATACCTAATAAAAAAATATTTTTTATCGTATTAGTTTTGCATTTATGAGATTATTATGCCTGTAGTTAAAATTGTTCAGAAATAATCTCTGTATTATAAGAATAAGTGAAAACTAATAGTATGAAATGAAAAAATATACACATGTGAAATAATATTCAAGAAATAAAGACAGGTTTGAAATCATGAGCTATGGAAATTCACATATTAGCTTTGGTAGGTTCCCTAGCTAGTTGGTACGTATGTAAGTTTGTAATTGGTTGTATCAACACAGCAACGTATTTTATTATTGTATTTAATTCAATAAGTTAAAGATATTTAGTACAAAGTTTATACAAGCCAAATTTTTTTTCAACTTTTACAATATATTCAGTGATAAACAATACAAAATTATATATGGTTAATTATTTGTTGAGTGTAGACTGAGAGTGGTTAAAGTTTTCTACGAGCCACATCGTGATAAAATTGTAGCACTGTCGAGTTTTAGTGGCGGCGCCAGGAATTTTTCCCAGGGTGGGCCAAAGGGAGGCCAACATATATTTGGGTAGGCACAGTTGTATGATAGTTGAATGAAGGGGGGTTTGACCATGGGCGCAACTAGGGTAAAATGTATGGGAGTGCTAAAACCTATTGTACAACATAAGAGCCCACTATTATTTATGATAAGAAAAATTATTATACACAAAAAAATTTTTAATATAATATCATAATACTCATATATTGTTATAATAAATTCATTTTTCTGTTATTAGTTAATGCAAACATGTTTAAAATGTTTTCAATATTTATGTTATTGGTAATTTCTCTTTCAATATAATATATTGAAGCTAGATTTTTAAAACGATCTTGTTGCAGTTGCATGCTTGTTCGAAGCCAATTCTTCACTCTTCGTATTATAGAAGAAGATCTTTCACAAGTAATCGTTAAGTGCAAGGATCTAACAGTTATGAATTTATGATAATTTTAAAATGTACAGTTTCAAACAGATCATAATTTACTTAAAAATAATAATAACATTAAAAAGTTACGTGGGGTCCTGGATAATAATATTACCTTTAAATTGTATAATAGGTCAATTCATTTTAATATCAAAACTAACAGTACAATACTGAAACTGGTGAACGAAAATTTGCCATGTTGTACGTGTGTAAAACGGAGAAAACACATGCGGGTACTTACGTCCTCTTAAAAATAAAACCTACTGATTCTACATATTTGTATACCTATACTGTACGCTTTACAGTCTACAAACTATAATAATAAACGTATTTGAAGTTTCCATTTATAATATCTTGATAAATTATTAATTTTTCTGGTCAATACTCGTAAATTATTAATTAGCAAATTAGAAATTTTACAAATATTGTAAAAAACCAGTATAGAAAATTTGGGAGTGCTTATTTTGATATTAGGAGCACTCCCAAGCTCCCCCCTAGTTGCGATCATGGGTTTGACCAGGGGTAGTCCTGAGTGTCCTTTTTTGGACTCCTCACCTTTGATCCTATATATATATATATAAAAACCAGTATACAGTACCTTTGTTATAAAAAATTGTTTATTTCGTCTCTTAAGGTTTTTGACCTCTCCCTTCTTGAAAAATGGCGGTTGAGTCACAATCTCAGTGACCAGGAGTTTTGGTGAGTTAGGAAAACCAGACCATAAAATTACTGGTATATGTTCTATTTACGTAACAACACTTAAAAATTATAATTTCAATTCTTAAATTTAATTAAATTTTTTAGGTGGGCCAAACCTGGCTTGTCTTTGGCGACGCCACTGTTGAGTTTTAGACTAAATATTCATATAAGGTATATCCGTATATCACTTTTTACCAAATACTTGATCGTTGCTAGGTACAACTGTTTTGTAATTATTAAACTCATATTCAAAATGTATTATGAACATTGGTATTTCGTAGTTTTGTAAAAACTCAATAAAAAATCATTAGTGCATCTTATTATATTATATTGAATGAAATACATTATAAAAAAAAAATATATTAATATTTATAATCAATGCTAGTAGGTATTCAAGTTTTTACACACTTTATAATACGCATTACACATTTATATTATTTGTTCATGCTTGTAATAAAATATATTTTTTTATCATAATAATTCTGTAATAAGATCAATATATAAGTGCTTTGTATCAAAATAAACGGTCACGACTATGTTTAATTTTGTAACAAACTGAAGTAGAATATTTGTTTGAATATTTTTATGTAGTCAGATATTGAGTTGATATAATTTATTGTTTATTATTTATGAGATAATGAATTTCTAAAAGTTATTGGAGAAGAATAGCAGAGTAGTAAATGAGCATTCAGTTATACCCTCTTATATCATTGCTATTCTTGTCCAAAGTTATTATGGTTATACAAATTAAACCATAAGTCGGATATTTTTTTATTTATAAAAATAAACATTTTCAAAAAAATATAAAGAAACTGTAGAAATTATTGAATTAAGATAATAAATAAGGATTGTTTTAAAAAGCCATCATTCGATTAATATTTAATGTATATATATATTATATTATTATGTAATTATGTATATATTATATATAATAATAATATATTTTGAATAACGAGCTCAACTCTGATATAAACATAAAAATAACACAGAGGCCTACAAGACAAACAATACCTTGTACACATTTCACGATGTGCCGACTCTTTCGTTTTTTTTGTTGTCGATTAAAGTGCTAAATTTACAATAATTATACAATATACAAAAGCTACTTTTGCAGGTATTTACATACACACATACACCAACACCAATTATAAGTCATATCGTAGTCGTGGTTGTGATTGTTGACGTGCGCGGCTGCTGCAACGCCCGAGAGATTATTTTTCTCCAAATATATAAATAACACTGCGCACTACTAGGTTTTTCAATTAATACCGGAACGTGACACATTACCGCCGGGAGCAGCTTTTCGCAATCCGAAAAACATCAAGAAACGCGATATCATAACACACACATAAACACAATAAAAATAATAATGAACCCTCCGTTACATGTAATGGACAGCGTGAATCTTCCATTTTTTTGGCCATTAAATTTTGAGGTTAGGTGCAAAAATATTTTGGAGGTTCATCTTGAACCCATAGCCGTGAATATAATATGACACATAGTTAATAATTATTATTCCCACTTATATTAGTCAACATCATACCCTTATATTTCCTTTTACTACTCCAATTTTTGTTTGATTTTTAGATATTGAGTTACTAGATTATTATATTATTCTGTTATTAAGATAGAGTATAAAAATTTGATTTTATTAGATAACTAACTAGCAGTGGTGGTTTACATGCTGTTCAAGGGGGGGGGGCGAAAATAAAACCAACCCTCCCCCACCCCATTTTATAACATTATTATATATATAGTATATACATATAATATAAAATATATATACGGATCATAGGTATAGTATAAATGTATAATGCTTATATATTAATAATATTAGCACACACTTTAATGTATTAAAAAATTATATAATACTATGATAAAATATTATTCGTGGTTAAAACGGAAAATATTTTTCTATCAAATCATAAAGTAAATTTGTAGATAGATAGTGTTGTTGGGTTAGCGATATACTAAATTTAAAAAAACCAAATCCCAAGGGGGTGGGGCGATCCACTTATCACCCCCCTTATAACCACCACTGCTAAATAGTCATACACAATATGCGTATATGGTAAACTTCTCACAATAATAAAAATGTAATAGCAACGCCAAGGTTTAGCGTTTAGACCTAAATCAGACCAGTGAGTTACTAAGTATAACTCGATGAACCGGATTATATTTTGCTATATTTAGTATAAAATTCAACTATTCTAACCCATTTAAATGGGATTTGGGTTAGTTAAAGTACTAAAATTCGGTAGTCCGGTATTTACCCTATTCGTCATTGTTTACGTTTTTTTACCTATTATAGCTATATATTAGGAATAATAATACTCTGTGGTAAGTTAGGAATTGGAGTATATAATAATAATGTTTATGGTTGCAAAGAGATTTGAGTGAAAGAGTAAGGAAAATAAACATACTGAAAAAATAAAAATACAACTTTAAATCGTTCATTTACAACATATGTTTACTTTATTCGAGAGTTGGTAAAATGTAGTCTCACAACGAGCATCACGTTGCGTTAGTCTTGCGGTCTCTTACATTTTACGTAAAATAATACACTAGTTTGATTGCTAAGAATTTTCCTATGGTGCAGGAATTTTTTTGAGTAGATCCTAAGTTTAAACGTAATATTGATATCAATTAACGAAAAGAAATTAGATAATAATAATAATAATAATAATAATATTTGAAATATAGAAGATAATACATATACAGGATGATTTACCAAGCATGCTCACCCTTATTTTTGAATTATTAATGAATTCTGGTATTTAGAAATTTTAAGTATATTTAAGGAATATCTTGTGGTTATAAAACTATTATTTTATTAAAATTAGAATTAATCTTTTTTTATTTTACTGTAAATTAATATGCAGATAATATTATTTGAATATGTTGGTACATCATCTAAATCAAAATTCAAAAGAGTTATTTCGGAGTTATTAAAATATGTATATTACTAAAAATAATAATTAATAATCTTAATAATATTATATCGTATAAAAAAAACACAAAGGACGCGTATTGTAAATGAATACAAGGGAGGGACATAATACTTTAAACATAATTATTAATCACTAAACCAATACAAATTTATCGGCCATGAATGATTTTATATTTTGTGATATTATAATCATCGAAGCTTTTAAGCGCTATTTCGATCCTTTGATTCTCGTATGGTTTATTGATTAAATATATTTATCGAAATTACATGATATGGACACATAAAACAACTTCAAATGTATTATTTACATAAAATCTAGTCTAACCTAATTAAAATTTCTTGATCAATTTTAATTAATTTATATAATATCGAATTTCTATAGAAATTGTTAAATATTTAGATAAAACCAAAACCAATTGTTAAACTATTTAAAACATATAGCTAAGTGTTACAAGCAAAGTATTAAATAGTAAATGTTACGGTTAGTTTGTATGTTTAATTTTTAGCAGCTTTTATAACATTATATAGGATATAATAATTATAAATAATTTAACATGGTTTTAAAAACCAACTTGTTTCTGTCGATTTTCCTAATTAAAAAAGTAAAATTATAAACTATATTTCAATCTATAACAATTTTATAAATTAGTAATTATTTAACTCATCAATAATTTTAATTTTAATTTTAAGTATATTATTTATTACTCAACTTCATGTTCTATAAATGTATAGTGGGGGTATTTGTAATTGATTTTAGTCATCTACAGGTTGCAAGTTCATATTATGATTATATCAAAATTTAGGTTTCATCGATTCCGCTAGACCTTTTTATACTAAGGAATACGGTATATCGATTCCATTTGCATAGATTTTGCCAGGTAGTCTAAAAACAACCTATCGATTTCACTAGAGAAAAAATAATAAAAAAGAAAAATCTAAAAAACTAGATTAACAGAAGAGTATAAAAATAAAAACCGTGAGTCCGGAATCTGATTGTTTTATAGACAATTTTATGACCCACTGCTCTAATGATCCAAAAATCTGGAAATTTTGTAATTATTTAACTAAAAACTATATTGATCAGTTTTGGAGATTCCCACTCAATGTTTGGGTTTCTTTCTATTAGTTCTGAGCCTAATACAAATAGTTGTGAATCTTTTTATGGAAAACTCAATTCTTTGTTTACAAAATTACACTCAAATATTTATTTGTTTAAACATGTCTTAGACACAAGACACGAGCACACGAGGATCCAAACAGATACATAAATTATTCTTATGTTTATTCACAGAAAAAAAAATAAATTAGTAAAAATAAAATTATGTTTCTATATATATAAAAGAAAACTCGAAGATTTATTAAAAGATTATTAAACTAATAAAAATTAATTGTTCACATTTCAGTAATTTGGCACCATCAAAATTATAAAAAATAATACTGTACAACTTTTAACTATATATATTGTATATTAGAATAGGTATTATTATAAGGTATAAATAAGAACCACCTTAATGTATATTGCATTCAAATAAATAATAATATTGTTGAACTTTTGACATTTAATGATATCGTTTATGTATTTAATGTGTACATGATAAAAATGTTTATCAAATTTAATTTGTATTATTTTATAGATAAATTTATTATATTAATAATATCGATTATTAATTTGTTTTAATATTTTTTAACCAGGACAAGGTTAATATATATATTTTTTTTAAACTTAATTCTTTATTTAGCAATCTGTTACAAAATTTGAACAATAAGCTTAATTTATATAATAATACGGTTAATATATAAATGTATAATGTAATAATTACTACTTGTTTAAATTGTACGTTGGAACATAAAAGCTACATAGGATATGGAAACAAGTGCTTTTTGCATATATGTCGATATTTAAATTTAACATATTTTGATATAAAACTATGATCTATTCAAGTGAAATTATAAGATTGTAATTTTTTCGCTATTCATGCAAAATGCATGGTATTAAAAATCTTACTTGTAATACTCTAATAAGTGTTCATTTAAAGATGCATTCGTGTGACAGAAATACGCGTTCACCAGTTAGCCAAAGCCTTAGTCCGTAATAAAGAAAAACATCGCTACTATAGATAGTTCTGGAAAATGAGAACAAAAATTACACAGAAAAAACAGTGTCATCGTGTCTGCCGTCTTTAACCCGCAGGCTATTACATTGACAGCCGCGTAAACCGTATAGTTGGAAAAAATGGTTAAAATGTTATAATAAAATACCGTATTGTCATTAAATTTATTATACTCGTGCTTTACGGGTAAATAATATTTGAGAGTGCTTGTGTACTCGCACTAGCCAAAAAATAAAGACTACCTACAATTGAATTAACCATCTCGTATCAACTTAAATCTCTTAAATCTCTTATTTGCCTTGGGTGTGTTTATGTTATTTATATATACACATATACACACTTTATAAAGATAGATATATTTGTGGATTGGTACAATAATGGGTTCAATGTCACTGTTGTTTGGTAAAATTGAGATGCTTTGGAATATGCTTGTTTAAATGGTTTTAGTGGTTTTGGTAAAAGAGTCAATGCTACTAATGTAACTTGTAATATACGATTGGCCATTTTGTTTTGATAAATAGTTATTGTTTAAAAAAAAAATTCTTTTGACATCGGCCTTATTTAAACCAGGCAGCAGATAAATAATATTATACACATTTTATATTATGTACATTAATAAATATTACGATTATACTTGTTCCCTCACACTGTATAGTTAAGTTAATTAAAAAAAAAAAGTCACGTGTGGTATGTTTAAAAAGGTGCCCGGGACGTGTAAAATGATGTCACTTCTTATTTGTTTTCTTAAATACCATTAGGTTTTGAGTTAAACGAAGAATTAATTATGTAAATGTATTATAGTAATACTCTCACTCCTGTTGCGATTAATTGAAATTTATTTTTATAAATTTTTAGTCTGTTATCTTACATTTTGTTAGAATAAGTTTATAATAATATATTCTCAGAAAAAATACGAAGAAATTTCTCTTCGAATGAAACCATTTTATTCTTTTTATTTTAAGGGGCAGCAGAAAAGATTCTTCGACTTCACTCGGAGTGAAAAAATGAAATTTTTAAAATTTTACCGAGTACTTATATTTAACTTGCACGGGGTATGCATTTATAATATTTTCAAGAATTTAAACAATGCTTATTTCCGAAGAAAAACAATTTACGTTATGTACGCTACTTATTTATCTTTATTTTCAACATGTATAAATAATTTAGCGCTTGATAAACACGATTGAAATTAGAATTGACCGAATTTTTAGTTTAATTGATTAAATAATCATTTTTATTCCTCTCAGCTAATTAAGGAAACTTAGTATTATGTAAAATATAAAAAAACCGATTACCAAATAATAAGTATTATATATTATAATAATCGTAGTATCTAATAGAATTTTCCTGGTAAATAAGTGTTAACAAAGTGGAGTATAATAATACGATAAATTACTATCATACAAATAGAGTACACTGTGAAATTTCCATAAATCAAAAAAATACAATTGAGCACTGTAAAGACCTGTTTCAATAAATTTAAAATTTAAATAATTAAAGTCGTGTGAGTTTACGTTTGTAGCAATCACCGATATTGTGTGACCAAATGTGAGATTAAAATGCGTACTGAAATAATGTCGACACTTCTGCTGTTTAATTCGAGCGTGATAGTTATCTTTGAGTATACCTACCCATACGCGCTGTGCTCCTATTATGTGAACGGGTCTGAGTATTAGTGTTTTCGAGTACTTACTGGAAGTAATTTGATGTATCTCGAACCGTTCGTCCACGGAATAAAAACTTAAAAACTAAAATAAAAATAAAATCGTTTACAATAAATCACTAATAATAATATTTAAGATGATATTTTTTGGAACACACACACACACAGATAGATCCGTATTATTCATCGTCGATCGCGGAGTACAAGTAGTAGCATTATATATGTCGTTCGCATATACCACGGTAATACCTATAAACACCGCGTCACCGCGGTAACCGCTCCACGTTTGTTATCTACACCACGCACAAAGCCGCGGCCTGTTGAACTGGAAAATAGGACGATGAGTACCAAACACGTATTTCTATACCGTTTCATTCGATTACTTCACGATGAGTTTTATCTTTTGCAGCTTTATATAATACAATTTAACGACACGTCATATTTGGGGTTGAATAACACGTGTTTTTCGAGGCGAAGCGGAAAACCTGAAAATCCTACCTATGTAAAATTAAGCAAATGTATAAAATATATTTACAAAATAATATTATATGTATAATTATTGCACTATTGAACTTTCTAAATTTTTAAGTATGTGTTTGCATATAGGTTGGGAATTCAAATGTACATCCAAACAATTGAATCAAGTAAAATAGTATTAATCTTATGATGATATAATAGATGAAAGTATAAATCACACAAATGATGCGTATGCATATTATGTATGTATATTGTATAAAAACAAGATGCAACATACAAGATATATATTATTATATAATCATTTAGTCGGGTTCGAAAAATAATACAGTATGAGAATCTTTGTTTTGGACCCGTTTCCGTTGAGATAATAGGGTCTTATGCTATAGATTGTTTTTCATTTATTAACACAGTAGTCATACGAATATACGAAACTTGTATACAGGGTGATTCTTCTTATTCAGTAATGCAATTTTTTAAAATCTGATTTATGGAATTTTTAAATATACTAAAAGGTTATAAGCTTAAAGAACATTCTGCGGATATACAATCTTCCGTTTTGAAAATGATAATTACTGTAAGTTATTTAGCTAACATTTTTTCTGAAAGTTTTGATGAATAAAATCAAAATCCGAACAAGTCGTTTTTAAGTTAAAACACTGTATACTTATGATAATAGATTCGTGATAATGGTTTTGGAAGATATTGGGTTTATAGTATATACACATATTAATATATAATAATAAACTATTATAAATACAAAATTTGATATAAAATATAATTTAAATATTTTTGTAAAATTATTTTTAAAGACAATTATTCATAGCACAAACATTTAAATAGTTGAAAAATTATTTGTTCAAATTTTTAATTATAAAAATAAAAATTATAAAAAAAATATATACTAAATAATTTACATTAAAAGGGGGTTTTTATATAAAAAAAAGAAATTCGGATATAGCCACAGAAACTTATTAAATTGTATAAAAAAACTTGAGAATTTGAAAATACGGTCTTTAAGTATATTTGAAAATTAGTATTTGCGTAAATTCAATATTGAATAAAAAAAATTGCGGTAAGCAAGCTTGGTGAATCAGTCTGAGATTATGTTAAATTTGATGGAAGACAACTTACAAAAATATTATACGCAGATTTTTATTACAAATATGTATATCAAACAGCATAATATCATGAATATTGTTGCAAACATAATACTATATAATTTTGTTTATTACTTATAAGTAAGTATATATTAATAAAATATATCTACTGCAAACAGGACGTTGTATAATATAACATGTGTATATATGTATCTATATAGATACTGCATTTTTTTATCGTTGAATTTATTCGGTTTAAAGTTTTCATATAAATTATAATATATTTTACATCCATATTTTGTAATCGATTTTTTTTACATAAAATGGTGCACGCTTTAAAAAAAATACATTTTTATATTAAACGTATGTAGAGTTTACCGACAAGTTGTTAAGACGAACATAAAATTAATATAAATATAAATATTTAACGGAAAAGAAACTTATTTTTTTCAAGACATAGGCAATGTTTATGCATATTATTCATAAAGATTTTCAAAATACATTTGTGTAATTATTTTTCCATTATTGAATTTTTTAAATATAAACTTTTATAATAATATAGATAGCCCATTATCAATTATAAGACATATTTATATGGTATACCACAGACCAAAATGTTGGACGAAAAAATTGTTAAATTAAAAAACTAACCAATGATTAAAATTTATAAAAATTATAAATATAGATGAAAATATTATTGTATTATTGATTACATCAATATCCTTCATGATAAAATTAAGTTAATTGAGTTAATTATATCATGCACTCATTATATATTTGTCATTATCTGTATAGATTAATACAATAATTTAAAATACGAGTATGTTTTATAGTTTATTAATGACTAATGTAAATATATCTAAACAATAATAATGATTGAGTTTTTAATCATAAAGTTTTATTAATTTCATTAAATATTATTTTTAACAGTGAAGTTTTATTTATTTTAACATAAATATTTAATCATTTTAACATTTAATTACCGTTAAATTAATAACTATGTTATTTATCAGTTTTAAACTATAAATGGCATTTTTATAATCTATAATAATCTATTGATCATGGGAGTTATTTTGCCCAACATATAGTATAATAATTATTAAAATAATTTAATAAAATTATACTATTCAGATATTAAATATTTATGTTATATAGGTGTATCTACATCACAATTCATAATATTAATGTTGATGTGACCATTAGCTTTGACAGTTTAAGTTATAAAATTATAACTATCAAATATCAAGATAATATTTTTAATTAGTAACAATAGTCGATAATTATTCACGTATTAAATATTTAAATTAGTAAGAATTATTAAATCGAAATTAAACGACTAAACTACTTATATTGATATTTAACGTTTAATTGACTAAATATGTTCTTAAGACATAAACGTATTGTATTTTATTTAATAACTACCGTAAAACGAAAATTTGTGATACGTTTTAATTTTACATTTGTCTGAAAACCTTAGATGTGATTTTTTTCAATTCTTATATCTTTTATCGTTAAAAATAATAATTATAGATGCATTTTATGTTTGTATGAGATTGAAAATGTAATTATTTGTACATTTGCTATTAGTTATCATAGTAGGTACATCACTAAACGAAGATACAACATCTTAAGTAATATGGAAACACGTTCATTATAATAGTAGAAAAAAATTCGAAACGGTATGGTAGTAATAAAATAATCGAAATACCACAAATTTAGTTGTAATTTTGACATACCTATAATATTATGTTTTATCGCAAACATAACTAAATGTTTACAAAATTATTTTATATTCAAAACGATACTACTTTATTCTCGGATGAAGCTTGGTATTTTGTATAACTGCTGTTGGTATGTAAAATTAAATTCATAAGATTTTTCCATCTGTGTAGCGTTTAGTTATAATCCGACGCGTAACTGAGATTACGAACATTTCACGTCATAACTTTTGGTTTCGATAAGTATAGAAAAGCGTTATAAAGTCACAAATGTTTCGTTAAGTATAAAAACCTTTCACCTATACATTTTAAGATGAATATAAATTAATAATATAGTCTGTAAAGTCACTTAACAACATCTCTACAACACACAATACCATAAAACGTATATATTATTTTAACTCTGCAAGTGTGTAGTTCATGGTTAAAAAAAAGTCATTGGTAAAAGTTCTTTGTTTATAATAAATAAATGATAATATCATATTCTAAGAAATAAATGATAATTTGATAGATTATAATTATACGTATTAACAGTATTTAGTGATGAATGATGATAATTCGGTTCAGATAGAATAAATAGTATTATATGATTATATTAAAATCACAATATTATTATTCATACGTGGAATGTGCAGTGCAAAAATAATACTATTACCCTCCCATCGTTCCGATTGCTTTAGTCTGCCCTACCAGCGGGCCCGCTACATTGCGACTAACGTCCACACATGCGAAAATTCTCTTCTATTACCTACTACGCTAGATATTTTCTACCCTTCCCAAGTGTTAAGACATTGACAAATACTGATAAAGTTGTTTCTATTAAAAAAAAAAAAACAAGTGGAACGTTGCCATATTTTTAATCATTTATCTAGGTTGGCGTACCTAGATAAATACGTTAGTATTAATATTTTCTATACCTATATAAAACGCTCTTATTTACGTTCATTTTTAAAAATAAATATATTTTTAATGTTCGAGTACTGCATCAAATTTAGTAGATTAAGCGTACCCACTTTTAATTGTGCGTGAGTAGAAAATTTTCCAGTTAAATGCATGATATTTTATTTGACATAAATTCGGATGGAGCTTTTAAATTGCTTAAAATAGTTAAAATAATAAACACAATATTATCAAAAAGGAAAAATACAGCAATCACATTATTTATAGTTATAGTCATTACTCCCTTTCCGGAACATACACGCACAGTCACAAAAATACTGTCATCGATGCACGTTTCTATTAATTTATATTATTATAAAATTATTAGTAATAAATATTAATATTATTTTTTATATTAATATGGCACGCATTATACCTCGCTAAATCTACTTAGACGACGATTACAAAACGTTTTTATTCCCTCTATTATTAAGTAGGTATAGGTATATTATAAAGGTAACTAGTCCGAATCCAATAGTTTTATGTGATAAATGTTATTATTGTTATATATATATATATGAATGATATTGTATATTGACCTGTATGCCGATAAGACAAAACCCGCAGTGTAATCCTGAGAATATGATGGAATCGTTATAATGAGGATTTAAAGGGGTTTATATAGGAATATATGTTTTAAAAAACTCCCTGCGCTTGTGGACCAGAAGGTGTGGAGTGGCGGAAGAGTGGTTTTATGTGAGTGCTGAGTGGTAAGGGAGGGGTTAAAACGCGTAAACCCATTTCGATTTCCCGCGTATATATGTACACGTGTGTGCGTGTGAGTGCGTGCGTCATATTAATGGTCAGAAGTGAACGGTGGTCCATATATATATATACACAATATATACATACATAATATATATATATATATCGATGAAGTCCACCGCACATTTATGACGCTAAATCACGTAGCTGGACGCCTAGCTCCCCTAGATCCCCAACAGCGGACGCGAGTCACGTTCGGTCCGTGCACAATAATATGTATATATGCACACCGGGATATATAGGTATGGCCCCGCGGCGTGTTGTTTGTCGGGCGCAATTCGCATCACCTTGTGGACGTTGTGGGGTAGGTGGTAGGTTGTTGGGTGACACGATTCACGATTCAGGGTATGGTGAAAACGGGATGTGACGGGTTATTCAGCGACGAGAGAAGAACGGGCTCGTATATTATATTATACACTGCATAGGTACTATATTACAGGTAGAAGATATACACACACACACACACACACATATATATATATTATATTATAATATTGTACGTGTTATGGAAGACGGAGAGGAAGCGCTGCAAAAGCACGAGGGCCGAAAAAATAACGCACACGAAATAATTATGTGGATATCAGTAGCGGTGTACACACGCGATCTTATGACGTTATTATTTTATATATTTTTTTTGAAAAAAACGTTCAGCTTACATGCGACCGCACGCGCGCATAAAATAAGATTATATTATAATATACAGTAGTACAGTATCAAATACCAATACGTATTCTCATAACATTCGTGACAAGGTTCGTCTCGAACAAGTTGAAACCTCTGATTTTTCACATGGTAGATTCTCAATAAGGATTTCCTTTTTTGCAGACCGTTCGGTTGCTGGTCGTGATGGATGGCCATTTTATGTCAAATGCATTGTAAAATTTTGAAATAAAGAAACAAAAATCCGAGTATTTATCAACACAATATGTATATGTTACATAGTATGCTTATTAATGTTTGTCTAACACTCTAACCTATGTGTTTGAACATTGAACGCAAGCGTGTTCTTACATTTATTATGTGCTCACTATATTTATAACAATCTACATTTTCTTCCGTTTTGTTTTATTTAATGTTATTTGTTTCGAATAATTAAAATGAACTATAATATTAATATTGACTTAAATAAATTAAAGACATTATTGTCAAATATTTGAATAAGTTTTATTTTAACATTGAGTTTTTGCTACATCTTTTTATGTACGAATGTAAATTTAATTTGGACACGAACGCAAAGAGAATAAACGTTATTTTTTTTAAAGATTGTAATGTTTTATAATAAATTAACGCAAAGTCTTAAATAAACAATTCGTATTTTAAATTTATTAAATATTTTTAAATCGTACTGAATAAGACATAATTTATAATTCCCTTTATTAAACTACATAATTTTAATAAATACGTCGCATAACGTTGTGTATTTAGAAAGTGCATTTAAAATTAAACACAACTAAGCGCGCAACAGATTTTTTGACACCCACTCCTTAGAGCCTTAGACATTTTTTGAAAATTAATTGAATAGTGTCTAGTTAAAACCAAACTTGTGTATGATAATTCTCAATACAAATTTACGGTTTAAGGTGAATCTACCAAAAAAACACCAATAAAATATTTCTAGATTAGGTCCTTTAAAATTTGAAAGAGTTGATATGACTGCATGCAGTATAGTCCTTATTTCATTCATATTGGCTCAATTAAGTGTTAATAGGTTATTGTTTATAATTTGAACATATTAGGGTTTAGTGTTTATATAGGGCACTATTTAATATATATATACATATATGACACGAAAGATTTTTTATTACATTTCAAGTCTTAAAAATAAATGTATAGTTCGTTTTAAATCATAACGTCATAACGTAAACATGTATTTATGTAAACATTTTTTCTTGATATAATAGGTTATATAAAGATAATATGAGATAATATGATATATAAGATATATGTTTATTACTAATATTATTATCTGTAGTATACGAAAAAACAACCTTTGATAGCCGTATTGCCGGTGTTAAGTTTATTATTATAAATGTATCTATTTTAAAATTATCGCAAGATGAGTGATAGGTATGATTTAATATAATTTAAAACATACATACATTTAAATGTAAAAATATGAAAAACCAACCATTACCAACCTTACCATTGTAAGTGCATATTTTTTGCTTTGTGTAAGTAGGTACATAACAACTGCATGTGTGTGTATTCAGTACATTTTTGAGCATTAAAGTTTGAATACATTACCACAAATACATGTTTAAGATCAATGTATATAGATACCTACTGCTTAGTACTAACTAGCTAATAATGTAGTTAGTACTACTGTAGTATTATACAGATCCGCTATCAGGATATAAAATGAAATACCCATTCATCTTCCTATGTTTATATATGGCAAGTGAAAAATCTCTTTCTTTGGAGGTAATATTCAGCTTGCAACAACTAAAATAATAAAAATAATGAGTCTAAAATATTGTATCTATTTCGGTATACGATGGTTATTCGATGATTTGAAAAATTCTACGTCAAAAATATAATAAAACAATATCGTTATAAATAGATCATATGCGTGTAGGTATAATATAATATATAGGTATCTACACCGTGGTAGTGTAACGGGATCAGCTGCGATGGCTTATAGTTCGGAATGCTTACTACAATAGGGACAAAATCTAACATAGGTGTGTTCTATACGACTAAGTTTCAAATTTCTGAATCCATTAGGGAATAGCCACGGGTTGTACGCACATATATTCACTTTCAATAAGTTTTCTAGAAACTTGAGACTACACAGTGTTCGTTAGGTTCAATTTATGTATTACAGCATTGATTATAAATACTATAAATACAGTATATTTATGATCGATTATTATACATAATCCATGATATTGCTTGTGGAATAATCCTTATGTTCAGTAAATCGATTGTGTTATAGTCATTAATAAACACATTTTATATACATTTAATAATCATACTTAATACACAGTGAAGTATAGTTAAATACTTTCAACTATTTGGTACCTTATGGTAAAGTGTTCTAAAGTCACATGGTTAACATGGAGAACAATGACAGTGGTATAGTAACCTTAGCCTATATAATATAATTAATACATAGATTCGTGTGTTTTTTTTTTTGTAATTGACTAAGTGACTTTAAGTATTGTGAGCATATATATAATACATATATACATACCCGTTAATCGGTCACTCAATGTTATTGGAATGTACGGTTATAAAAGGGTTTTCCGCAACCGGCGTTATGTGTACACTGTTTAAGGTACCTGTATATAACTATAGTCCCTGAAAGTCGCGCGTGGGACGGTGAAATAACAGAGACCCAACGTGTACTGAGGTCGTTTTTTAACAAGGGGAATAGAAAAACACATCCGATACCCTCGCAATATTATAGTATTTTATTTTAAGTACGTTCGGGCAAGCATGGGACACTGCTGCTATTGCCGTTTAGCAGCCAATTCCTTTAAAACTGTTTCGATGTCAATTCGATTTGCACAAAAGAGGCAAACCTAATCAAATTTGCCCCGACGCCCTAACCAAATGAACTCACGCATATTATTTACCGCTCTATCGGTTTGCAAATGTTCGGTCGGGGAAAATGGAAAAATGTTCTTAATTTTATTTGTAATGGAAATTTTTGTCGAAACGCATATTATATACATATTATAATATAATAGGTACACGGCAGGCTTTAGGCTGCACATGACTGCAGACGCGTATAACTTTTAAAACATCTATAATCGAAAATACCAGTACACCGAAATGTTTTAAATTTTATAGTTCAATGATATACGATGAATTATTATCTATTAGGTATGTGGATATGTCTTGGATTATCACCACAATCGTCTGAAAAACACTGAAAAGGCGTATAATGTTGTTATTGCACAATAAGTATTTTTTATGTTATTGTAATAAATGAATAAACGATTGATATAATTAAATTTTGTCAATTCGAAAAACACGGTGTTTTTGTTCCGAAATTACTATAAAACTGTGCGTTTATATGTATTTTTTCATTGTAGAATTTTCAAATTATTTTAGAAACTATGAAAAAAAATTTAATGGTAGAACTTTTGCCAGTTCTGGAATAAATAAATTATCTCTCTGCGATGATTGTAAAAGATTATATCAATAATAATAATTATCTGTTTTCTAATTAAAGTGGTTTAAACAGAATGGTATAATATTCTATAGGGCTAACATAAATAAATAACAAATAAAATACTAATTTCGTACTTACTAATTATTTTATAAAATAATTATTTACAAAAAAAGTGTTAGTATTACATTAATGATTAAATTTTTTTTTTTTTAATTAATTATTTAATATGTTATTAAGTTTGGCACATGACACTAAAGGTTAATTACATTATCAGATTTGTTTAAATTCAATTATTTCAATTCTACATAATACTTAGGGATACGATCAGTACAAATGTTCTTATTATCACTTCAAACAGTGTAAACCGTTTATTTTCAATTACAATATCATAAAATACTGAACTTAGCCGGCTGCATTATGATCACTATTAAGTTATAAATTGAGAGTTGGTATTATATGGTAGTGCTTGTAACAAGTTATGTATAATTGGTCCTACCCACAAGAACAGTCCAAGGAACAATATTATAATAGCTAATATATTCGATTAGCAACGATCGCGTCTCCGAGTAATTTGGAATAATTCTGTTGTTTCTTAAGTAAATTGCAGCAATCTCCTAATTGCCAATAAAACTATAGTATCGTATTCATTGTGCAAGTTTTAGAACGAAAAAAAGGCATCATAATATTCATAGACTGTCTTTTTTTTATTACTGATGATTTGAGTGAATATCTCCATTCTCCATAAATTGATTTGTATACGAATTCAGCGATTTAGAACAATTTTCATATTCAAGTGAGATTGATCAATTTATTTCTTGCTGGTGGTTCATGATATGATTGATAAAAATTTATTTTGTAATTTAAATAATCAAATAAGTAAAAACGAAATTTATTTTATACGTTGCTATACTCGTATTTGTGACTCGCGAGTTTTGTCCCCACTTCACTTGCTTTGCATATGTAATATTTCTCTTTTTAGCTATCTATTAATGTCTTATATTGATTTTCTAATACAATAAAAATGAAGTGTGTACTATACATATATTTGAAACAACTAAACATACTCAAATGTCATATTTTTATACTACGATTTTATTCAATTTTTATCTTCTGTTGAATATTTAAATATTTTGTAAATGGTAATTTATATTAAATATTTAAAATTTAAAAAATAATCACTTGCTCTTATTAATGAAGGGTTTTTAGTTAACCTCTTCACTGAATCGGTTATTGCAGTAATCAAATGCTTTAAACTGAATTATAAATTGTTGTATACAAAAAACTATTTTGTGCTTGTGGCTTATCAGGTTCTATTTCCAATGCTACGAGTAATATACATATTTATGTTTATATTTATATAAGTAATTTATGTTGATATCAGTTAAATGTTAGTTTGACTAATATTAAAAAAAGAATTATCGCAAGTATTGTATTATTTTGTATTCAAATTGTGATTAAACTAATAACTAATTCGTACTATTTAGAATATACATAAATACGTAAAATTAGATAAATAGATACGGTACATAAAATAGTTTAAAACTAGTTAAAATATTTTGAAAATTGCGTTTCTAATAGAACATAATTAATGTAGTATAAGGTGTCATATTTTTATAGAAGTTAAAAAAAAAAAATTAAAATCATTATTTAACTTTTTTTTTAAGAAATCTTGTATTAAATTATCAAATCAAGTTGTAGGTATTACAATAGTAAGCTGTATGAATTTTTAATTTCAGTTATTTGCAAATTTTTGTGATGATAATGAATTTCGTCATACTATATTTCTAGGAAAAATCAAAATAGATACATACAATTTTAGTTTCACATAATGTGTGTTATACTGCAATATACTATGCATTGTATAATACTATAGAGTGAAAAAAAAATCCATGAAATAACTACATGTTGCTAGCAATATGGCACATGGTACGTGAACTAACACCGTCGAAGGGTGAATTAATTTTCTTTATACAATTTCAAAGGATTTACAGAAACATGTATACCTGCATTTAAATACGAATGCATAATAAAATAATAATCATAATAATAACGGCAGAAAAATATTTTACTTTTTTAAGGTCCGTTAATTTCATTTCGCCGAGTTAATTTTGAAAGGAAACAGCAGCAGCAAGAGATTTAGATTGAGCCCTGCTTTGTGTCAAGTCATGTTAATTAAATTTCTGACGAAAAAATCTTATTATATTATTTTTATATTTCACTACTTTATGGTAAGGTTTTAATTACTATTCTCATGTACACGATAATTTATCTCAGCATTGTCAAATACTTAGATTTCTACAATTTTCTAGATTGTCAATAATCCAAATCTAACTTAACCACAGGTATTGTACTTGGAAACTAAGTATGGTCGATTGATAGTGTATACACTATACAGTAGAATGGAAACTTCTACCAAAAGATTTTAATAACGCCGACTGGGTTGGTGATTAAAAATTGAAAAATTTAATTTGAGTAGGTTGTATTAAAATTTACGTTGCATATAATTTCAATTGTTGTATTTCATAAAACGATATACAATATACACTGATTAATCAATCTTGTCACATAATTTTTTTTTATTCAAATTCCAGTTGTTAAAATTTTTTAATATGTTTTAAGATCAAACTTTCAAATTTTACAAATTTTTCTAGCTTTGTTGAGAAACACACCATATTATAAATAAGGGACAAGGTAATAATCGTAATTAATTACCCCTGGTATTGTCGAATTTTCGATGGTCATCGTAATGATCTATAAAATGTAGCTTATCCTAATTGATCCAATCAATTCATAACTATACCGGTAATTTCATAAAAAAGTATATTAAGCATCATGTCTTAGAGATTACTTATAATATTAATATATATTATGCATAATTAGTGATAATTAGAAGATAAATGATTTAATTATTGAAAATGCATCAGAAACGTTTTTTTTGTGACTTTTTGCAGTGAACGGGGTCAATAGGCTGAGTTGAAGGAAGGTAATTTTTTTAACATGTTGGTTACAGTATATATTTTTTTATTATTATTACTCTAATATTTTTAATTTAATGTTCTAAATTGGAATTTTTCAAAAAAAAAAACCGCAATAAAAAAATTAAATTTTTTTTTATATATATAAATACATAATATAGGTATGGTATTGGGTTATAAACAGCTTCAAATTAAAACGGAATAGGTGAAATAAAAAACAATATCTATGTCGTGGCATAAAATATTTACATCAAAATCATATGTGATTATTACATATTATTATAAAGATTAAATATGCTAGATACTATTATACCATCCATATAATATGTATAGGCATTGTATAAATGTAGTTTAGTTTACTAGTTATTCAAAACATAACTATAGCTTATTATTGAAATCGCATGAAAAGTGATATTACTGAACTGTGTTGTTTAAAAGTAAAATATAAAATATAAAATTATTATATTAATTACATTAGTAATTATTTGAATTGTATACTAGCTATTATTAGATAAAAATTATGAAATATGTTTATTAATTATTATTATTATTGCTGTTGTGTTCGTATTTTATTTTCATTGTCATAACGTCATGTCACAAACTACCATTACCTTGTTTTCGAAATATTTTTTTTCTTTATTTTAGTTTTATAGTTTATAATGTTTATATTTCTGATATTTTGTTAAGGTAAGATGTTTACTGTACTATTACTTTTTAAAGGGTCGTATGATCCGTTTACAATAAATAAATAAACTATAAATATAAACAAAATTATTGAAAGTTTTAAATTATTTATAATGTAACACAGCTTATTGTCTACTCTCACCTTGGCTAAATGCTAAAATTATTTTATTTATTTTTAAACTCGTGTTTAATGATTCGAAAAAAAAAATTATTATAATAATGCATTAATCAGTTTTACATTAAAGATGAAGATAATGTAAAACTTAGGAAAAATAATGTTAAAAAATAACATAAAATAATAAATATATGCTAAAAGTTTTTTGTGTTGAATAATTATTTTCAATTAATCTTTAACAAGTTAATTATAAAATGATTTTAAGAAAACAATTTAAAGAATTTAATATATTTTCAACGTGTATAATAAGTAATCATTTGAAGTTTAATCGATATTTTTTTACGTCGTTTCAATAGGTATACTTAAGCTTTGGTTATTTTTTTTTCTTCAAGATAAATTCTTTTGAAATGTTATGAAAACGGTGTTTAGTTATAATGTTTGATTCCCCTTCAATAACGTTGTTTTACTGACTATTTTCATTTATAAATACCAAGTAACAAAATAAGAATTCATATATATATATATTTCTCATTTGCAGTAAAGGAGTACAAATATAGATATGTAATAATACAATAGGTACTTAAACTTTTAAAATTTTTCAAGCTTATAAAACCTTTAAGTTTAATATTTATAACATTTACAGGCTAGTAAAATAATACCGTATAAGTTTAAATTTAAGTTCATGATTTTTCAGGGAATTATGAATTCATGAATAAGATACGTTTTTTTATTCGACATCATCATTATTATGACACGATATTATATAAAATACGTGTTCAGTCTTGTACGTGATGTCCTGATGTATCAAGTTTTTTAAATGAACATTATAATAGAAAGATTCTTTATCCATTGGTTTAATTGTGTGTACCATAAATCATTAAAAAAACTATCATTAGACATCAATTTCAATAATTATTGATCAGCTGTAAAGTCTAATAATAGTTTTTGAGATAAACAATAGTCAGTAGATATTTTATAATTGATACTATAATTGAACTTTCATAATGCAGAATAACTGTTTACTAAAAAAAAACTAATTTAACAAAAAGGTCAATGAGTACCTAGTAGGATAGGTACACACTTTATTAATATTCGCTAAACACAATAAAATTGTTTACATAATTTACCCATGGATCGCAAAAATTCAATAATAACAATAATAATAATAAAAAAATAATCCCATCAATTACGAATTAAAAAATAGCCGTAAACTCCAAAATGTTATAATTTACAGTCAACAGGCTAAATAAAATTAAGTATTTATGAACTACTTTACATGCCTATATAATAGTATAGGCAATATTATATGGTATATTATATGAATCACTTGTATTAAGTTTAAAATGTCTATAATTCAACAACTGTGTGGATTTCGTTTGATGTTAATCATTTGATATATGTATATAATACATAGAGGTACATATATATACCTATATGTTCGATAACTGTGTTTTAATTAACAAATGCAGATATTGTAGTTTATTTTTGGTAGTTTCATGTTTCATGTTTCATCGTTCTTTGCGGGCAGGTAAGTAGGTGCTTATTTTATTTTATTTTTGGAGGTGATATGGATTAACCTTTTTCAGAATATTTGTGGTATAAAAATTGTGTAATAACGTTTTTCATCGTAGTTACAAAATCTGTTATTTACGTTCGATGATAATCATAATTCAATTTATTATTTTTTTTTTTATTTATTATTAGTTACTACGATACGATATTTTGGGGTGGTGGTGGGGGCGATAGGAGCTATCACCCCCTAAATTAAATGCTTGGTTTTTTGTCAATTGCTTAAAACAAAACTATATTGTTAAATATTATCATTAAACTTTCTTTAGATATCGATAAATTAAGTAGATATTCTTAAATATCAAACTTAATGTTTTATTAAGTATTTAAAAAATATTTGTTAATTTTTTTCTATTTTATTATTCATACTACAAAATCTACCCATGACTTGTTGTAGAAACAAAAGATGTTGAATATATTATTGTATATTATCCGTTATTTTAACATAGTTTTACATTTACCCTGCTTACTGCTATGATTAAATTTAAGTTAATGTATCATTGAAGTTATATTGAATGTTTTTAAAAATTTAAAAGGAAATATTATAACTAATGATATTAAAAATAAAATAAATAAGGTATCCTTAAAAAAAATAATAATCTTAATAAAAATAATTAATATCAAAAAGAAAATATATCGAGTATTAAAAAAAATGTTTAGTGAATAAATTGAAATCATTCTGAGAATCATATATTTTATGGTTTCTATATAAAATTTAAAGAATTTTTTTTCAATTATTATCTATTGGCTATTACGTATTGTAACCTTGTTTAATAGAAAACAAAAACGTTTTACCTATATTGTTTTTGAAAATAAACGTATTAGAGAATATTTTTTTTTTTTTAATTTATTCTACAAATAGTATTGTAAGTGTTGTAGATTTAGATATATCCACATTTGTTGTCTATAACTTTGCCTTAAAAATGTATAACATAGCAAATGTAAGATCAATATTTTTTTTTTTTTTATTATTTATTAATATAATTGTGTCAATACATCAAGTATTTTCACAATGTTACTATTTTACAGGATCAATATTTAATTTAGCTATGTTAGTATAAAAATTAGTGCATCTAGCTATTGTGAAATAATTCGTATTATTCGTATGTAGGTTTTTAGTTTTTACAATAATTCAATTTTTTTTTAGCTAATTTTGTGTTAATAAAATAATATGATTTAAAAATGCACACGGCTTATGCTTAACTGAACTTATATAAGAAACCAATAAATTAATAAATACATTGACAAAGTATAGAAACAAAATTACCTAAATAATTTAAAAAAATATTAACCTAACCATTGGGTACGCATCCAATTGGCATTATTATTAAAATTGCTACATTCCATAAGCTGGTAAAGAATATCGTCGGTATTTTATCCCGAGAAGTGCGTGTAATATAGTTGATAATATTATATATAGTTCCTATATGTATGTGTACACGTATATATTACGTAGAAGTTGCACAGCGACAAAAAAGGACCTATACGCCCTCATATCATCAGCCCACCGACATCCATTCGCCGGCGCCGTTGAGGTTTTCGTTAGGCAATGATTTTTCCAAACAAAATAGTTTATGTATAATATACATTCTATACTATACATGCTCATTGCTCAGTGTATTGTGCTCATCTATCTTGGCACGCATTTGTCGAGAGGGGAAAGATTCAACATATCGGTTTTCTTAGGGCGTTTGTTGTCAAATGTTTTCAATGGTGTACCTATGCACGCAGCGCTTTTAGTGTGCAGAAAGGATAATAAAACGCATCGGTCATCGAGGATCCAAAAGTTCGTAGCTTTAAGGGAATGAAAAAATAAATCATCTCCGATCCAGCTAGAAATGATAATAAAAGACGTCATCGGCCACTGGGGATCCAGAAGTTGGTAACTTTAAGGAAATGCAAAAATAAATCATCTCCTACCCAGCGTCAAAAAACTCAATTGATGGTAAAAGCTATATAAACGACGATAGTGAAGACTTAGACAGCAACATACCTGTTGTCATATAATATAATAGTGTAATGTATTAAAGTTTTAATACTACTGGTTTTATATATTTATTAAATATTTATTAGGTATATAGATAATTTATTGGTTTAAAAATTAAAATATCGTTCTACAGTATTTAATTAAATCTATACTATATTAACTGAAGTAACTACATGATCAAATACGTTTTAAAAAAATGTTTGAATTAATATCTTTTAAAAAAGATAAAAACTGATACCTTATCATGGATACTTTCATAATACTTACAGAATTCAAGTAGGCTTTAGGAGGGTGGAAGTAACTTGGTGACGAGCCCCCAATTAACTTATTGTTTTAAACAGAATTGTTTTTATAATTAATTTAAAACTATAGAGCTCACATTACGTTTAAAATTGTACAATAGTTTTATAGAACTCAGATAATACGTTTAACAGACAGCCGATATCATTAAAAATTATTATCTTAGCAAAAGTTTACTAGTCTACAAATATTATAAAATTATTTATTATTTAAAATATTATTATTCAATGTAATTTTCTCCATTTATTATGTTTAAGTATGCAACGTTGGAATTTAAATAAGTTATTATTTCTATCGTACCGATTAATTTACAATGAAGTAAATAGTAATTTGAAAACAATTCTAATTCATCGTCAAATCTTTACTTAAAATTTACTTTGCCACATTTTATCTCTTATAGATATATTAGTAATACATAAAAATTGTCATATTTCAATTTTTAGATAAAAAATGTAGGAAAGTCAATCTCAAGTAGACTACGAAAAATGTGTGTGTTTTGTATAAATATTGAATCATTGCTTTCAATCCTTTTAAACAAATTATTGTTACTGATCATTAGTTGATTTAATTTTCAGTGATAGCAGTTTGTTTATGTAGGTAATCAAAAAGTCTTCCTATAAAAAATAAATGCGCTAAATTGCATAAATATACGACTATGTTTTCATTCCATTGCGTTAAATTATTTCATTCATAAATTTTCCTATATTTACGCACTCCTCTCCCTAAAATAAGTTTTAGAACCAACACTTTACGAAATAATCGTAGGGAATTTAAATAATAATTAATTCAATGACAATATAAGTATACAAATGATAGAGATTAGGTATAATAAAAATTGATCGATTTAGACTTCGCGACTGAATCGGTGATCATGTGGTATCAATATGATATTCATATTAAACATAGAAGGTCATTCACTTATGTGATATTTTAATTTATTTGTTTAAAAATAATACATAAACAGATATTAAGTATACAATTTTTATTTTTTTTCGTCAAATGCAATTAAAAAAAATGTAGTAATGATAATTATTAATAACTTATTTAATGTTATTAATTTTATTCAAGCTAGTTACAGAAATTGAATAATAGGTAATATTAAACACATTTATAATAATATTAAGTGATTAGTAAGTACACTCTGTACATAATATTATAAGAAAAATATGCACCAATGTTATTACCAAGTTTTTTATTTATTATTGAAAATACTTATACAATAAAAATACATAACATTGATAATAGATTTTAATAAAAAGATTACATATAAAGTACGAAGGTTTATATTCTTTTTTGTGTAAAATTTGCATTATATTTATTTATTTATATTTCCAAGTTTTACACATTAAAAAATTACGAACGATATTATATACTGAACAAGTAAACATTAATATCGGCTCATTAAAATAAAAAGAATTTATACTAGGTAATAGTATCGTGTAAAATTTAAATTGAACAAACATACTCGTAAATAAAGTTCTCTACTAAATTTCGTTTTATTTCGAATTATATGTTGACATGTTGTTCAAATCGTCAACGATGTAAAACAAGTAATAACATACATAGTTATATATGATATCGAGTTGAAATAAGTTTGCATAAATGTATCTCATAAACATTATTTAATGATATAATCAGAGATATAGGTATCAATATTGTATTATCACACAATTTAAAATGTGTTTCCTGAATAATTCATAAATGTGTACTTAATATTTTTGTGCACTTAATCATCGATATTCTATACCTAACCTAACGCATATATACTATAAAAGTATGAAGTACGTATTAAGAGTTATTATAAAATATAAATGTTATAATTATTCATAATGAAAAATTATTATTTGTAAATAAATTAACACATTAAATACGCAGTACAAAAATTTTAGATTGTTATTTCTTTTTATTTTTATTATACCCATTTTATAAATGCTTTGAAAATATGTAAATTATTTTTATTCAAGGAACTATGTGCAAAAATATGTAAAATACATTTTTTTTACATACTACTTTTGATATCTCCAAAATAGATATTTGACAACTCACTTAGTTAACTATCTATAAAGTGGAGTAGAAGAACACAATTTTCATGAGCTTTCTTGTACTCATCTAAATTTTAAATAATTATAAGTGATTATAACTAATTAATTAACTTCGTTAATAATTTGAATTATAAATAACTATATTTTCTGAAAAATAATCATATTTGGAATTTGAAATTAAAAAATGTACGATGATATTCATAAAACTAAAAATATAACACACTCATTATGATTATGAATAAAATAAAATAATGTTGTTTTTATAAAAAATCGAATTATGTAAAATCATAACTACCTATCGAGATAATGTGTATTTACTGTTGAAATAATCAGTCCGTATAATTGAGTAAACAGCTCAAATGAAACTAATATGTAGATCAAAGACATTGAAATTAGATCGTATTGTTTTGAGTTAATTTTCACTGAGATAAATTTTCTTATCTATATTTTTTCTCGAGGTAATAATGATGTATAATAAATACAGTATTAATATTATATATTAAACATATTATAAGTTGTATGACATTTTTTGGTAATAAAAATATTATTTCATATTTTTATTTACTGATACAGTAATATTTAGTAGTATAATTACAAAATAAATAAATTATATTAAATAAAATCATAACAAATACTTGTTAAATCAATCATAAAATGGAATGTCACAAAGTTAATCGTTATCATGGAGAACCGTTTCTATATATACATAATCAAACTTTTGATAAAAAGAAAAACTTTTTTCAATAATATGTATTTATTTAAGGAACGATGAAAACTTTTGAATTTTTTATTAAATCAGAAGAGGGTTACAAGTTTATACAACGAATAAAAAATATTGGTATATCATGATATTTCCAAAGGGTAATATTTTTTCCTTAATTTATTTAAACAAATAAAGAACTGATTTTAAAAATAAGATAAGAGTATTTCTCACATTTTTAATTCATTTTTGAAGTTATTTGAAGTTAAAAATTATTTAATATCTATATATTAAAATCAGCAGTTTGTAAGACATGCGTTTCTTATAATGTGTATGATATTAATCCCGATAGTAATTTATAGCTGTATAATATAAAATTAAAAAAATTAAATATCTAAGTTAACGCGAAAAAAATAATAAATTATACAAAACAATTAAACAAATATTTAAATACTGCAAAAATTTAAATTATCTGAATCATTGGGGATTTCATATATTTATAGGTAACAACCAAAATGTCGAGGAAAATATTTATTTATGGTTAAAATTATCTAAAATGATAAATAATTGTTTATATTTAATGTGGTTGTTGAAATTTGGTAAAATTCTATATTTAATATAATATTATACTATTAAGTATCCAGATATCCAGTAATGTAAACAAATTTAAAATATATGGAGTTTAAAAATGAAATCTAGCAGATAATAAAAATTATCGATTTACATTTTAATGTTTAATTCCTATCATCTAATCTATTAAATATTACTGCAAAGTTTTCTAAAGCTTATTTTTAATTTATATCATAAATTCACTATCTAAATTCAATAAAAAAATACGTATACATATTTGTTTATAAAAAATATAATTTATAAATTCATTTTATAACTATCTTACGATTATTTAATGAAGTTAAAATATTTGGATAAAATCTCCAATCATACATTTCTAAAAACCTGTGTCCAATTCGTTTGTCATCACAGCATTCAGTATGAAAATCAATTAATATAGGGTATGTAAAAATTTGTGCAATATCAGAGTTATTATCAATTGATTCTAATAAAGTGTATGCTTATAAAAACGACGAATCAAAATAAATTAACATGAAATTAAATAAAAATGATTTGTATTTGTTTTTTTTGTTTTTTTTTTTTTTTGGACATTTCAACAATGAGAAAAAAAATGGAAAAATAGGTAACCGCTCTGCTGTATAGTATAAGTTGAGTATAACTAGCCATTGAGAAGATCACTATATAAAATATAGATGTTTCAAATTTGAATTCAATAATGATTGCATATGGGAAACGATTCTTACTGGAGACGGTTGGTCATATTATTATCAAATAAATATATTGGTATTAATATTATATTCTATTAATTTATTTCACTATAACATTAATATCATTACTCACTCTATTGATTATAGAGTAGACTATTCTATAATTAATAGCAGAATACGGTATAAACTATAAATAGGAAATATTGTAAAATTAATCTAAATATTTTGAAATTTCATTATGCATATAGAATACTTCATAATATCCATAAAATAAAATTAATAAAAATATTCAAAAAAATAACTAAAATTGTTATTCTTTGTTTAAATATCGAATTCCATCTAAATATCAACTTTTAAAATGTAACTGTATAAAAAAATACAAATTTGTATATTTGTAAATTTTGTTTCGTGTACCTACAGTTTATTACATACTACATTTTTAAACTTATTGGTCCAGTAAAAATTTTTTATTTACATTTATAGGAAAATCAAAAATTTGAAATGTTTTAAGGTATATAGCTCAAAATAGTCAATTTTTATGAGGTGCTGTCTACACATATTAATACAAAAATATTGTGAAAATTAATTTGTTTTTGAATTACACTAAAATAAATAAATCGATTTTATCAAACTATTTAACGTAAAAATCCCCGTTTGTCCTTGATTTTTTTCTCCAATTATTTTAAATAACAATGAAAATTTTCAGTTTTAACCCCACAAAAGTACCAAAAAGTTTCAATATTTTCTTTCAGAAACTACCCTCAGTTGAAGATTGAAGAATTTTCCTTCTAATGATAAAATACACAAAAAAAAACACATTATTGTTAATACATTCATCACTTAACTTGGAAACAACCATTGAAATATTTTTTTAATGAATTTCAAGTGTAAATAAAGTATTTTGGTGAAATCAAAATTAAACGTAAAAATTATTTGAAGAAGCTTGTTTTGCAATTATATTTTATAATTTTAAGTACTAAACTTTTATTCATATAATGGGCTTGTTAATTTTTTAACTGACAAATGTAACATAAATAGATTTAAGCGATAAATTTGAAGTTTTTTCTGACTTAAAAATATATAAAACTATACGACTTGTATATGCACTAATGATAGTTACCGTGGTGTTGCTTATATTACTGTTCCTTTTAGGCAATTTAATTTATTAAGTATTTCGTATTAACAAATTATGTTACATGATAGGTAAATTTACAGTGATAAGAATAACGAACTTTTAAGCTTTAGTCAATATTTTAATGCAAAAAACTATAATATTATATTATTTTATACACTATACAATATTATTTAATAATATTTAGTATTAATATTTTTTATACCTGTACAAATTATACATAAATGTTATATCTAATGACAAACTATTATACAAAGCTAAAGAGTTTTACACAAATATAAACTTAACTTAATGTTACATTTTATTTAAAAAATAAAATATAATAGTAATGTATTAAGCAAAATTTTTAATTGTTGATGCAGCACAATATGTTTAAACTTGTCAACTACGTGTATTCTCAAGCAATAACAGTCTTAAATATGTGTTATGTCCCAAGAATACGCGGGGCCAACCAAGTTAGTCTACGAAGATGCGCTGCAGTAGAATCCTGTTTGTCTGAAGAATTTTGATGGTTCTCGTCGTTATCTTGAAATCATAAAATTTAAATTATAACAGTTTGGCAGCTTACATATACATATTAAATAACTTGAAATTAGATGCTTTTTACTGGCGTGTGCATTACTTTTATTCATTAAATGTAATGTATACTATAATATTATATTCTACAATAATTGCGTTTTGCACTCGAATACTGGTCATGTGAATAGAACAGTAATAAACAAATGTGATTATATTTAAGACAATTATTATTATTTATGTAACAAAATATAATATATGTATATTGTATAATAATACGCCTCTTAATCATACAATGCAATATAAATTGTACCAACGCATATAATACATTTAGCGGTATCGCCTACGGCCGGTCTACTATAGTATAGAACTATGCCTACTGTTAAGACGACTGTTACACAATAACGTTTTAAAATATTTTTATTGGGTACAATGATGGAAAAATTATTTCACATTATTAGAAGAATTTTTTCACGTATTACGAGTAGTAGAGGTACATAATATCTTATAGTATCTTATAACTTGAAAAAATTCGAAGGGGATATTTTCTTTTGATCTGAAAACTATGATAAGATATTCGTTTAATTCTAATCATTGGAAGTCTACGCATAGCCGTCATACAAGAAAACTTAATTTTTAAATGTACACAGGAAAAAGTTTTGTTAATTCATTCAAACAGAACTTTGATCAAAGGTATGGTCTAATTCTCATTTTTGCTCGTAATATATAAACCTAAGCCGCACTTTGTTGATTGAGTTGACGACCCATTAAGATGAAACTCAATTTAAACTTTACTCTAGTACTTTCCTGTACATTTTCCAAAAACTAGTATAATATAATATATTACCTGTATAGCTTAGAAAAAGTATATAAATGTCTAAAAGGTTATTTTAGTCTCGAGTAAAATAATCAAAAACGTTTTTACAAACACTATAATATGTTGTTATGTATTCCAAGTTTGTAAAGACAAATTTCTTTAGTTAAAATTTCGATGGTAAACCACTAAACCAGTGGATGCTTAAAGATAGATATTAAAATAATGTTTTAACGGAGTGAAATATTTTTGGTTTGTGGACGAGTAGGTTAATGGATTTCTTGGTTAAACAGTTAATACGTTTAAAAGTATAAATTAACATTTTAAATGGTTTTATACGTATTATTTTTCTGGTATACGATAAAAATAGATTTTGCAAATTAAGATTGATGGTTTTTATCAGCAGAAAACTTTTTTGAGGAAATATTATAGAAATTCAACTCAGCTATTATGTTTACTATCATAATCAACATAGCAAACATTGAATAATATATTAAAAAAAAAAATTATAATAGAAAAATATTGTAGTTCTTGTACAATTAATGCAAATAACGTTAAATGATCGAAAATTCAAGAGTCGATATTTTACAATAATAATAATAATTCTATAATCTCAAAAATCGTTTTGAATGATATTATGATTTTTAATTTACTATTCATCGAGTATCTATTTTATAGAAAACGTGTAAGCGGAAGACGTATGTTTATGTTCGATGTATATTAAAGAAGTTTGGATCTCGGGTTTTGAATTTTGATAATTATAAAGGCGTAAATATATCAGCGAGGAAAAGGCGATCAGAGTCAGTACAACCCTCGTCCCCTATGACTAGCAAAAGTATACGTAAATACGCGATAGTTATTTTATCGTGTAACGACCCTCGTTTAATCTATGATATACTTAACACATGTATTGCGGTATGATAATTACTTCCGAAAACTTATTAATAGTCATGGCACTGCGACGGGGGTGACAGCTGCACGCAGTAGCCATAGAAGCGTTTAAAACGTTTCGACCGCGACGGGGTGGCGATTGAGTGGGTGAGTATATAGCGCGAAGGGTACAAGTATCGGTTAGGTTCGGTTATCGAGGAGGGATAATGTTATATCGATAAGGCGGAACGTCAAAAATAAAACCGTTCACGGATTCTTGCCTGCGGGGAACGACAGCGCGCGCGTGTGTATAGCCGCGTCGTCGCCACCACGGCACGCTGAATAATAATAATAATATCCATACTGGAATCGGCTAGGGGGTGAGCAGGGAGACGGCAAAATGGTGGCGCCGGAATACTTCGAAATCACCCCTCCAATTAACCGTGAATAGAATCTTAATTAACTCGCAATATTGCGGTGTTTGAGGGGGGCGTGATAGCGATACGGGGGGATAGAACAAGGTATTGGCGAGAGCGCGCTCCGAGTTCAAAGCGATTTTAACAAGGACATAAGTACGACTACATTATAAGCGCCTTTGCGTTGTATAATAATAATAATAATAATACACACATACAATAACACTGTATAATATAATATAATATCACATATTATATACCTTTAATAAATAGGCGTATGTATTGTGTAGGTACACCGCATGTGCTTGTAATAATTAGGCGGCGCCGGAGAGTGTATGTAGGTAAGCAAGCAAATCATATAGGCCGCTGTCGTTCGGTCATTTTTATTTTTATTTTTTTTTTTTTTTAATGGCTCTTATTTTCGTTGCGTTACAGCGTTAACGTCTGAGAAGGCGGCAGCGTAAGACCATATTTCACGTTTAAAACCCCTTCACGTGCCGGAAAAAATATATGTATAATATACTACACACTTTAGCGGACAGGTGTGCGGAAGGGTGTTGGTCGAGGACGCGCACACAGGGAAAAATTTGTTTTTGGAACTGCAGTAGCAGTATTATAGTGACGGTGAGAAATTCTTAACGATAAAAAACACAAAAAAGCTTAAATTACAAAACGATGGAAAGAGGGGAAAAGTTATCACAAGTGCGAAACGGCCGCTTCTTCGGATTGTGCAAATTACTTACTAAAGAGGACTTAATGTAATTTAACTCTGGTTTAATTTGTCGACTTTATAATCGGGTTGTCTCACGCATAATTGTTTTTAGAACACAAGTTGGTCGTATTTTATAATTTGTTTGTATACTACATTTTATAGTGTAAGTGATACTTTTGAAATGGTCCAAAAACACACAAGTCGCGGCTCGTGAGATTTTTATTCGGATCTCGCTTAAGGTGTTTGGAAACAAGAAATATAATACATTTAATTAAATACATAATTTAAGTTATCTCCGTTTTTATTATTTATGTGTTGTAGTGGTATTATTGATGTATTTAACAAAAACACGTACTAACCTTGTACCACACGTACACGCTCAAGAACAGCAAAACGAACGATACAACTCGAAAATCTGCCGACGAATGTTGACTTGTATTGTGAATAGAGAACGCAGACGATCGAGAGAACAATAGCTGATATAATGTTATTTTTCACTGAATTACGGTTATTATTGGTACATGTCGAGGTCGAGTAGAATATAGAACCGGAAGTTTTTTATTTTATTGTGTCATTATGTGTTATACGTGTGAATTTTGTTTGACGTTACAAAATTATTGAAATATGTAAAAAAAAAAATTATGACAAATTTAAAACTATGCAGGTTAGGTAAATAAAGTGCTTTGCATTTTAATCGATAAATTTTGTCTACATTTTCATAATATATAACTTGCAAGTGACTCTTAATTGAAATGTATAACACATATATTGATAAAGGTTAATTCAATTCTACAAGAGAACTATATTTATTTATATAATGCAGTTATTTCACAATTTTACATACAACATTTAGATTTAGCATTATTAAAAGTGGTAGTTTAATAATTATTTTTTTTTTAATTGAAATATTTGTTTTGATTTTAAAAATAGAAAAAAAAACACTTGTTAAGTAAGTATTAGTAATATTTTAATTTTATTGAGTGTCGAAAAATTAACGTCAATGATATCATTTGCAATGGTAATAGGGTTTAGATTTGTGGTACTTAAGAAAGATTAATCCCCGAGAATTTTCGCCCGTTTAACGCTAATTTAATCCTGTGTGTAAGTTACGAGAATAGTATAATAAATAATAATTAATAATATTATAAAGTGCTATTGAATAATATTCTAAAATAATAATAGATCACCGAAAATACAATAATTTAGTGGATAACGCCATTGTTAGCCTATGTAGCTGCATTATTTTGACGCTATTTTAATGCAAACCTTTGCGATTCATTTTATCAAAAAAGGCATAGATATACATTTTTATGATATTTTTTTAGATACATATTATTTTAGTATACAACTCGATGTATAATATTTTGCAAATATAGGTATCCGCTTTATACTCGTAACAATAATTTTTGTACATTTTCAATAATAACGTATTATTGAGTAAAATGTATCGAGACACGCCATATAGAATTTCAAAAATTTTTTTCTTTAAAATCGCACTTTTTAATTTTCCCGGGGGGAGGGAAGAGGCATTGGGAGAAGGGTTTTCAGTTTTGAAATTATCATATTTATTTATGGTACTCGAAATCAAATATTTACTTTCTCGAAATTATACAACTTCATTACAGCTGTACACATTATATATCAATCAAACGACGAACGAAGGTTGGCGGTTGCGATATAATATAATATATAACATCATAATATGTTAGTTTTATTGCCATCGAGACTTGACAAGTGAAATAAACAAATATAATATATAATACGAAGATATATGATAGACCAACATGGTAACATCAGTTGCGAGGATTATTGCTCTTCAAACAAGAGTACAACGGTAAATACTCTGCCCAGGTTTTCTCTCCATGATATATACATAGTAAATACCAGTACAGTCTGTTGTTTTCAGGACAAAAGTTATTTAATAATATTTAAAACCAATACCATATTAAACATTTTATTTCTTTGAACGGAATGCGCGAGTCCCACGAAGCGGCTCTATCATCTTCATTCATCATATACTGGTTGAATTTATTTTTAAATATTAACATTTTTGAAAATATTTTTTCAAACCATTTAAAGTTATTAAAATTTTTTTTTTGAAAAACAAATACATTTTTTTAATAATGATCATAGTTATTGTCTTTTGAGTTTTTACTTTTTGTGAATGACATGTTTACATTACTTAATTTAATATTCCAAATCAAACTTTTTTCTAAATAGATATGGAAATAGAATTTTAAATGTGTTGTTAATCACTTAGTTATAATTGTTTTAAAGTGCCTATTTGAAGCTTAGATTAGCACAGTGTTAAGAAATTGAATTCTTATAAATCGGAATACTCGTAATAAGCGAAATCCCTTAAGATTTAATAATATCATCGTAAAGCCGTGTTTATAGGCGAACTTATATGACCGAACGTACCTTCATCTCCGACTCATCGTCGACAAAATGTTCACGATGACGACCGTACATGTTATGTCGAGACAGAGATCCTCAGATAACCATGTTTCCGTGTGTACATATTCGCACGCGATTATATAGTATTGATGTCAAAAGTGGAACAGAACCACTGTGCGGGATACATACACATTGACATGTCCTAATAACATGTCTGTAGTGCTGGATTTGAGAGATCAATAAAAATATGAGATAATATAGTATAGAACACACATCGCGAGTCCTTTGAAATTTAACGACCCGACTGGCTTGGTATCACATAACATCAGCCACTCCATCCATACCATATGACGATAAAACAATAATGTGCTTGCAGTGCTGAAAACGTTTACTTGCACAGACAATTTATTCATTTTCATCAATTTTTTAAATTTAAAAAAGTTTAAATTAAAAATTAACGACATCTTACTATAGCTAGTGAAATTGTAAGGTGTAAAATTAATCAGCGATAGTTAAAAATTCACAAGATCAGTTTATCCATTTAATTAAGTTTGAAGCTTTTGGCTTAATGGATAAGGATGATTAGAATACAATAATCATAAATAAATAATTTGCTGGGTTGCAATAAGAATCAATAAACATTTTAATCGATCGATAGTGAACATTTAGTATCTTTACGTATGATTTAGAGACCCGCAATTGGTCGAATAAGTTTTAAATCAATTAATTTTTTCATGCAACTCGGAATTAATATTTTATTATTTTCATTATCAATACGTTTTCGCAAGTTATTTATTATATATGTATATACATGCTGTGGCTATGCATGTATATTGAAATATCATCAAATATAAAAGCTACAAATATATTTGCCGGTTTTGGAAATCTCCTGCATAATAGAGATAACTAGTGTAAGGCGGTGGCATCGGATATCAATGTCCTATAATTTGGGCAATGGGTAAAAATCCTTTGGATAAGGCGAGTATAGACTAATAGACTTGCTGAGCGCACAATGCACATCGTATTATATTGATGCCATCACGTACATATTGTATGTGTATATAATACTACTTAGGGCCTCTATAAATTCGCAGTGACAATATTCGACGGCGACAGCGGCGCCCGGCCGACGCCCACCCGCGCCACCGTATAAAATAGTCGTCGGTTGATTAGAAACAGACGCCACAACCCCCACGCCACTACATGTTATATCGCCGTGCCCTCCGATCATGTGTTCGGCGAGGTCTATCATTCTCTCTCTCTCTCGTACACACACACACACACACACACACACACACACACACACACACACACACACACACACACACACACACACACACACACTGTCAACTCATTTGCCCGGTATACGTGTTATTATTATTAATATTATTATGTAGACTTTGCCGCCCCGCCGCGACAGTCGTCAACACCGCCGCCGTGGCCGAAACGAGGCCAACGCCCTTACCGCAAACATCGTCCGTCATAAGTCATCGGATTCCAATTTGCGTTGTAATAGACGTCGCACAAATAGCTTTCTCTCCCGCCATCTCTCTATCCGGCACGGAAGTCGACAATACCTATATATCATATAAAATACAACTGCTGTAGCTGCTAACCCACAGCAATATACATTACGAGTTTTTTCCACCCTCCCTCCACCGGGATCGTGTTATGATAACCCTTCGCCGCCGACCGACGTTTATAACTCGGTGTATTCGGTTACCGAATTAATGAATTGGGTTTGTCATATAAACAATACGCGCGCGCAGTCGGGTGCACCGGTGGAACGACAGGAGCAGGAGGAGAAACAACCGGGTTTGTGCGCGTGACGTTTTATATTATAAATATATCCTATACATACGTACTAAAAATTATACAGGGTAGTTAACGATTCATTTCTCGACCATTTTCTTAACGCAAATAATCGTTCTGTATATTACAATCACTAGGTAATCATTATAATCCTATTATTATCGTACCCTCCTCTACCACCGAGAGACGGGCGCCTGCAGATAAATCTATATTCTATTCAATTAGACTGCTGAAGCACCGCTATAATGACTATACGAAACCTCGAAAAATCCAACGTCTCAATTAGCGGGTGAAATGATTTTTTTGAAATGAATAATAAAATGATTTACAGGTGGTTAGTTGGATAAATTTGAATTCTAGGTGGATGAAAAGAAGAAAAAAATATATTCCAAAAAACATAAACGAAAACTTATAAAATTGTAAGACACCAAAGTTTTTTTTCAAATAAAAATCATATTAATTTATTATTTTTAAACAACTTCACAAAGCTTATAAGAGTGTGTGCATTATTATTTATCTATTTTCTTCTATATATACGAATACATAATATTACATAACATATTATGGTATTTCCGTGTCTAATTTTATCGTCAAATAATCACTGTAGAAATAATTCATTCAAATATATTATAACCTTTAATGTGATTTAAGTTAAATTTATAACATTTTTACTGCCGGAAAACCTAAAAATTAGCGGCTCAAGTTTGTTCAGTATTTAATCTTTTGCATTTTGCTTAGCCGCTCCGAGTGCATGCATAATAATTGCATTGTATACTTGTATTGCATTTTTAATAATGTACTGTTTACTTTTGAATATTTTGTTAAGTTTTAAAAGAAGATGCATACAAATATATTAAAAGCGTTTATAAAATAAAAATACAAATATTTTTAAATATTGATGTGTACATTTTATATCCATGAAAAAGACGTCTTATATTCTTATAAAAATAAGTTTAATTCATACCAATTTATATAGTTATAGTATGAGGTGTAAATAAAATCTATTTAAAACTTTATAATTAACTGTTAACTATCTTTATGAGTAGGCATATTATAATGTGTTGAAAATGAATTAAGCTTTCATAATTTCCATATTTTTGTACTCCATTTTGATTCAATTTAGGATAAACACACTTTTTTCTCACCTACGATTAGTGAAATGTATCACACTGTTGGTGATGGCAAAAACCTCGAATAATAAATTAGCATCTGCAAAGACGTCAAATTTAAATTCGACGTAAATCTGTATACATGTGAGTATATTGGACGACATCGGTTGTTTATCGAGGAAAACAAGTGATATTCTCCATATTATTATAATATATTGTGTGTACGACGTGTTGTTTATTATATTCGGTTATGCGAGCAGTGTATGGCGACAATTTATAAACCAGCGCGTGACTAGAAAACTGAGATGAATTGAATACGATGCTGTTCGCATATACATACCATATACGATTTCAGAATTAATCGCCTTACAACGTTATGATAATAATATTATGATGCGATGTAGAACATAAAAAAAAAACCCAATTTATATTGTTATATTTAGTTATTTTCACAGCTTCTTATGCTTTTTTCTACCCGATACAATTCTTATAAAAAAAAAAAAAAATTAATAATAATAAAAATTTAGCTGTCGACCGGTAAATAAAATTAATTTATATTTTTTAATTTAAAAATGAAATAATTTATTTTAAATAAATATGTATTCAAGTACGATTTTTATTTTAGAATTTTTAACAAAATATATTATTACAAAATTATAAATTAAAAATATAATATTAAAATAACAACACAAACAATTTAAAAATTAATCATTTGCAAAAACAAACGCGTAATAATATTATCTTCCATTTTATATAGAATTTGAATTTTTTCATTTCTATTTTAATATAGTATTTTCAAGAATTAAAAAAAAGAAGTACGTGCAAATCAATTTGACGAAACCCGTCCGCTTAGGTCACGAAATGGGTTATTAACTGTGTGAAGGGGTCGATTATGCTATATCCTCTCCAACACAATATTCACATATATACATTATAATACACAGCCTCCATTTCCTGCACTAAACATTCGTGTATAAAGTTGTCTGCTTCTGTAATAGTTTCGGCCCTAATACGAATATTTGAAATTTCAAACAATAAAGATGTCCTTTTAATTTGCATTCTAGCTTGACGTTTAAAACGAAGGGAGTAAAACTCCAAACAATTTTTTTTTTCATTCCAAAAACTTAAGACTGTTAAATATTTTTTTTTACACTTTTTAATTTTATGAAAAATAATTTGGTAAGTTCGTAGTATTAATAATGTTTGACATGATGTATAGATACTTTATCTGGAACTTTTGCTCCGTCTGTTTATCGTCCGTATACGGTTCGGATGATCCTAACTATGATCAAAATGTTTAGTGACCCTACCCTTTTACATCATAAAGTCGGTGCATAAACTTTTGACATGGTGAAAAACTATACAGAACGAAACAATAAACACGCTATACAAACCACCATATAGTTATTTGGTACACTTTTGTTATTTATGGTTTCAATAGGAAAAATTTAACTCCAGTTAGTAATTTCTATGGATATTATATTATATATTTAATTATTATAAGATAAATGTTTTGAAAATTGAACAAATATTTCAGTGGTACATTTATCATATTTTATTGTTTACTGCATATAAGTGCATACACAAACATTAACCATTAAATAAAATTATGATATGTCATATGTGTATTCGACTCGATTTGATGGACGTGGCCTTGTTGGGATGACATAGATTTTTACACGTGAGGTAATATTGTAAATGAGCTACTATTGAAATATAATTATATAATAGTAATGTTCTATTATTATTTTAGATACTTCAAAATTAAAAAAAAAATACCAATTATTGTGAAAACTTTGTAATTTATATTATAAAATACAATATTATAATTATGTTTAAAAATGTCATCTAAGCTCATAAGTATAATATTATTTTTTTTCAATTTAAATGAAGTTAGTTAAAACATTATTTATTACGATAAAAAACATAATATATTTCAACGTAAAAAAAATCATAATAATTCTTTGTTTTTTGATACTTACCTAAATTAAAATACACTATTAATTATAGGTGCTTTGAAAAATATAAATTACTCTAGGTCTGTATAATTTATTATCGAATATAGTTTATTAATAAGTATCTACAAAATATCTATAATATAAAATACTGTAAATAAAAATACAAATTCCTTACATTTTTTTTATCGTTATTTATTATTATTTTTTTTTTTTTTTAATAATGGTGATTATTTTAACTGTTGTTTAAATATTTTCAATAAATAGTTGAAAATACAATAAAAAGCTTATATAAATAAATTATATTAAATATAGCTTAAATACAAATTCTGTATTATTTAAATTACATTTGCTATTTATTCTTTAAAGGTCCTTCGTCCTCCTTATGATTTTGACTGTGTACGTAAAGTTTTAAATTTAACCAGCCTTGTTAATCGGAGACACGTTGTGAATATATCATTTCTTACTAAACTTTTATCTAACTCAATTGATTGTCCTATACTCCTTTCACGGACTAAATTGAATGTTCTACCTCATCATACTAGTCCACTACGCCTTTTTTCTTCCATTTTCAGTATATAATTATTTATTAAATTCCTCTATCGATAATTTTACGCGTCTTACTTATGGAAGAATTGGGTTTTTGGTAGAAAAACTGGGTCTTTTATTGTAATTATTATTTATTTATATACTCGGTTTTTGGCTAACGACTTGTGTAATATTATAAAATAATAAAGAATAAATATCTTTAAAACTGCAGTTATTAAGAAAATCTTCATATTATAAAGGACGTCCTTCAGTGTTCGATCAATATAGTATAGTATTGTACTCTCACGCTGCGTAATTTTTATTTTTATACGGCGTATTGGGTATGCAATTCAGGTACATTTTAAATAGCTGCAATATGCTTGCAGTATCAATGTCGGTAATTTACTATTATAGTAATAATAAAATAATATGAATCTTATAAATATTACATCATATAATATGAATTCATAGTATTCAGTATGTAGTGTGTAATTTGTTACAATAATGTTTTTTTAGAATAAGCGTATGAGCAGTATGGTATGAATCGAATGTAATTGAGCGATAAAAAGAAGTCACCAAGTAATGACATGATTTTGTTTAACTTGGAGTAATCCAGTTTTAAATTATATTATAAGATAATTTTTTCTAGAGATACTACATTCTGTATATATCTTAATGGTTAACTGAATGGAATCGACATCGTTTATTAGAAGTGGATGCAGTTTCGGGTATGATGTCTATCTATAGGTTGGAGTATAGAGTGTGATTGGAGACGTACATTTGCACCCGTTATCAAGCCGAGTGTAATTGATTGAAACGAGAACAATTTTTGGAAGTATTTGTATAATATACAATTGTAATATATTTTCAAATTTGTCAATAAACACTTAGTGTATATAATATATAATTATGACTAAAACACAATAGATCTGTATTATAATAACTAATGACATTATTTCCATTATATAAAATTCAAAACTCGCAGAAACGTTACTCAGTGTTTACAATGTACAAATAATAATATATTCTATTAATAAACAGTTAATTTAATTTAAATCATTCCAGATGATAATTAAGTACAAATAATATGTATATTATTATTATCAAATGTTTAAAACAGACAAAATTGTCGTTTTGATGATCACTGATGAAAGTACTCGGAATTATATACTGTTAATTTAACTGTAGTCGTGCTTAGATAATAGTTATTGTCAATTGTAGCAATATAATAGTAATTAGTCTACGCACGATTCGTGAATAGTGGAAACAGTCGAGATAATAATATAGTAGGTATTGAGTATGATGATATTTGATGTTTTTGTATATATTATAAATATCTTCCACAAAACTCGATATTTGTCCATGGGAAATCTATCCGTGAAAAGATCAATGTGTCATGACGTCTGAGATTAGCGTTAAATGATTTAATCACGACCCCGTGCTGTTGTTATAATAATATTATTGCGTACAATACATTAATATAATATACCACAATTGAGTCTTGTTCTCGATCGGCGTGCGTACCGTTTACCGCGAGATCAAACAATAAATCAGCGATCGCGACGACGACGTGTGTCAGAGGCAGTTGGGGTAACAAATTGCCCAGTATTCTCATATATTCATCGAGTGCGCGAGGCGTTGTAAAGGAGAGAATCACTAGGAGACGGAAAGGTATATATAAAGTACGCGTACATAATAATATATAAAGCACTTTTAACAGCAATCCGTTTTAGAAATCACTGAGCGTTTAACCCGCGACAACAATAGGCGGCTGTGCGCACGTCTTTATCTACAAAGGAGACCGAAGTCGAAAAAACGCGTAGTGAAGGACGAGGAGAGCTTAAAAAAAGTCAGTCGAATAAACTCACGATTGCAGAACTGTATGCGTGTGTGTGCGCGCTGTAACGCCGAGTTCCTTTTTATTATCGACTATTGAAAAGGAAAGGAAAGAAAAAAAGTATATTACAATATTAATAAGTATATTCGTACAAAAGCGGAAGTTCGCCGTTTGACGTCGGGTGTCCCGTTCGTTGATCGGGAGAACTATACAGTATAATATACCTATAGTCCGGAAACAAGAGCTCGTCCAGAGTAGGAATTCAGATATTAATATTAAAAAAGCCAAAACATCGCCATCTCGTTGCACGTATTATTGGATGTCCTCACTCACAACGTTTCATCATACGCGTATGAGGATGACGAGGATAATAATAATAATGACGATTTTATATTATAATGTACGATGTACTATAAAGTATATATCCGCCTCCGAGTCATCCAACATGGGAGTCATTAATAAACTTTAAAAACAAAAAAAAAAAAACGAAAAGTTTTGCGGCCCAAGACAAATGAAACAAAATAAAATAAAAAACAACTTGACGTGTTTTCGCATTATTCTGTTTTTACTTTTGTAAAATACGGTGCGCTGCTTTTGGAAAAAATACCACTTCTACCGCCATCCGCATCCAAGTAGATAAACACGTTAAAAGTTTCGGTTAAAAAATGTATGCTCTCGTATAACATTTGTTACGAAACATAGAAATATAATACCATTTAGAGTCTAAACGAAAACTATAAGTTACCTCGTATGAAAAATCATGTTTAAAACATTTTAAATCTTAGTGTAATTTTATTATTTTTTTTTTATATTTATTTATTACGAGTTATTATTAAAGCGCCAGATAATTTAATTTATAAAATCACTTATAACCCAATATTTTTCTATGTCTTTAAATGGTATGTATGAAAATAGTCTATAGATAAGAACAACCTACATTGCCGTTATTACCTACTTATTATTATAAATTAATTCTCAAAATTGTATCACTAACGTTATTTCGTATTGAAGTTATATTTTAATAATTTTATTTAATTTTTATTAAATCGCGGTTCTAATAATCGACTATAAACCAAATTATTGCCATATTTTATCATGCAAATGTTTGTCTTAAGGAAATAAGTTTTTTCTCCATCTAAATTAATAAATATCTTACCCAAATAAATTATGATATTGCTTGAAAAATTAAGTGTTAAATAATCGACAAAATAATATCTGATGGTTTTTTTTTATAAATTAAATTACTTCAATGCATTTTTTTATTAATTTTCTTTAATCAAAACAACTGTCAAAATAAAATGCTAAACATGTTGAAAATTGTATAAAAATTAAGTAAATAATTTAAATCACGGTGAATTATATTTGAAATACAAACAATTTCACGTCAGTTGAAAGAAATGTTTTCCTTGCATAAAAAAAAGTGACTAATTGTGATTCAGGTTGGAATTCCAAACGTCTTAGACATCAGTCGAGCATTTTATTTGACACATTTTTCTCGTCCACTTTTGTTCTTATGCTGGGGGCGAGTATCAACAGTAAAATATTCAGACTTTTCTCTGTTTATAAATAATTTTTTTTTTCAAAGATTTATGTTCTCCAACGTTTTAAATTATGCAGGCATATCACACGAGTAAATAAATATTAAAACTATTTTATATCTTTTATAACTATTTGACAATATTATTCTTTTAATGGTATTTTAAGACAAAAATTACAATTGTTTTTACTCATAGCTCTAAGTTTGGAACTGTTTTTCCGACGGAAGTCAATAATACACTCTTAGAACCATATCTGTAAGCACAAGTCTGGGCATCTACTGGACGTATAAGTATACCCATCATTGCTAAATCTAGTAGTCACGTAAACGTGTTAAAATCATTTATTTCCTATTATCTACACTCCATGTAACATTTTATTGTAATATTATTTTAGAAAATTATCAAACTAAAAAGGCAACTGCACTAATGATAGAAATATGACGCATAACAATGATGTTCTAAGGATTAAACATCATTTCTTGTACGTGACAAATGACGAATTAATATGATTATATATTACGTGTATAATGTATATAATATATACCAGGGGTGGCCAACATGACTATGTACGCGAGCCACGAGCCACATATATTAATGCAATTTTATTATATCAAGAGCCAAATTATCTAATCTGTACTTTTATACCACAAAAATAACAAAAATAACTAACATCCGATAAACATATCAAATTACGAAATATGAAATTATAAAATAATAATAATAAAATAAAATTTTTTTTTTATAAATGTATGCAAAAAAATTAAAATTTTAGTTTTTGTAAATAAGACCGCGATCCGCATACGTAGATGAAGAGAGCCGCAATTTGGCCACCCCTAGTATATACGGTGCGGTGGTAATAGACCGTAATAATTAATACATTAGAACAAAAAGACAACAATAACAATTATTTGAAAATAGTTTAATTACCACAGTTGTCTAAGCCAGAAAATATTTAATACTATTTAAATATAATTTAATGATTTGATATAACGGTATGGCGACAGAGTACGTAACTTTTATAAATAAAAAATGTTTTATTATTTTAAATGTGATTTGCTGTTTAGTGATAATAATGCAAAAATATTACAGTACCTATTACAACGACATAATGTTATACTTATAATAAACTAATATTCATTCATACGATCATATAGTTACTTAAAATTAATAATAACAAACAAACAAAATACGTTTTAATAGAATATATTTTATTCGTAAACTGTAAATTTCGTACCACTCGTACTCATATATAGATGCATATACAAAGACTTATTCGTCATTCGGATTTGACTGAACACTAATGTAAATGTAGTAGGTACCTCTATCTAGTATAAAAAAAAACTTAAAACATACATGGTACACTTATACAATATTGAAGTGAAAGAAATCGTATTTATTTTTTATTTTTTGTCATGTTTATTTTAAAATCTTGCCGGCTTTGGTGCGCACGCTGTACACTCAATATTTGCCAATGAAATGATGTGAAACTCATAGGATTTGACATTTCTTCCGACGAAATATATTATTATTTTGTATGCTTACAAATGTTTTTTGCCAACGACTCCCACTGGTTTTTATTCTGACATACCCGTCTAACCGATTGCGTGGATCGTTAGAAATGTGTAGCTCACCTATATTTATTATACGCGGTGCTCGAGCAGCACATCTCAACAACGAATTATAAAATTGTAATACATTATAATTTATTAATACCAATTAATTATACAATTTGCAAGTGGTACATTTAAAACGTAAAATCAATGTGTAAAACAGAATATATTCGATAATGTCATGAGAGATTTGTAAACTTGATTTTTTTTTTAGACCTTAGGTACATCATATAAAGTATCAATTCGTGATAGTGATGGATTGCCGGATTGGATATATAATAGTTTTGTTTACGATGTTTGTAGAAACATTAACAATGTTTACGATACTTCACACGTAATGAACATATTGTAATATCACACTAATCGAACATTAACTTTCCAATGTATAGTTTTTTCAACATCAGAACTAGAAAAATTAAAATTGATTGAACAGATAATAGTTTAAATCGTATTAAAAATAGAATAAACAATTAACATATTAATATTTAAAACTATATATTATATCATTCATCAATCATGATATACTTTCAAATATACATTTTACGTAGATTTTAAATTATTATAATTTATTAACTTTTCATTAATTAGTATAAAAACGAAAGCATTTTTTACTTTCACAAATATAATATCTTACAACTACAATATTATTAGAAAAACTTAAAATGCTACATAGTTAAATCAACCTTTAGGTTTAATACAAATCGGATAAATAAAAACATTCTCTACCAATCGAATACAAAAAGTCTGCAAGAAAAAAATTTAAAAACGGCAATAATATTATTGATAACATAATACCTAGCAGGCACGTTACGATATACTCGTATGTCGTATTATATAGGTACTATACAGCCATATAGAGTAACCTGTAAGATATAATATGGAGCTCAGTTTTGGACAAAAGTCTACAGAAATTATCTCCCCCGAGAACATAAACAAAACCCTTTGTGTCAAGATGTCACATAATATTATGTGGCATAATACGTAATAATATTTAATCTAATAATACGGTCTGTCAGCGTAAGCTAAAGTAAATAGTCTTGGTTTTTAAGAATGTTACATTTTATGGGGATAGAGCTTATAGTTTTAACAATGTCATTTTTATATTACTTCCGAATCAGATAAAAAATAGTTTTTCAAAATACAGCTATAGATTTCTATACAAGGTATAAAATAAAAAACAGAAAAAAATAATTTCAAGTTTTGGATAAAATATTTGTATGCATGACAATGATTTTAAATCAAGAAAACATATCCAGAATATCAAATATTCAAATATGTTACTAATAAGCCAAGTATTGCCCAAACAGAATATTTAACCTGTCATATCTTATTTCATATGAAAAATGTATTTTAGTTCTATATCAGGAAACACTATTCTTTATACTTGGTAACTTGTAATGTCTAACAAAGTACTGCAGTACAACAGAAGCGGCTAAATAAGCATTAAAGCCAGTGCATCCTATCAAAAGGACTACCTACTCACAAAGAATTAAATTAGATGTCGACTTCTTTTTTGGTGTTTCAAGTCTTTAATAAAAGTTTTCAAAAACCGTAAAGTTAAGGTTAGAAGCTTACGTCCAGCATATTTCGTAAACATACGAGTGATCTAGAAAATTGGATTATTTTATAATATTATAAAAGTATTATATTTTTGAACATTTACTACCCATATAAAATCGATTAATAACCAGCTGAACGATCATATTTAACTTAAATCAATAATTTGAAATGTTGCATATTATTAAATTACAATGAATTGAAAAATCAAGACTATTAAAAATAAAATAGTAATCACAGTCTTAATTTAAATTCAATTTGGTAATTTGCTAAAACTATTTTATTTATCTGGAGGTATTTTTTTTTTAAACCAATAACCATTTAAGCCATTTTAATTCATCATGAAGTAAATTGTATTTTCATAATAGCTTTATAGTTTTTACAGGTTTTGTGTGATAATCTTTAACAAAATTATTGTATTATAATTGTATTAACTGTCTAAACTATTATAGATCAAATCAATATTATTGATTTAAGGATTAAAAGAGCTGTCCCAATATGGTAAGATTTTAAATAAATTGCATTTTTTGTCAATGAATTTTATAATTAAACTTCACATCAAATACATTTCAAGTTGATCTCATTAATTGATTTTTTCGTATTAACTACACAGTAACGGGTTATACCCGTATAAATGATCTACATTTGTCGAACAAAAAATCTGTTATTGATCTAATTAATCAACTATGTGAATTATTAAATAATTTATAATCTTATCAATTATTTAAATTTTTTTTTTCAAAATTTAGAATTTAGATGTTATATCAATATATCATTAACCTGTTAGTTATTTAAAAAAAAAGTAATATTGATTAGAAAAAAATTATTATGCAGCTTTTTTTGCAACAACCTGTATAATTAATTTTTGTTTTAACTGTATACACAAAACAAAAAATAAAAACACAGAATATCAGTACTCCGTGATCCGTGAAAATATATAGTAATACCGCTACCACGACAGCTAGATTTTTTGAAAAGGGAAAACGATTGTTTTTTTAAATAAAACTTTGACATAATAATATATCATTGTTTGTACACTTTATACCATACAGTTATTTAAGTTTTTCAAGTGACCTATTGTGAATCATTATATTTAATGTGAGTCCTTGTGTAAACAGATAAAAAAATAAAGACAAACAGTGATTTCCCAATGATGTCGATCATATATAGAAAATGTTTTCTTGTGCGTTTCCGGAGAAGAAACTCCACTGAAAAACCGCTACACCGGGAAAATGTTTTATCTCAAACATCTTTTATTCATATGATTATTTCAGATAGTTTTTTTTCTACATGCCCATTACCATTCATTCGTATATACGTTTCCTTTCTATTTCAAAAACCTTCACCACACGTACTTACGCGAAAACGACGACCCAATCAAATTAGGAAAACCCCATTTATACATACCTACATATGTATATATTATATACTATGAGTTTTATATGAACACCATATTATGTATGATTGGTGTACATATAACAATATTTGCATCTGACATTGAAATTAAATTAATGTTACCAGTACTAACTGGTGTATTTTTTTTTACTTAATTCTACACAAAAATATAATATGTACCCCTAATCATTCTCTTCCGGTCAGTCACCTCATATTAATATACGTTTACTCATACAGGTTTAACTACAACAATAAAAAGAAATGCAACAATCATTAAATTGAGCTCAACGGGTATGTACGTATTACGCGCTATTATTTGTGTAAATAAAATATTTTTAAATTACTTTGAGGGCTGTGAAGTTTTGCCTTAAGTCAAAATGCTTAATTCAAATTATAAATTGGTAATTTGAAAGTTGTGTAGTTTTTAATTACCCCAAAAACGTAATATGTTTATCAAAAATGTAATTTTCAGTTGTTTAATTAACTTGATAATATTATGTTAGTGATAAATGAATAATAAACTTAATGGGAAAAAATAACTACATTTAAAATCCACACGAGTTGTGACATATTTTATATTAAAATGTAAGTTGAACATATTGTAGCAACATTATTTATGAACTGTGGTTTTGGATGACTGGGTAATACAAAATTTTATAAAAACAAAATGTTATAATATGAAAATTCCGTGTTTGATAGTATTGAATTCGAATATATATATAAATATTATACAATTTTTCATTAGTTGAGCATACAAAAATATGTAACTCAAGTATATTTAACATTTAATTTTATAATTTCCAGTTGTTTAACTTTATATTCTATTAGCGATAAATGTTTATTTAAAATGGCAAGCCAATGAAATAAATGACTATATAAACTTAATACTCAATCCCATTTAATTAAAATACTTGTAAATATAACAAAAAGTTAAATATTAACTGTTTGCAAGATTATTTATTGTAAATAAAATATTTTACTACTTCCATATTTTCCAATATTTTTATTTATTTAAAAATAACCCTTGAAATACATAAACTGAATACGACCGTAATACAGCATTTAAAAAAAAAAAAATAATAATAAATTACCTATGAAGAGTATTATACTGGGAAAACTGTATAAGAATATTATTATGTAATATATTTATATACATACCAATATAATGTATAAATTAATTATAATAAATTTAAAGAGTATTAAAAATTAAAACCCACGCGAATTGCGTCATATTTCATATTCGTAAGTAAAACATATTGTAGCAAATTTTTAAAAGAAATATTATAATATGAAAATATCCCGATAATATTGAATTTGAATATGTATAAATATTATACATTTTATCATCAATTGCAAACATATAAATATATATAACTCAAATATATTTAACTGTTTTATTAAGTATGGTTTAATCGAATGATCGAACGAACATATTAATATATTATAGATTAAAATTAATAGTAATCATAAGAAAAAAAAACAGATTACCTGATGTCGACCGTTGATATATATTTTTGTCAACTAAATAATGGCATTGCTTATTAGCTTTTTGTAGTTTTGAAGTCTATAACACAAATAAATAAAAAATTATTCAATAAAAATAAAAAACATTATATTTTTATTCTTAATAATGTATGAAAAAATTATAGAATTGTACATGAAAATGTCGAAACTGCGAAATATTTATAGTAGATCTTGTTCAAATGTAACGTATATTTTCTGAATCCTATTCGATGTTTCTCAAGCATTTGGCTATCTATACGTAACTACGACTATTTTACACGCGTTTCCTCTAAAAATAAAATTGATCTTTTGAAGTACAGTATAATGATCGCGGTGTTAAATTGGTCCACGACAAAAGAGGCGGTAAAAAAGTACTTAGGTACCTAAAGAGAAAAAACGAAATAACTCATTTTTAGAGCCGTAACGATTGAGATACGTATTACGCACTTGTAGGTATATTAATTTAATAATAAATCGTTGTATAAACGATACTATACGGGTATTACCTGTACGGGGCTGAGCCGCGACGCAGAAAGTGTTATTCATAACTGCAGGTGAAGGAGATGACCCGAGACGACGAGAGAGATCGTCGATGACGATATGTTAGAACTCAAGATATGCGATCGAAAGTATCAGAAAAACGAGTCGATTATCGAGTGACCGTGTATGGTGTATAATGTGGACATGGTGACTCGTGAGTGATTCGGAGTCGTGGCCGCGAGAGACTTCGTCAGCAGCGGTATTGTCGTCGATCAGAACAGACGGAGTACGTGCGCGATGGTACGATGCGCGGACGCGAATGTCGGCGTTCTGTGACAGTCGGCCAGCAGTTGGGAAAAAGCTCCTCCGGACGGCGGCGGCCCGCCGACAGAGCCCTGCGTGGTGAGCGCGAGAGACACGCATAATGATATTATGTATTATATATAATATAATACGCCGCCGTCGTTGGCGCGCATGTCGGTACACGTGACTCCCTCCCACGACCCTTGTCGACAGCCTTTGCTCACGGCACGCGGCTTCTTCTTCTTGTCGCCCTCGTCCTTATCGCGCCCCCAAGCCTAATGAAAGTGTAATATTGTATGCCACCACCGGTGCCGGACGGAAAGCCGATGAAATAATTAACCTGTATACACGCGTACACCACCACCTCAGCCAAAAATTGTCCGCGTCTAACCTATGTGTATGCAATACAATATGTGTACGTATGTAAGTTTTGCGTTTAATCGCTGAAATCACATCATCGAATGTTATAGTTAAACGTCTAAAAATTTAAAACGAAAAATTGACTTTCTTGTGAAAATTACCCGAAGAACATGCACTGTGCCTGCTAATAAAAACACAGCAGACGTTCGATCAGCGAACGTATATTCTCTGATTGAACATTGTGGCCACAAACGGTTTTGTGAAATTAGTGGTTTGAACAATATCGAACCAGGGAAAACGTTTAGTATATATTATACATAAAGAATTATTTGGCTTGGTAAAGTACTAAAGTATAATAATTAATACAAGGTCTGCAACTTTGTTGGTAACAATATTGTAGAATAATTTAATGTATCTAATGAAATATGCAAAACTTACGAGGACGATTCTTCAATATATAATATTGTCTATAAAATCTGAATTACGTAAAATAATTTGGATAGGATCTCCACATCCATGCCCTCACAATAGTAAAGAACGGATCTTGCGCCAACAGTGATTATTACATTTTCACTAGCCTTAAAAAGTTTTTAGGGAGAAAACACTTCTCTGACGATAAATAAGTGAGAGACAGTTGAAAAGTGACAAAATGGAGATACAGTGTGAGTTGTTCGACACTAGTTAGTAATAATGCCACGCCTAAAAATTTTAACGGTTTGCGCAGTAAACACATTATTTAAAAATAACATCATACCTAGAAGTCCTATAGTTCCTAAGCTAGAACACAGTCTCTGTAAATTTATGTGCTTTTTAAAATGTTATTGTAATCTTACTGCTTAAACGATCATATTATTGAATGTGCCTATAGTACTATATATACAGCATGATTCATCAAGTATGCGTAGCCTTATTTTTCTTTTAATAATGATTTTAATTATAATTCTGATTTTTAGATTTTTTAAATAAGCTTTACCAAATTTTTTTGTTTGTTTTTAATATTTAAGGAGTGTCTTAGGGTAATATAAATTTTTGTTTTTAACATGATTACCACCCTTTATAATTTTTATATTAAGGGCAATGATCCTTAAAAATGGTTTTATAAAAATATAAAATAGATATAATACATCGGGTATAGTATTGATTCTCATATCTTATTGTCCATTGAACCAATTATATCTTAAGTGGCTAAGTACATAAAGTTAATTAATTAAAAAACTACTCTTCAATTTTAAATAACTATATTATTAAAAAATAAAAAATGATGAGCACACTTGGTGAATCACCCCATATAATAATATAACATATTATTATATAAATAATATATTGTACTGTAACATTTTCGTTACGAACTCGTATTTTCGGTTACATGCGAGCTGCGATACATACACGTTATATTATATATTATTAATAATAATAATAATAATATAAGTCCCTTGTTTGCTGCCCGAGACACGTTCTGCGTCTTATACCGATCTTTTCTGTTGGCACTGCCTTCGCCGCCTATGCAACAGTGGCGGCGGCTATACACCGACACTTTCCTGCACCCTCTCTGGCTACTACCACTCGCGCTCGCAGTGTGAATATAATATAATATCGTACACTTTGACATATTTCCAAACAGACCACTTCAAAGGTGAGAGAGATGAACGAGAGAGAGAAAGGAAGAGCGAATGGAAAAAAAAGCTCAGACGATATGTATATAAAATAATATGGACGCAGCCAGTGGCATTGCAGGGCTTTATGTTATTGGTTATACAATACACATGTATTATACATATATGTATAATATTAAATATATACTTCTCGAAAGAAAAAAAAGTAATTTCCTTTGCACTGCTGCGACAGCCGCCGGGCCAATTTCCACACAAAATTCGTCGCGCGCAATATAGTTGCCGACGCGCATTTGTCCGGTTTCTGCAAGTGTACACAATAATGATATACAATAACTATATGGCGTTGTTGTTCTGACGTAAACGGTTACGCGCGACCAAGATCACGTAAGTCTTCTCGCCGCCACTGCCGCCGCGCCCGCCACCCGAGGAGGTGTCACCGCTCTGGCTTGATAATTGCACATGTTTTATTGTAAGTATAAATATAGTTACCCACGCGTGTTTTTCAGAATCCACTGTCGAATATTATTCATATTTTTATAGGATATTATACATACAAGCTACGATTTTTAAAAATTGCAGGGATGGTTTTGGATATCGAATTGAATCTAATTTGTACTTTAGAGAGATCAAATTTAAAAACTCCCAATGTTTATTTTTATAATCAGGAAAAAACCAAAACATTAAGGAAACCTGGAATTTTTACACAAATCCAATTTTTGATTTCTGATTTTAACTCAAAAACGAATAACCGTAGATACTTGACATTTTTATCAAATGTTTATATTACCGTTTTCTATTTACTATAAAATTTGGAGTTATAGAAACAATATAGCATTTAGATTGATTGTATTGAATGATATATCATTCTGTAAATCACAAAATGTTAATCTACAAATTTGCTAATTAAAACTTTAAATGCTTATAAGTTATGATTTATAGCTAAACTACTTATTATGAAATCAGTCTTTATAGATTTTAATTGCCGGAAAATGAGTTTGCTTTTGAGTATGAAATTAAAAATGTGTAATTTATATTCAAAAAATTAAGAAATTAATAGAATTGCAACGATAAATATAGTAAAAAATACGAAGTTGTATTAAAAAAAATATTATATTGTTATAACATTATAAATTGTGAACAAATAATTTGACAAAAACATTAATAATTTATAGATAAAATAAGTATTTACCTTTATAAGATTCGCCTCGTTAAATATTTTAATAATATAAAACAATTAATATAAATAAAAATATGTCGAATTCGTAATATTTGTTCCTTAACACAATAATATTTAATTATAACAGTTATATCCGAACAGCAATACATTTATATTATATCGTTTAAATGTGTGCACATAATGCAGTAATTCTTTCACAACAGGAATCTATAATAATAAATAAAACGTCCTGCAATGTTATTTTAGATTCCGCACAGCGACGAAAACAAGCAAATGTATTGGTTTTTATAATTAGCTTTTCCTGTAGACACATTTTCCGGTCTCTGTATCGTGTCCGGTTTTTTTAATATAGATTTATTCACTTGCAACGTTCCTATATTATATTATATTATTATATTGTATTGGTTCCACTACACGACGAGGCTGTCCAACGACCAGAAGAGCTAACGTTTTTTTTTTTTTTTTGTTCACGCCGCGCCGTCTGTGTAACTCACACGTAATAATTTAGGCTGCCGTGACAGTTGAGTCCTCGAGTTTGTAAAAAAGTAGCTGTAGTCGGGCGCACATCACATCGCAGCAAGACTTCGAGACCAATCGGAACAACGACGCCGAGTAAATAAATAGGAATTGATGTTCTATAAAGGTCGCAGAAACAATATTAAAAGCGGTTTGATAAAACAATGAAATTAGAGTTGCATCCATTATTTACGTGAAAAAATTGAACTAAATGAAATAAATTTTCTCACACCAACAGTTATAAGGAAAATAATGCCAATATCAGATAATTTTTGAATTTTTTAATACTTTGTTTCAATTTTAATTTATATATTATTGTACTACATTTAAAATCGAATATGCCCACTAAAATATATCTAAGTGAACTTACATTTAAATGTTGACTTAATATCGTGTACAATTTGAGGCCAATATTTTTATGGAAAATCTCACATATTTTATCGTTTTTAAAAGGTTCGGAGTTGGTAAAGGCTATTTTAAACAATAATTAGCTAGATATATTCTCTAATAACTAAAGTAGTTTACTATATGGTATCTAATATGTGCACTAATTTATCACTTCTATGAGTGCTTAATTTATTACTGTTTGCATAGATATAAATAATAAATTAAATTTATATAGGTTCCTTATATACCCTCCATTTACACCATTATTAATAGTCAGTAAGTTACTTACATCTTATTTCATTATTTACGTAATTTGTTTCACTATTGATTAAAGACTTAAATGTTTCCATTAACATCTAAATAATATATTTAAAAAACATTGTGTTCTTAGAGTCGAAGGGGTGTATAATTTGCAATATTTGTTGAATAATCATTTTTGTGTAAGATTTTATACCTCTTAGTTTTATTATAAATTATTTTATTTATTATTATAATTCTTATTTTATTAATTGCAATAAATTATTTTTTATAGTGTTAATATTATTAAATACATTGTAAAAAAAGATTGTATGTTAGATATTATAATGTTTAACTTTCAAACTTTTTGTTGAAGATGTTTATCTTTTTCCTCGATCCTCAATATGAGTTTCAAATTATTTACATAGATCTTTACTCTTTAATTTAGGTATTAGCATAGAATCTAAATTATCAATTTAAAAAAATACTATTTAAGTTTAAAAAGTATTTATTTATTCGTTTAATTAATTAAATGGAACTTATTGAATAATGTCGCAAAGAACATAACATTTATCAAAAAGATTCAAACATAAATCTAAAATCAAGAGGGTAAAAAAAATAAATCCTGAATAAATTGTATTTGAAGTTCACAATTTTCTATTTTCCACACAACATAATTAGGAAACGGTAATTTCTAATCAAAATAAGTTGCATCGTGTAACGACAAATCCAAAATAATATAATTTTTTTTTAACTTGTTTAGACTAAAACGTATTAAGCTACTTATGGTTGATGCTTATAGTCAGAAATATCTATGAAAATTAATTATAATTATACTTCACATTTACTTAATTAAACAAATTGTTTGAAATTTACTATAATTTGTCTTTAAACAAGATATCATCATATGATTATTTTTTTTACTGATAAAGGATCAAACTTTAATATACAAGGTATTGAAAATTTGAAATTTCCCTCAGCAATTTATAGATTGATAAAAACTAAAAATCAATATTTGTAAAATGTTTATATTATACATTACCATAACAAAACAGATAAAACAATTTTTTTCTTATAATTTTTACTATTATTTGCTTTTATAACTTTTATCCAGTTTTATGTTGTCAGAAGATGAAAAACAGAAATGATTTTGTAAAAATGTTGTATACATTATTATATTAATTTCTATTAATATTAAATTAATAAATATGTCAACATACACTTATTTATGATTATTATTCCATTTTTAATTTGTAATTGCCAATAAAATTAAATTTTTCTGAATTATTGGCTTAATAAATTTGACTACTGTAAAAATGTTCTTTCAACTATTGTACTAAAATTAACTTTCGTTGTTCAATTATATTGTTTATTGTTTACCTTATATAAGAATTATAATATGTATAAGACAGTCTGTTTAGTAGTTAAATATTATTATTATTTAAAATATTTACTAATGACAATATACAATGATAATTTTTTTCCAGAACAATATGTTTATAAAAAATATAATCGATATTAATATATATTTTTAATATTTTTTAAATTTCTTAAGAATAATTTGTGATAGACTTTAAATTTAAATTTAAATGATTATTAAGACAGTTAAAAAAAGTAGATAAATGAGTAATGCTCTGCTGTTTGTATGAAGTGGGTCACTATTATGGATGGGTTAAATTTTAATTCATAGATATAGTTTATAACAACAGTGGCCAACATGAAAATATTCGCGAGACATATGAATAAATATAATGATACCAAAATTCAAAATAAATACTTTTTATTTAATTTGATATTAATTTTTATATATGTATACTACTAAAAAAATTTGAATTCCTAATAATAATAAGTATATTTTTATTTTATAAAAAAGACGTAAGCCGCAAACTGACTACCCCTAATATAAGTTATGATACAATCATTGTATACAAAAAACGATTCTGAGTGGAGATGGTCTGTCAACCTACCTATATTACTAAATATATTTCAATATTTCTTATGTTTTTTTTATATAGCTATTCAATAAGTCATTTAATGGTACGGTATTTTGATATCATTGTTTCCGAAAATATTGTATTTATTATATTATTCGTATTTAATTATTATAGTAATAAATATTTTTACCATACTGTACCAACTTATATAACTTAAAATTTAATAACATCTTTCTGTAAGTATTGAAAAACAGTAAAAATAGATTTACATATAAAAATGGACTATATCTTTAAATAAATAATCAACAATGTCATTGCGTATAGTAAATATTATATATTTATAATATTATAAAAATATACGTTAAAAGTCGAATAATGTTCATAAATTATAACAAAATGATTAACATCGTTATTAATCATTTAATAATAAGTTTAATGCTTAAAATATATATATTAGATTCTTTCTAATTTGGTAAATAAACTTATAAAAAACCTTGGATTACATTTTTGCACTTTTCCCAGTAATAGATGTTTTATCAATATTTATAGAAAAATAATGAAAGAAAATAAAAAATTAATTTGTCTATAAATAACTCAAAATAAATAAAAACTATATTATGTAATATTTATATAAAATTATAATATAAATACTATCTGAGTACATCTAGTTTTACGGTTATTCATTTTTGAATTATAACAAAATGAAGAAATCAATTTTGTCAAGAACTGGTTTTGTGTAAAAATTCCATTTTTTATATATTTTTTGAAAATTTTTGTTTTGTTTTTTCCCTGAAATCAGGCTCAATATTGAAGATTGAATCATTTTTCTGGTATCTACAAAAACTGTGGACAGATATCAGATACAGAAATTAAAAACATGAACACTTTATTGTACAACTAAAACATTCATCGTTTCGTTCATAATTTATTAGTTATAACTATAATTACAAAGAATAAAATATTTATATAAACTGCACTATTTTAAATGTGAAATGAACAATATCGAGTCATCAAGTTATCGATAATTTGTTGCCCATAACTAAGATATTATGTAAATAGGTCAGTTTTTAATAAAAATTATAACCATGTTTTTTTTTTAATAGATGAAGTATTAAAGAGTAAAGGTAGACGTATAAATATAGTTATACTTATCTGTATACTTATCTATTTAGATCTGTAAATTTCGTTGGTTATAAAATGTACACTGTCCGTCAACAAATCAGTCTGGAAATAGTATCATTACGATATTAACTACGTTTACTTTTGAATTATTTGCCCAAGACTCTCTTCAACGCGTTATACACGATGCCGTCTTCCGCAAACATATTACACTAATAATTAAATGTACGTATTACATACAGATTTAAGTGACACTTGTAAAGTTACCTCCCTCCTCGACATTTCACACTCGTTAGTCGGCACTACACGCAATAATTATTATATTCTGAAGAGTTTGTTACCCATAACAAAGTAGTTCTAAATAAACTTTCATATAATTTTAATTTAAACGTGAGTTTGATATTGACAAAGTTTTTAATTACGCTTAGCTTTGCCTTCGTTTAAGAAGTTGATATAGTTGCAATTTCGTACGTACAACCATAATAACCACTCGAGATGGATTTATTTAAATTATTATCGTACATTTTACGTGAATTTAATATAGGAACATTCAGTTTATAATAATATCGTTGCAATGTTTTCGACAATTTTCTGACACGAAATGGATTGACACGGTTAATTTTTCCATCACAAACTTAATTTGTAAAGAGGTGTAGCTAACAAGCGCATGCCATTTTAATGTTTTATATACGCGCGTGAGTATAACATACTTATTTTTCTTTAACCACAGACTCGATTAGAGTACTAATATAGTTTTGTCAGGCTGATTTTATTTTCAATATGGTTTTTGAGAGAAATACATGTACCTATTGTAAATATTTTTGGACATTATGAGGCTGTATATCTTCATAAATTGTATATAATAAGTGCACAAAACGGTATCCTAAATATTATAATAAAGAATTTGATCACAAAATATATAACGTATTTCACGCTTAACAAATATTTAATATTTATTCAAATGAAATAGCAGCTAACCTAAAATCTTCAGTCAATTTTTTAGATTCTTATAAAATATCAACATAAGTCATATATTGAACTGATGAAATTAAAAAAAATAATATACTTATAGTCTTAAAATCATAAAAATAATCCCAGTAAAAATAATGTGTTTATTTTTAACAATTAAAGGCGAATTTTCACCTAAAATTAAACTTGCGCGATAGATCACAGACGCTGATGGATTTTATTTGCTTGGTTTACATAAATATTGTGTAAGTTGATTGGTTTTATCTAAAATAAGCTGTTTAATTTTAAGTTCACATCCAAAAATCGTAAATGTACCTACTATGTAAAGCCATTAAAACGATAAATAATCAATAACAATAATTAATAAGCAATAATGTCCAAATTACGAGGGAGTGACGAGTGTCTTGGGATTTTATGGTATCATTCAATTAATCAAATTATATAGGTACCGGAATGTGAACATATAGCTAAATAATATGACTGAAATATTAATAATTCAACAATCAACGGTTACATAATACGCATTAATGGTAAATTATTATTGTATGTAATACATAAACAGTTTAGTAACGGTTGTTAATTAACAATATAATGTTTATTACGATGTAATGGAATTATTTTTAAAACAAATAATAAATAGAATAGTGTTTAATTAAAACGTTCAAATTAAAATGTTTTCTTCTAAACCAAAATGTAATTGCATTGTTAATCTAAATAAATTATAAAGTAACTAATTCACAATAATGTTTGTTTCGATGATCATAATTAAATGACCACTTTATCTTTTAGGATGAGAGTATCGACCAATGACACAATGCAAAATAAAAACGTTTACCTATTACATTTTATAAGGCAGTTATTATTAACAAAATTTATTTTCTCGTATTATTCTAAGTCTACATCAAACGTCAACGATTATAAGCATGTTTTTCTTAATTTTTAACTGTGTCTTCACATTTATTTATGTCAATTAAACACTTAAACAGATTTCCAATATATAAGTACCTAAAGAAAATTGATGAACTGTATATTTCTGCCGTTATAATAAAAACGTTGAAATAAAAAATTGAATGACCATAACTTATCAAATATCATATCGAATCTATTTTTTGTGTGTTATTGGATAAAAACAAACCAACCATTGAACTTGATAATTTTTTCAATTTCAGTATTATTATTTTTTTTATTCTTTACAAATAGGTCAAGTTTCTATGAAATATTTCCCATGGTACTCGTAACTTCGATAATATTAAAAATCATCAATGAAATCCGTAAAAAGTTTTTATCAAAAACGTTTATTTTATTTAGTTTAAAAGAAACTAAAAAAAAAAAAATCATCGTTTGGTCATAATACATTTAAAACACAATAAATAATAACATTATTTTAGTTTTACATTTTAATTATATTTCAATTTTATACATATATCTTAATAAAATTTTTTAAAGTATTTGTGAAACGCATTGATACTTTGATACTTATTATGTATAGAAAAGTGTTTTACTCCAGATCAAATTGAAATAAAGATTTTAAAAAAGAAAACCACTTATTAGGATCTTTATAGTCGATTGAAACGTTCTGTATTGGGCTCGATATTATTTCTATTATGGAAGCAATACTAATAATAGTCCAGTTACAATATACATATCAACAAAACAATAATATAGTTTTTTTTCTGGACTCTAAAACAGTATTCGAGCCGGCCAGATAAAAAATATTTACACACACACAAAGATATACTTACGGGTTATATTATTATACGTACCTACATGAACCGATTCCACACAAACGCACCGTGTCGTTGCTGGTTCGGTTGTAAATAGTTATTTGAGCATTATTATTGTGCTATACCAACGATATACAATATTTACACGGTCCTCAATCTTGTACATTTTATAATATAAATTCAGCGATACGACTCGATTAACCGAAATAACGATCATTTGTCTGTTCCGGTTGTTCCGCCTTCTCTAACAGTGTAGGTATAGATCGCCGCGTCAATCGTGCCTACGGAATCGTACGTATAATATTAATATTATATAATATCTCGGTTAACTAAGCATTACCCTACTGACCGACCTGTGAGTAGACAAATAATTTTACGGATGCTTCCGATCATATCCGTATAATAAACACTATGAAAAATTATAATATACACGTGTATATAATATAAAGTATACACCGAAGTCTTGCCCAATTAATATATTATGGTCGATTTCACGCGTTGCAAATCAATTCATAGTAGGTACCTACCATTATTATTATTTATGCTCGGTGCAGACGTTACAGCGCTCATCGTTATTTACTTTTTAGGTGGACATCGATACCACCGTATATATTTTAGGTTTTTATTGATAAAAAGAACACATACTTATTGAAACGCTTTTATTTTACACACTCGTATAAATCATAGCAATCTATAGGCTTATAATATTACATTATATATTTATTTACACAATAATAACAAAAATACGTACAAATAATACTTATAGTACACACAACGAGATTTCAAAGTAGCGCACGTATTAAACTATTTAAAATAGTATCTGTATCTGTGCAGTCAAAAGAAAACTTTCTGATTGTCTCCTCATATATTTGTAAAATACTGCAGAAATCTGAATAGACGTCATTATATGCTTATCATATAAATTGTGAAATGCATATATTATTTTAGAATTTTTAGACATAAGTTCAATGAAGCCAAAAATAAAGGTACCTACTTATTAATAAAAAAATAAAAAGGGGGTATAACTAGGTAACTGTGCTGTTGTACATTAGTCGAATGTACTTTTTCATTTAGGAGTAAGTTACTTTAATGTATATATGTTAAATTTAAATTCAATGATAAATCATTACATACGAAAAACGATTCTCAGCAAAGATGGTTTGTCAACCTATATTACTAAATATGTTTAATGATATATTTCTATTGCTATTAATTAATAATTTATTTTACTATTGAAATACAGTAGGTGGTTAAATTATTTTTTATCAAAAACAGTGCATTTGAAAATGTAATTTTAAAATAATAATATACATTAAAAATGTTAAATATCCATAAATAATATTTTTAAATTACAACAAAACTTCAAATTTTAATTTTAAAAGTATAAAAAAAATTGTGTTAATTTGTTTTTAAGATATTTTTATTACAGTATGAAATACTCATAAAAAACCATGTTTTAAAAGCTTACACATTTTGACCCAACAAACATTTTTTAATGGAAATTTATAAGTATAGTTATCTATAAATAACTCAAAAAGATTCAAAATATTTTTAAAATTGTATTACATAAGAAAATTTAAGTTATTACGTTGAAATAATATATGCAATGTTACAGTATATTTTATAATTAAATGTTACAGCTTAAAACTATTTTATTGTGCATACTACTCACTTAAAACTGTAATATTTAAAATTATTTAAAATTATATTATTTAAAGATTGTCAATCCGGAAGATGTATTACTAAGTTATTAGTTATAATTTTAACTATTCTAAGATATACCTAGAAAAATCTAGGGAAAAAATCTATTATTTTCAATTAGATCACACTCAATAGATATCGAAAAACTTTTTTTATCAATCACATTTTTAGGTTAAGCCGGTATCATTCTAAAGATGATTGATTATGAATACCATTTGTGGCCATATAAGCTGATGTAACAGTAGGTATATACAATATACGTTGTAGAGTATCAAAAAAAAATTATAATATACGATATTTGGTTAAAATATTCAAATAAAAATCATTTTTCCTCTAATGAATTTTCGTCGGTATTGCACGGTTTAATAACGATACAGTACAATATTTACTATTAAACTGTATAATTTTAAGCTTAGTTCTTGTTGTATACAATATGTGTTGTATGTATAATAGTAATTAGACCAGCGCTCGAAACCTAATGAAATACATGTTTGCAAAACATTAGAATATTATAAAAAATGTACAATAAATTTGATATAAATTTCTCTTATAATAATATTTAAGTTTTATTTAATAATTTGACATTAATGAATCGATTTTAAAATGTATTAAGTATTTATATTATTATTAATGATTAATAAAATCGGCTAAATTACGAATTAAAATATACTAAATACTTTAATTCGTGGGTTAAATATTTATGGTTTATTCACTTACATCCGAAAATTTGGAAATTAATAACGAAAATGCAGGTTACAAGAAAATAATAGCGCAGCATGAATTGAGAAACATTGGAATATCGCCAATCGTAAACGAATAATAAAAGTAGAAAAATGAATTACATAATATCTCTGTGATCTGTGAATCTATTATGCTATATTGTCATTTCAAAATGTCTGCTCCGTGTTGAACTATTATTATTTATATTATACTATTTAAATTAAAAGCTTAAAAGACAATTTTTCTACATTTTTAAATCGAGATATTTTGGCCGTGGATAATTTGACTATTGGATATTGTGTCGTTTAATATTTTAACCTAAAACCATACTATACAAACTCGTAAATTCATTATACTGAAATATTATTTAATTCAATGAGCTTTGAATCCAGAGTTATTTTAATTTCATGTACATTGAAATTATTTAGATATATAACAAAAACCATATTATTATACCTATGTATTACTGAACAGGTGTTATGAATTCTACTACCGTGTGTCCGTCACGTCTGTGATTAAGCTTCCGCCTTTTGTTACGACCGATTATTGAACCTCGTCCAATAACCTTTAACCGATATTAATCGACAACACAATTAATCCTATAAGAGGTGACTTGCAACAAACAATGGTTAAAAACTCTATATTTTTATACAATATATTATATAATAAAATATTTTTTTGCTATTTAAAAAACAAATTTTAAAGTTTTAAAACTAAACATAATTTTAATTAACAGATATATATATATATATATATATATATATATATAATATACTGATTATTGAAGCTAAGTACCCACTATAATGTTGTTTTAAACGGGTTTAAATTCATTTGTAATTTATTCATTTGAGTGCCTACTTAATGATCTACATAATTTGATATTTACATAGGTATGGTCTTAGATATAAATATTCTAGTTAATCCAAATGACATTTTTATCTATTATGTGTGGGTAATCAAATCATATACCTACAATATATTTTTCATGGTCAAATTACAATATTAAAATTATAGGTACCAAGCATATCTATACATTAATAAATGCAATAGCTAGTTTTTTAGTGCACGACTTAAAACAATTTGTACTATAATTTGTACTAAAAATTAGAATACGTTAACAAAAATGTTAAACTGCATCTTAAACTTGGCGAAATCAATTGATACCGAGGCCGTTGAGTCGTGGAAAATATTTAGCGAACTTCAATGTAATAATATAATACCTACATGGTGGCGGCAGCAAGATTGACGTACCCAATATACCTAGCGGCTATCTGCGGGATACGTTTGTCTAAAAATCAAATTAACCCGAGATTAAATCACAAAAAACCATATTTAGAAATCAGCGATCAACCGGTGTTTCGCGATGAATGTAAATATACCTACGTATACGAACGTCATAAATTCATAATAAACCAAAGGTTAGGTATACATTATACATAATAAGAGTGGTCCACCGACACGCGCCATTCCTCAAATCGAACATTGGAGGCGTTTTATCACGACAAGTATACATGTTTTAAATTAATCGATCGCACTAGTTGTTCTCTACAAAGTGCACGGCTTCAGTAATGAGATACTTTAAAACGGTACCTATATAAAATACAAAACACCGCTTTAAAAAGTGTGAGATGTAAATATAGATATTTTGAATCTCAAATAATCATACGTCATAATATTGTAGGTAGTAGGTACACATCACATGAATACCTATACCTACCTACATACGATACAATAAATGTTTTCTTATGTTTAAAAAAAACACAGTATGATAATAAAGTGAGAATATGTGCGAGATATTAAAATTTCGATATACACATTTTTAAAAATATACAAATTCATAACACGCTGTACTAACACTGTAATACCTCATCAAATTGAGTTATTGGCCAATATTAGTGTTACGACTATGATGTGTACAGGACACAAGATACTCGTACGTGCATTCGACTGGTTGCCGCGTCGGCGATCTTTCAAATAATAATTAACCTTCCGCTGTTTAGTTAATAAAAAAAAACTTTAGACCCGATACATTTACATTTACATTTCAGATGCTGTACGTATACGCATTACTACAACAGTGATCAATGGTCCATAGGCTGACAGCCGTCGCTTTATATACAACACAAATAATAATGTCACATCAGTGGCAATAATAATAACAATTATGTGACGTATAGCCGCGGACACGCGTGTCCGACATTGTACCTATACGGCACGTATAATGTATTGCATCGTATGTATACATATAGGTACTTACTGGAAATATCTATTATACGGAATTATAATAATATAATACACCGACCGCGGTGGGTAAAAAAAACGACGAAAAAAACGAAGTGTGGGCCGTGTGCCTTGGCAGCACAGTGATGTCGCCGACGATCGTCAGAGGCTGAGGCGGCAGCGGACGAACAGGCGAAATAATAATATAATATTATAACAATATTATTATATATTAGACGTGCCCGCCGCCCGAGCGTGGGGGAAACGGCCACGGCGCGGCGACGGCGGCGATTGCGAATGTTCTAAAAATCGTATTTTGTAGTTAGTTGTTATCTGCAGCGATTCGTTTATAACGATTTTTACTGCACCGGCCGAAATACAAATACGACGATCTAATATATTACGCCGCTAATACTCCAGTGCGTTACATTTTTTACTCAAAATTAAACGATGTGTGTGTAATAATCGTTGAAGTACTATATCATATTATCGGCAGTACGGTCGCGACCGACTAATTGCTATTTTTTTTAAATTCTTTTTTTTTGGTTTTTTTTTGTTTATTTTTACTGATATTATTGATATTATTTTGCGCGCGTGCGAGTTCAAGTCTCGTGGCAGATTTCAAATTCTCCGAACAGCAGTCCACCGCCTTTCAACAGCAGACATTTATCAACATTATAATATATACTAGGTAATAATATACACTTAAGAAAGTTTTATCGTCTTGACAAAATTCATTCTTATAACCTATATTACCGAAAAAAATTAGTTGATTTCGTTTAATATTATGCCTAATAAATGTACAATGAACACGTTATTATACTAACGATACACCATATAGATAGTAGGCACCTAAGTAAAATATAGTTCGTTTGACTTGCGGTTTAGTACAGGCAATAAAATAATAATATAAGTATTAATACCTATTATATACGTAAATCTATTCATGGACTTATCGCGTTTTATCTTTTGTGTTCAGTGAAAATTACGAAAACGAATCATGTAAAACATTTGATCAGGTATTAATTTTTATTCTTAGAATTAACTATAAAATTTAATAAAATACAAAAGAAAATTTTCGATAAAATTAAAATATAATATTAACTGTGTACAAATATGTTAAAAAGCTTGTACAAATAATCGTTTGACTTTTCAAAATACGTTGAAATTTTAGAATCTAAGCGGAACGATGAATGTATTGATTTTATAATAATAAATTATATTTTTTTGTATCTGAAGACACACTTTTTCTAGTAGATAATTTTGCACTTGAGGATCGGTTTTTGGTAGCAAGTTTTGCATATTTGGTATTTTTGGGAGTCAATAATAAAAAATAATCGAAAAACAAAAAGTAAAAAATATGGAAATTTTTTTTCGTAAAACCAGTCTGGCAAAATAGATTTTCTTATTTTGATGTAACTTAAAAACCTAAAACTGTAGATACTAGAAATCCTCGCCAAGTATTCCGTATATTTTTCATATACCAACTATTTTTTTTTATAATAATTATAGTTATGATTTTGACGAAAGTAGCAAATTATTTTGTAGTTAAAATTTACCATTACCAAATATAATCATTTATATTGTAAATATTCATCTATGTACTATCTCATGTACTTTAATCTTAAAATTGTTTAATAGATTATGTTTTTTAACTTTGTAAGACCAGGATGTTAATTTAATATTTAAAAAAATCTTTCTATATCTACCTACTTATATAGAAGTCATAGGACTAATGACCACATAGTCCTAGTTGTTGAAGCCAAAATTTAATTTTCAAGATCAACACAAAAAAAGTTTTGCAGCAATTAAAAAATAAAATTGAGTGTAGTTCAATAATTTATTATAAGAATCTAAAATTTAAAATTTAACGAAATTTAATATTCACGCAGTCACGCATAAATGGATAATTTCTCATCTAACAATTTTCTTATTTTGTTTGATTCAAAAATATTATTCGTAGGTACTTGGAACTTTTAACGTATATTATTATATTTTATACAGACAAATTTCAAATTCAATTATTTCGGCAAAAATTAATCCAACCTATCAAGCTACTTAAAATAAAATTAGTCCCTTTAATATATAAATATATATCATAAATTTATAAAATATACTTAGTAATATAGGCTGATTTTGCTTAGAATCGTTTTTCATATGCAATGATTTATCATTGAATTCAATTTTAACATATACATTACAGTGACTTACTCAATGTGCACTCAATACCTACCGTACAGCAGAGCGGTTACCTACTTTCCCACTTTATAACATTATTACATTTAATTCAATACAAAATATATCTTTTTTAATAACAATGTACTTATGTATACAAACCGTATCCCCAATTATAGTAAAAATAATGTCTTAAACTGATTTTTTTACTACCTAATCGTAAAATACATTTGATACTATGTATTATTTAGTCACATTAAAATTTTGAACTTAATATTATTATGTTTTTTGTTTATATATATAAAATCATATATAACTATTTATAACATATATTTTTACAAATGGCCTTCCAGTATTATATAATTCCAAAAAGTAGATTTATCTATTAACATTTTTCGTTTTTTTTTTATTTTTCTATTTAAACCGGTTCGTATGATTTCGACAAATAAGGAAATACGATTCACCTTTAACTTTTCATTGATCAACACCAAATTAACAAAATGTTTAGAATATGAAGACTTTCGAATTTCGAAAGTAAAACCTATATTTATAATGGCTGATATTATACTCGTAAAAAAGGGGTGTGTAATAACAAAATTATTCTACCTTTTCATACTTGTAATTTCGAAGTATGTATAAAATAATAATAATAATAATAATTACTATTTCCACTTGAACGTTCAACGTTGTAATTTTTTTTTCATTCGTATATTATGTATACAATATACATTTTATGTAAAACTTATAAGATAGGTATATTTAAAAAAGTAATAAAATGTTGGTTCTATAAAATAGTTAAATATATGTAATTTAATATATTTCTCATTAATATGTATTTCATTGTTAAAATAATAGTTTATTGTTATTATATAATTTTATCAAAATTAAACTGTGTTGTTTTTGAGTCGTCTAAATGTTTTTATTATTTTTTTTTCAAGTCACGAACAATTCCCCATTTTTTAAAATATACATTGTCATGAACTATCAATATCATATTGATCTTATTATATCAGAATAAAATATACAACTGTATCTGGCTAATTTTAATAATTATTATTTAAGTATATACCACAGCAATAATTTTAGTTTTAATATAACCTTTAAAGCTCTTAATTAATGAAATAAATATGTTCGAATGTAAATATTTCCTTATTTCAATTTACAATAGACATTAATAAGAAAATTATAAAAATTATAATGTACAAACAATTAGTGGTTTTTGATTGACTAAAAGAAAAAAAATGCCCAATACTTTAATTTTGGCTTGACTGGCACCAATATATAATTAAAATAGGCCAATATGCGTATAAATATTGAGTCACTAATGTATTATATACTGTTATATCTCTAATGGTATTTCTACAGTAATCACTGTAATGAATGTGTTTTGAATTCAATATACAATCATATTTATTTATTATAAGTTAATATACCTACCGTGTACCATATAATAGGTGTGAATAGGTTTGAGGTAAAAATAGATTAAATTTAGTTTAATTATTTAGAATTCATTGATTATAGTTAATAAAATAATAATTAATTAATAATACAACTTATGTGGAGATTTATGTTAAAATTTCAAGTTTTTTTATCTAGAAAAAACAATTTTCAACACACGTTGACAACAAAATTAAAAAAATCAAAATTTTTCAAAAGCCAAAACCTGACTCTGCCACACCGCCACACAAAAACCACATACACAACATTATAAATAAAAAAAAAATAATTGGCTTATCGTTCCGCAAAAAAACTAAATATATATTAATCAACAATTAAATAGTTGTTTAAAAGAGTGTGTTTGTCTTTTATATAACAATAATAATAATAATAATAATAAATGTTTCTAAAAAAGTTATATAATCATTGATTATATTCACTTCATTTATTTTATAATTAACAGATAAGCAATAAAGTACTCGGTGAGTAAAATTATATTTATGTGGGCTGTCAATAAGAGATGTCATTGTATATCAGTAAATTTATTTTTTTTTCGATTTTACTATTCTTTATTTACATTGTTCTATACAGTGGGGATAATGTGTGTGGCTTCCAAACAATTGTGTTTCAATTATCCATCATTATAACCGTTGTCAGCTCATTTTTGAGTTAGGTCAAAAAAAATCTAATAATATATAACAAAATATAAAATTACACTTATTCGCTCGCTTGCGATACAGCCCTCTTAAATTGCTCACGAGGTTTCTATTTTGCTTTAAAATTCTCGTTTTATCTAGTTGTTTTTTAGTTTTTCCTATTTACCAAAAAAAGTACTGGAAATGTTTTATTTTTTACCACTTGAATTAACTAGATTCATTAGTTCACTTTATTACTAAAGAAGATATTGAAATAGAAGATAATTAATTTTACTGCATCAAAAGGTAATGACAAATTAAAAAAATGTTTTTTTAAAAACACATACAGTAGTCATAATCATTATCACATCAATACATTCATCACTACACCAATATTATAAAATAAATCGTAAATTCAAAGTGTATTATTTTACATTATAATATACTATATTAGAGAAGATATTTTAAATTAGTAAAAAATATAGAACTATTTATATATTTGTAATAAATAATTATATTGAATAGTATATACCTACCATGTATCATAAAGTATGTAAGTACAAAACATTTTATTAACTTTAATATTAATAAAAAGCAATATTAGTTGTAAACAGTGAACTCATAAAGTTGTTTATATGTATTGAGAAATTATAATATTTATACTCATTTATAACTATTGAATTTCAAAAAAATGACAACAAAAACCATAAGCATTTATAAATTAACCCCTCCCCCGAAAAGTTAAGGTAAAAGAATCGAGCTATAAACTATTGCAAAATTTGTACCAGATTTAATTAATTTATATTTCCAGGATTGTAAAATGGTACTGTTTCGGAGTAGAAACTCAGTACGAAACGAAGATGTTATACCAGATATATCGGCTCCAATACTTTTAAGAATGACAGCTATCAGAAACAGTATGCGTGCAGAACATCAATTCATTGGAGATAAACACAGCAGTCTTTATGGCATACAACAAGGTAAATTTATTGTAACTTAATAAAATCCTGATGCGTCTATCTTATTCAACGATATTTGAATATTATATAATAATATAATATGATTATTTAGTCAGAAAATATAAAAAAAGTGCACCAAAAAAAAAAAACAACGTTTATTGTATATAAGCCATATTATATTATGTGTCATAACTAGTATTTCATATTTTTTTGATATAGCTGTTGTTGTATAGATATAAGTACTCGTAATACAAATAACAATGACAAAAAGGCGACCGCGTTATTGTAGCCTTTAAAAAAGAATTTACTCTCCAAGTCGTATGTGTTTTCTTTTGCCCGCCAAGGTTGAAAACTGCGAAATATCACGTTTGTTATAATCACATGTGCGAGAAACCCCTCTACTTTAGATATAATGCTGTTCAAATAATATACATACCTTGATGAGGAGGGTGTCTGTATTTGAGCTCCGGCGTTTTCAATGGAATGCCACGTGCCGCCAAAGGCGAACTTATTTGAACACAATTATTATGCTCTTTGTATATTCACTAGGTGTGCAATTGAATGTGAATAGATCAAAAGATGGATAATAATATCGATGACAACTGTTGAAACTTGAGTTTCATAATTGTTATATTTTTGCAACATACAATGCTACAAAATATAAATATCCTTATAAAATACAAATATTTATTATCAAACAATTATTTAGTTTCTACACTTCGTTATTTGTCGATACAAATCCTAATTTCAATCATATTTTTAACAAATGTCGATATTTGTTTATACTATATATATATATTATTAGTATATATTACCGTTTACAATAATAAAAAATGCAACAAGTACCTATATAATGTAACGTCATAATTTTCTTATGCCCAGTATTAACTAATAGCAATCAAAATATAGAAATTTGTTTTTTTTATTTATTTTAAGTCTATATTATCTATAACCTAATACTGTAATATTCTAATAAATTATGCAGTAAATTTTCAAAATAATATTTATACATCGTTTAATGAATTTTTGTATAAAAATAAATCTTAAATACTTATCATGTATTATAGGTATTAGGTAGTTACTTCTCTATACTAGTGAATTTATACTCACATTGTACTATTATAGTCATATAATATATATTATTAGTAAATAGTAATATTTAAACGATATTCTTTTCGTATATACACTTAAATTATGTTTCAATATAGGAAATTTTGTAAGTGTAGTGTATAGACTGTACAGTCTGTGGTTTATGGTTGTAATTTAGTATTGTACAGAATATAGCAGTATACGTTATTCGTTATTCAATAATCGCAGTTAACGATAATTGATATGTAAGTCTTTGGTAGTCAATAGGTCAGATTTAGTTACATGTATAGTCCAATAAAAATAATTTTAAATAATAATTATCATTATTATACTTACATACATTTTAACTTTTATTTACAAGTATATAACCATATATGGGGTATAGGGTAGGTTGGTATACTCGTATTCAATAAATTGAAAACATTTTTACACTAAATTTTTAAAGTTCCTGTAGAAATCTATATTTTTATTTCTATTCGTGACCGGAGAAAGACGTGGATCGTGACAGTGATTTACCTCTCTCTCTCTCTCTCATGCACACACTCTCACTCTTTTTCCTAATTTAATTTGTTTTTCAGTGTAATTTTCTATCATTAAAAATAAAAATATTTTAACATTCATAATAATTGTGTATACGTATAGCTTTATGTATATTTAAATAATAAAAAAATCTCGTGGTCCACCTATACAAATAATGACTATACTATGTACATCGTACAGTTTAAATACGAATAATTATTAATTTTATATCTTACTTATTATATTTGTACCCATCTATTGTAATTTTAACAAAATAATTGTTTGACTACTTAGAACATAAATCATATTCAAAAATGTACTTCAATAATTTTTCGTACTATAGGTGCTAATTTTTATTTTTCTCCTCACCCTCCTACATTAATAAAAATTAATTTAATATATTTTTAATGATTAAATAGAAAAAATAAGCACATTTAGGGATATGATCACTGCCTTAATCACATAACCACATACAAGTTTGTATACTGTTCGTCGTCAAATGTTTGGTAAATATATTATTGGAATTAAAGAAAAAACTGTTTTCCAACAATATTTGTTTTATAATTGTTTAACGCCATCGTGTAATTACCCACAGTGTAATAGGTCTTTTGTCCCCGTGTATAAACCTATACAGAATAATCTATTATTTAAACACGCTTGAATTATAAACTTATTTAAATTTTGATATTTGGAATTAATAACGCTAAGATAAGAGATTATTTTATACCAATTGTTTTACGTCATTTAAAGACTAAGTAATCATGCAATTTTTCATCTATTTAAATTTTACAAATTTAATACACGAGCTATATTATGTAGAACCATATTGAATTCAAAATAACACTCATAGATTTGTTTTAATACGAGGAACCTGTGATCTGTAAACAATATACACAAGTGACTGATGTGCGTTTTACCTTGATGCGCCGTATTCGGCTAGGAATCCTCTAGAAACTAACGACGCTTTTCGTTGAACCATGAGTGCAAATTAGACTGACAAACTTGTTTTACCGGATTTTTGTCGCACAGCACTTTATGCACTCGAAAACGGTTTGTTACAAAATAATTGAGCATCGTACTCCAAGTAAATAGTTGGCGGCTGTCATTTTTCATTGAGACGAGAAACGGAAAATATGATATAATAATATTACGGTTACCCGCTCGAAATAACGTAATCGTGTAATACGCGTAAACCGTGCGCGCGGTCGTGGAATAATAATATCTGCTACCTATAGACCGTATAGTTTTAAGATGACTTCACATTCTACCATGATTTAATGGGGGGAGGGAAGAAGATTCATAATCATCGTGTCGTCTCGTGTTGATATATTCTGAAATAATATTTTAATAAGTATCTAATAAATAAAAATATATAATATAATTACAATGTTAAATTAATATTATTATATAATCGGTGAATATTCTAACACCAGAATTTAACCATACAGCCAAAAGTTGAAAATATTTTTCTACATTGTGATTTGTGATAGCGTCGTGTTAGAAGATTCAATTTTTGCATTTTGGTAAATCAATCGGAAAAAAGTATTTTACAATACACAGCGAAAATTGTGAACTGTGATTTCCGGGAAACGATTTGGCACTGTGATTGTCCGAATTTTGCATTATGTGGTATACAACTATATGTATTACCATAATATATAATATTCCACATTGATATTAGAGTATCAAAGAGTATAATTGAATCCTACTCGAGGCATATTATAATACGTCAATAAATTATCACTTCATCAATGCAAACACTTGAGTCACTTCAGCGCATTACAATTTACTGTAAATTTAAAAACAATTTTTTTTTCGGAAATCACGGTTCATGTTGTAGTATGAAGTTGCTTTACCTGTGTAGTACACTATACTTACGAACAGGTAACCACAATACATTTCATCGTCAGTCAATGTAATCTAACAGTGATCACCGAGTTTTACCCCCTAAACATCCGATCAACTTGAATTCTGCAGTGTAAAAGTCGTTGAAAAAATGTAAATATCGTAAAAAATTCCATGAAAAACAAAATTAATATAGTGACTCATAGCTTTAAGTTTAATAATAGGCCAATTCACTCTGATATTAAAGCTTATATTGCAAAAAATTAGAGTTGCCGAACACATACTTGGAATAGTGTAACGTGTATATTTATAATATGGAGATAAAACGTCATGTGGTGTCCTCTTAAACATGTTATACTTGTTAAAAACTTAAAAATAATATATTATATATTTAAATAATTAATTTCTGGAAAAGCCGTTAATACATACTAAGCATTTTTTTTCGTACATTAGTAAATTAATAATAGTTTGTGTTAAAATATAAACAATTTCTTATAGTAGGTTTATTAATGTTAAACTATTATAGTATGAAGACAAAATATCTTCGCGAGAAGTAACTAGTGAATAGTTTAGATGTAGAAAATATACTCTTAATTTTGTCTTTTTAAAGTTAAAAGCTGTTATATTTTCATAAATATAGGTAAATTAATCATTTAAAAATACAGGATAATGAATTATACTTTTTATAGTTACTGTTATGAATTATGACTGATTTAGTACATGATTAGTATTAGTGCTTAAGCATCAAAAATTAAACTAATACCTTAAGTCATTGACTAAATATATTAAATATTTAATCATTCTTAGGTGCTGTAATTATTGTTATTTTATTAAAAAAAGCTAAATATTTTAAATAAGCATAATTTTTTTAAATTTAATCTCACATTACTTACTATAAATTATGATACTCGTTTGTTCGTTTTATTTTACAAGTGAAAATTAAAAGAATTAATACAGCGATATAATAGTTGTAAAAATGTAATTTTTCTAATTATTAGGTAGATTTATAGTACAATAATTATTTATTTACAAATTAAAATGGACAATTAATTAAGTATACTATACTAAAATAACGAATATTTGCTGTTAATTGGACCATTCTGTATGTATATTATGTATGGACATTTTTTTATTGTTATACATATATTTATTATATATGCGATGATCTTAATTTAAAAAAATCATATTTAAATTAATATTTATTATAGCTGAGAGCCAGTGTGTTTTTTTTTTTGTGAATCTAAAATATAAAAATGAAATGATTTTATTTTTTTTTCTAATCTGCATATTTTATTATTTATATTTATTATTAATAGTAAAATTTAGCAACTACTTATAAATATATTTAGCGCCAGCGCTGTTTCTATTATTGTTTTTATACGTTGCATAATTAACAATTTCAGGAAATATTTGCACCAAATTTATTTTAAATATTAGATTAAAAATTATAAATATATATAGGTTTCTAGTTGTTAGAACCTACAATATCTACATTATAATATTATATATTATATACCCACTAATATATACTTATAAATAAGGTTAATTTCAATAATAGATAATTAAGATGAACAATTTTTTTTCTGAAAATTATAATATTTTTAACATTTGAATTTTTCGAAAATATTAGCAGAATAAAAATAAAATAATACCTTTGCGGCTTTTATATTTCTTATTTATATATTATATAATATATAACTTTTAATATATAATAAATTCATAGTACCTATTACATTTTCTTAAAATAAAATAAATAGATAATAACCTTGTTGTATTTAGATTTTAAATTTATATATATAAATATCTATAATATATATACATTTAATCGATATTGATATAAATGATAATACAACTGAAAATGCTTATAATTATTATATACTATAATTTATTTTATTTTAAAATTAAATAAATTGCTTAATTATATTATATGAATATATTATGTCATAGGCTATTAAAAATTACATACATTACATTTATATGTTATTATAATGCATGTGTATAATTTGGTCTGTATTTAAATGAAAACAATAATAATGTTGAAGATATAAGAAAAATTGAAAATAAAACCACCAGAGTGGGTTGCGCATATAATAGACGACCAAACCAGTCAACCACACAGGCAACACTCCCATTTTAACCCATCCCATTTTAATGGTTTTTTATTCTTATCCGTGTCAGTCTTTAGCGAACAGTCGAGTATTATTATGTCTACTGCAGACGCACGTTGCCGGTGTATTATGTGTTTACCTCCACGTTGTTTTCGTATTTAAAATTCGTTATAAAATATTCATATTGTTTTAAATTATGTTTTAAACAAATCAGACGATTATGTTATGCATGGCTTGTGACTTTGGTAAGTTATAATTTTAAATATTTAAATAACAATTCAATTTAGAACTAAATAATTTAATATTAAAAATGTTAAATCAATAACACAGTTAAATGCTAAATTTTCCTTTTTTATGTATTGACTTAGATGTATAACATCAAATATGTATGAACATAATATTAAACATAACATTATTTTTATTCATACTCACCATATCTGACTTAACCGTACTGAATAATTTATTTTTTGCGTACGATTTTTATTTTCTTAATAAAAAAAAATATTTAGTAGTACTATAGAAATTACGTAGTCAGCAGCTGCTGTTTTGAATTATAGGATTATAAGTACTTACTTACTGTGTGTTCTGAAGTATAGTGCGTTCAACTTCTTTGTCCTTATATAGTAATTTATCTCAGTTTTAAATTATCCATTTTATGTTTTTAGGATGCCCTGTAATAGACTAGCATAAAACAATAATAATTACCGGATAATTACACAATTTCCTTATGTTGGCCGACCAATAACAATCTTTTCGTTCCATTTGGCCGACCATGCGCAATGTATGTTTCAATATATTATGTATATATATATATATAATATGTATCCTTCGTTGTATGCATAAAAGACGTCCATCAAGTAATAAGGCAACCAATAACTTTTATTTTCAACAACATTTTATTAATACACATTTAAAAAAAGTATTGGTACAATTTTTTAAATACGTGCTTAATTAAATTAATATCAATATGTATTTCAATTTTTATATAGATAGTATAAATAACATACAACTAAAAAAAAATATTTGTTTTTAAAAATTGTTTCATGTAACAAACAAAATATTAAATGCTACAGTTACATTTTATAATATATTATCATATAATTATTTCCATTTTTAATAAAAAGTATTTATTTATAAGTGTAACAAATAACGCTAATCAAACTAAACTATAATTTAAATTCATGTTTTTTTACTAAAATAATTGTTTTAAATAATACACATACGATTAATAATCACTTTCTTATTCAATTAAAAATGTATTTAAACTAAATTAAATAATTTGAGTAAATCACATATACTTAACATGTTATTAATGTTATTATTTATAAAAATATTTAATTAGTAAGAAATAAATAACTTAGTGATTTTTTTAATATCCTATTTGCTATTTGAGTTCAATAGCTAAATTTGTATACATACTTAAAATAGTGATTAAGTATAAAACATTATACGTTAAATAAATTTACCATAAGAAATATTGTACATACAAATTATATCTTGTGAAATTATCGTCTATATATCCGGAGTCCCTGTGTAGTTCATTTACCTGAGATCAGACATGAATTTCTAATATATATGTACTCGCAGGTATATATTATATATTATATATATATACACGATCAAAAGAATTTTCAAAAACACAGAACCTTGATGAACGTTCACTGTTTTTCCGCAATTTTATAATATGACCTCATTTCGAAATCTTAATGTATTTCATGAGCAAAGTGATTAAGACCCGTGAAGCACCGTAAAAGGACACGTTTCGGCGAATTGGACAATGTACTGTGCCCTGGTAATAAAGATAACCCAAAGTCGTTTGTTATGTGGTGCTGATAATACACTGCAGTACGAAGTAAAAAAAAAAACATAATTGCAGGATGAGTGCGTCAAAACAGAAACAATACATTGTGTCCCCTTTAACTTCCGGTGTGTGCGTGCATTCATCCAGTGATGCTCAACGTTTTCATTCGTGTACATCAACATACGTGCAGCTGTGTTTATTAAGATAGACCCTGTGTGTTTCAACTAAAAATTCTCAATTATTAGGATAAGCCAATGAAATACCTGCGGTCGCAAGCGGAAATTGTGGTTTTTTAACACGAGCCGTCATAAAGCGTGTAAAGCCTGCACTGTCGATAATAAATTTTATAAATCGTCTTTAAATATGATACATATATTATATAGATAATATTGTTAACTTTATTAATGAACTCTGAAATCCTCTTATATGGGGTGAGTTTCAGAATAGATTTTGTGGACCGATCGTGATCCATTTGTACGTAATATATTTGTTATAGCCATCATGTATATACCGGAAAGTCGTATTAATTTTTAGTGACGGGAAAAGTAAGCTCAAAAGCTCAGTAACGCTTATTCAATATTTAGAAAATCCCAATGAAACACTGTAAACTGCTTTTATACACATAATAATTAATAATATAATATATGGTAACGGACTATCGCGGGCTTTCTGCTCTGTTTGTTGGTCTTGTGTTCCAGATAACCATTGCATTTTTTTCGTGAGAACGTACCAAGTATATTGTATTCTAATAATGTACATTAAACGGTCGCGTAACGCGATATCGTAAGAAACTAAGAAGGGAAGAACACGATGATGATATTATATTATTGTTCGACAAAACGGAAATAGAACATCCCTTAAAGACGTTGACACGCCCTCGGGTTACACACGTTTGTCATTTAATTGTATACTTATATCTATATATTCTATTATTTGCTATTTTAAATAAAACGGTTTTTGTTTTGTCCATACACTGTGTTCATCGTATAAAAAACATCCATGCCGAGCACTATGAAAACAGATATTTATTTTTTCCGCATTCACTTTTTTACTATGACTGTGTCTTTTTATTCCCCCACAAATAACGGTTAAACGCATCGAAAACACAAAATTAAACATAAACTGGACGATATATACATGTTATATGTTATACATTATAAAATATATACACCTATTGTACTCTTACGGATTAAGTTTGTATATTATAATATAATTTATTAGAAGCAAATATAATAATAATAACGTATACGCGCACCTGTTCATCGCATCACCACTGCAGCCTACAGGGACAAATGATAATACACGATTCAATAATTATTATTAACCGAACAGGTTTAACGTCCCCTGCGTGACGTGTGTAAACGACATTCCATCCAGCAACGACACCGCATATCCCCATCGAAACTATACGCGCCCACCCTCATATATATGTGTATGTGTGTGTGTGTTTGCGTATGTAGGAGTATTATGAGGGAGACGGACCATATGTTGGCGGCGGCGGCGGCGGCTCTGGTAGTCTCGTCCGGTGGCGGTTGCAGTGTTCGTCGTCTACGACGATAGTCCCCCTCGCCTACCCGGCTCCCGCAGTTACGCGGCCCGTAATCTACCTGTGTATTGTTTAATATTTTTAATTTTCAAAAGACCGAAAATACTCATTTTTTTCCCCCACTCCAAAAATTTAAATAGCTCGGAAAATCTAAAATCTAACTGAAATATTATACTATTCACACACAAACACACATAATATACTCACACTCACTTGTATAATAATAGACAGACAGCACAACAGTTGTTGACATAAACACAAATTAAACAATTAGCCATTGAAAAAATACAATTTTTTACGCATACTTGGCATGACGACTGCGATGGTAATGATTATCATTATTATTTATAATATACCTAATACCTATAAGACATGTGTGTATAATACACCGTACGAAATAAACACCCTATTCTCGAGCACCAAGTTCTCACGCATAGCATTTTCGGATAGCCGGTTTTATTTAAGTATATATAATATATATTTAGTCATACGATTCTCTTTTTTCTCGATATTCTCGTATAATGTGCATTGTCTTTTATCCTACACACACTTGAACGGTGTTGTTTTTCTTTATCCAGATAGGATTATAATAATATTGTCTTGACTAGATTCAATAGGTGCACCAATCGATCATTTCTGGTATACTCACGGCTGCAGTAAAAAAATGAAATAATGATTGATAAGTCTTCGTCCATGTCACAGACCAACAAAGTATATAATGGTAAATTAGGTTTATATTAATTAATTCATGTAATTCGAAAAGTTAATAAGACTTATACCTAATCCTTAAATTTTTTTTTCCTATTATATAAATACAAGAACACAATAATAATATTAGACGTCATTATACTGTTAAATTTAAATAATAATAAAACAACTTATTGTTTATAAGTTGTATTTTTTTAAATATATTCTTTTTAATGAATACACAAAAACAGAATAAATAATGTATTGAATACTTGGAAGCTTTAAATTGAACAAGTATCTTCTTGTTTCCTCATTTGTATGTATAATAGTTATATATAGATTATCATAAGATAAAATGTTTCTTTACAACTCACGATAAAATTGGAATGTTTCATAATTACGTTATCAATCGGTGTGATGTACGTATTATACTGCCATATGCATTACGCGCGTGTGTATATTATCTTAGTATGTGATTCGAAAAACAAAAACCAGATGATACTTGTTGGATTTGTTATTCTTTCTGTTACCGGAAACACCTTTGCGGCGTACCTAATAGGAACATTATAATAACATCATTAGGAAGTAATGTAGGTAAACCGTGTGTGTATATATATAATATTATATATCATGTATACGTGTATTCTAATACACTATATGCGCTCTCCTAAAAGTGAAACGAGTACACCGCAGGAATTCGAACGGTAGTTGTTTGTACGGATGTATGTGTGTGTGTGTGTGTGCAATAACGATACGTCTGCAGTACATAAAGTAGTACTCTTACGTGAAATAATAAAGTATAGTGTACGCGAATAGTTCATGATATAGTAACGCCTAAAAATCGCGTACGAAGCGATACGGTATTATTAATAATAGGATTTTAATGCGGTTAAACGGTAGTGTGAGTGCGTGTTGCCGCGTGGGGGTTGATATTGAGGCCGATCTTTAACGAGTGTATCTACATAATTATTGTGTCGTTTTATCATTTTATATTATTATGTACCTATATATTATATATATTCGCTCGGGTGGAATAAAAATTGAAAATTAAAAACTTACCCACGGGAAAGCAAAGTATCATCGGTACACAGAGGAGGAAAGAGTATAGGTATACTATATTTATTTTATTTTTATCATTTTCTTAATTATCTTTTTTTTTCTAATCGAACGTATTTTTATTATTTGATTGGGTATTTTATGTACACGACGACGACATTATGAACACGTTGCGACCATTTTTGTCGATAAACGACGACGTATAATTACTGAACGCACGTGGTATTCCTGCAAGACGGAATTATCGTATGGTTAATACCTATATATAGTTTATATATTATATACACTACATATATTATGTGTTTATATAAAATATAAATATATAATACATGTACGTGGGTAGGTTGGCGTGTAATATTTTCGGCGTCAAACCACTCAAGTCTATTATATACGCATTATTTGACGGGTCGGGTAAGCTTAAAACGTTTTTCGCCCCCTCCGAGTGCACTACACACACTTACACACACACACACACATATATTTATTACGCAGCCCGAATCCTCGTACATATAGAACCGTCGTCCGCTCGCAGTCACCATCGCAGAGCTTATATTATATATACACATATAGTTTAATAGTTATATGCTTACATATCGTGTGTGTGTGTGTGTGTGTGTATATATATATATATATATATGACGACGGTGTCGAACATTTACTGCAGCGCGGGTAGATATGAGGTTAAGTCGAACGCAACGTACAACATAATAGTAATGCGCGTTTATCGCTTTGACGGGTTTTATACGAAGCACACGACAAGTACATTACGCGTCTTAGTGACCGTCGAAGTAAACATGTATGTATTATATATATATATATACACACCGACATCTATAACGTAGACCGTATGGGTATAGTACACAAGATGACTTGTACAATAATATTATACGTATACACATTATATATTGTAGAAGACTCGATGTGATGATTGTCGTCGCGCGGTACAATCGACGTTTTTTTACACCTACCTATCTAAACAAAACGACACGATATTCGGCGTAAATATTTATTACAGACATTTTTTCGAGATAACCAATAACGTTATTGGCAGCGAACGAAAACGCGCTACTGTTTCCCGCTTCCGCAGACGGCGACGGTGATACTCATCGTATCATATCTCGGTAAACGACGCGCGGGCATTATATATTATACCTAATAATATAATATTATGTTTCTTTTACACGCGTCTTTCTTTACCGGGCCGGTCTTGGGTTCCACCTATGGAGGCGAGCGAAAACCCTCTCTGGCCGTACGCCGTAATTTCGCGAGTGATCTTATGTGCGTGTGTACATAAATCGAATATCGGCGGAGCGCCCACGGTCGACGTTACTATATATTATTATTATTATCAAACTACCCCGTTGTCCGCTCGAATGGCTTTCCGGACCATTGCGCGCCGTCACCGGATATTTGTCTCGTAGTGGTGTCGTCGTCCGTGTCTCCGTCTTGACGTGATCAATCGACCGTGTGCGTTTTATACGGCCGGGCGCCGGCACGTGTATAATGACGGGAAATACCTCGGCGATGCGATTCGATCGCCTCTCCGCGGTATTAACCCTTGACATTTGCTAGAGCTTTGCCCTCATCTGACTCTCGGGCCCCTTGTTCGCGTTTCGCATTATAGTATTATGTGAGACGATAAACGCGTACTCTGAATTTACTCGGATATAAGGCAAATCTTTAGGGTTTATAAGAGCTGCAGATAGTCGATTGAAAATTATTACATAATATATCATGTTATATATTATATATACTATATGTATAGGTATTGCAGTATAAATACACAATAATTAAAAAACTTATTGTTGCTAACAACGTGGTACACGTCTGTGTTACGACACACATCAATATTGTTTTCAATAATGTTTTCCAATTGGTATACATGCCACAGTAGCAAAATTCATCTTAAACATTTCCATGTACGAATCTCATAAAAAATATTCAAATATGCTCACAGAACTCTACGACGACTACCTACAAAATAATTTTCAAAAGCTCAAAACTAATAAAGCAATTTTTTTGTAAAATATTTTGACAGGTGACATCTGTTATTGTAGGTATTTACATTTCTTCGAAAATATATTATTAATGTAATTTTGACAAGGTACCTATACAATTTTACGTTTCATTTTAAAACCCTTGTGAAAATAAACGGTATAGATATGTTTAAAAAAAATTGTATACACGATATTGTAGCTTAATAAAAATACTACTAAATTCACTACTAAATTATACATGAATAAATAAAATATCTATCAAAAATATTTAAATTTTAAAATATCTTAATAAGTTTTTTTTTATTAATTCTAGTCATGGATAATGATTAAAACGCAATGACAGGATAAATAAATTAAACTTAGAAATTCTGGAATTCTGATGAACTAAACTATATTAATATAAAAGCTGAGCTGAGAAACTAAACAAAGAGTTAAATAGAAACCAAGTAAGAAATTATAGATTATTATTCCGTTATAATAATGGAGTTGAAAATATATTATTAAAAACATTTGAAATTTGTATATTTACTATAAATCTTAATTTAAAATAATATATATAACACAATTCATATAGAAGAATGACATTTAAAGTACAATAAAATAAAACAGCATTAATATGAAAATATATATTTTAATAAATTATTAGAATCTTGAAATCAAGGTGAATCTTTTAAAATCAAACAATGTCTAACTGTCTAAGTTTAAGGGCACTTTCTTAAATTCTTATCTTTTATTTCGACATTGTAACTTGTAGAATAACAATTTCTAAGAATAACTTTTCAGATATAACTTCACTTAGATGTAAATGACATACTCAAGCCGTAGGTAAAATTCTTCAACAATAAAAAATACATTATTAAATATTATTATTATTATTATAAATGTATAAATCATACTATATTACTTGTACCTACCTATAAACATAACTGGCTAGGTACAACAATTTGTTTATTATTAACTGTTTATACGACGATAAATAATATTAAATTAGTTTATAATAATGTTATATGTACCTATTACAATACAATTAATTAATTAATTGATCATATTAGTCATTGTAAGTTCGATTAAAACTGCAGAAGTATCCTATATTTACCTACATCATACAAAAGTAGTAAGTACAAAACTGATTGATATTACTTTAAGTTTAATTGAAAGGCAATCGAATAAAAATTCGATGACTGTATGACCGACGACCGTGTACACAATCTGACATTAATGATATTCATAAAAAATTGTAAATATTACAAATTGAAAAGTTTTTTTCTATCTACACGTAATTGTGTGTGGTTCGTTTTCCATCATACAACATATAAATATCCGCATCCTGCACTGCGCTTTATGAATAAACCACTAACTAGCACGTCAACGTATCGTGTGTTTGTTGTGTGTACTACTTCATGAAGTTGAAAATCATCGGACCATCTCATTATGATGGACCTTTTTATGAACAAGTTCAATATTGCTAACCAAAAATTCCAAATTATGTTTGAATTGAAGAACAAAATCTAGTTTTTAAGTGCAATTATACTTATTTGATTATTTATAGTTATTTCAAATGAATTAAAACTAACTGCTTATTAATAATGTTGTGCACAATATACATTTGATTAATATAAATAAAGCCAAAATATTGCAATTAGTTTATGGTAATTTTTCGCAGAAAATTTTAACTAATTAAAGAAAATTCATAAACTTGTAGTGTTGAATAATTTTCAAAATGTATAAACAATCAACTCATTATTATTTATAAATAAAAAGTAAAGTAATTCAACACATTTGGCTTACATAAATGGTATTAGGTTTCTAAATATGCGTTTCGAGGTCAATATAGATATGCTTAATGTTTTGCTTAAAAAAATATATAGTCATGCGTTTTAATAAATAAATGTAATAATAATAATAATAATATGTTTCAGCGTAAAAATGAAAAATGTTGTATTTAATATTAATATATTAGGATAATAGATCTCAAAGCATTTAAAAAACATCTCTGTACCTTGTTCATCTTTATCTGCTATATGTGTATAATAAATAATAATAATTATCATACGGAATGATGTCGGTGCTGCGCGGTGCCTCATACGGGCATATGTTGTCACCCGTTACAAAATGTATATTATTAACGAACAATCCGGTGGTCGGTCATGATTGTCACATGTGTTCGTAGAATATGTTCCTTAAAAAGAATCAAGAAATAAAACGTCTCGGCAAAGAAAGATATTTATTATAAATAATCAATCTCAATTTCAAAATAAGTTTACACGCAGTATCATATTATATTAAATTATTAAATAGTTCACGAAGGATTTCACACGAGAATTATTTGACGATCGTCGTCGTGTTGGGTACTTGGGCGTAACGTCACACATACCTACCTATAATCGGATACCCATGCGATAACTTTACACAATTACACTAAGTATTGAATTGCTTGAAGTATTTAACTAATATTTCATCGTATAGGTACCACAAACCCGACTTTAAATCATTCTTGTGGTTATAAGATTTAGTTTTACTCTTCAATCTATAGCAAAACTATATCTACCTTACGCCCTTACAAATGATTAGTTGACACCATTCATCGATACTTATATACGTATATTACTAACTATTTTATTTTGAATTCGCGCATCACATCATATTTTAGAAAATGTTTATATAACGTATGACGACATGATAAATTGACAAGAAAAAATATATCAAATACTAACACAATCACTAATCAGTGTTCAGTATATTATAATAAATAATAATTAATAACGTATATCCATTATATTACATAATGTATATATATATGTGTATATGTGTGTGTGTGTGTGTGTGTGTGTGATTTTCTATGTACTAAGGGCCAACGCCTTTACTAAAATTATTTTTATTTAAAAAAAAATATATATAAACATGATAACATAATGTCATAATCAATGATTGCTCTTGTTTGGAAATCAGCTATTATGTGTTGTACACGTTACATTTAAGTACATAAAGAAATTATCAGTTAGCTTATAATAAATGGCTCTAATCTATCGTATAGTTAAAAGACAGAACATAATATTAGGGACATGTGTTTCCTTCACGATTATAGTTTATATAATTATGTATTATATTAATTATCATAAGTTCTGGTTGCGGTCGTTCTCAATTATACTTAACGACCGTCAACGGAAAATGAGCGAAAATTGTTACATTATTAATATTCTTAATACCTATTATTATTCTTAAAATACTCTGATTTATATTATTTTAATATTAATTTATGAATTCATCAACTACAGTCTACAACACTAAGTAATACATAAATATACACTGACATTACTTGTCACGTTTAGCAGTGTAATATAAATAATTAATGTGTATGATACAATATGCAATAAATTATCAAGTTTTATACTTTTTTAGGATATACAAATCAAAATATCGGTGTTAAATAAACTTCAATAAATCTGTTATTTAAATAAATGTATATATAATTTATATCACATTATGAAAATAATTTATATATTCATTTGCCATTTTGATCTTTTCTAATCATAATTTTAAAAATCATCAACAAACATAAAGTCCTATATCTTTATATTATAATTGATTTTTTTTTATCGTAATTGCCTAAATTGCTTGATAATTTATAACAATTTAAAATATATATAATTAAAACCTTCACATGCAGCAATGATACCACGAAACAAAAAATTAATTAAATATAATTAATTATACTTAAAAATAATTTTTTCAATCGTTAAGTTATTTTATTTATGTCCATATCGTGTTTTAAATTTTTCTTTGAGCTGTAAAATGACCCATAGAGGTTTACGTTTTAAAATTCAACAATAAATTATCATTTAAAATTCATAACACTATACTTAACACAAAAAGCATATTACATAATAAAGCATATTCACTACTACTTAATACGTTACAAACCATTATACATTCAAATACGAGAATAACTTAAATATTATTGCAACGTTGAATGTTATAATTTATTGATAAATAATACTTAATAACCTATGTCCTATATAATTTTTTGTGGTTAATAAAAAACGGCCGTAACTGTTTTTTTTTCATTACTTCAAATTTAATTTATTAAAATACAATTATTAAATTGATTAAATCGATTAAACTATACACTTTGATAGGTACTTTACACGCTTATGTATATTATATTTTTGTTAAAACGGAATGTTTAATGTTGTGTTATGAAAATGACTTTCCGACAAATACAAGAACCACATCGAACGATTCATTATGTGCATTGCGTGCTTGAGTAATAAGAAGACATGTTAATAACAATTAACACTACAGACCTAGAGACGCATATCGTTTTTATTTTCTTTAGACCGTAAATTTAAGTTTAAACCATAATTTCTAGTACGATACGCACACGCTCGAGTTACGAAAACAATGACGACGACACAAATGCCGATTTTCCTCGGGTCCACGTAGACGCGAAGAAATCGTGGGACATCTAACCAAAGTAGAGGCTGCCATGAACAAATTAATAAAATATAAACGCATATGAAACCACAACATCCTGTGTACGTCGTTCTCGCATTTTATAGTTATTGTTCAATAAGTATTTTAGAGTATTATTTTATAACATTATACTTGTTGTAACATAATAATTAATATATGTTGTAAATATGTAGTACAATTGTACAAGTCACTTTTGGCTTATCGTATAAGGATAGGTGTAAGGTATATAATTTTATTAGACTTTTTTTTTGATCTAATCATCACATATACGAATTAAATTTTAAACAATAAACTTAAAAAATAACGTATGTTTATAAGCATATTAACTATACAGACGTACAGTTATAAGTCATAACGTGATATAATATATTTTTCGTGCTTCGAATGCTTTTAAGATAAATTCTACTTCACAGTTTCACACTACGTGTAATAAATTTAAAATAGCGATTATTCACTGGTAATTTCGTCTATATAGGCACCTATAATTTACTCGTACAGTAATTATATATCCATCGCAACGGTATACCTCATAATATATATTATATGTCTAAATAGGTGCCAAGTATTATTGCCGAGTTTCAGATCGACCAATAATAATATTATATAATAGATTATATATGTGTACATACGAGTATAGGTACATCACAAGCCACACTAGGTGATCTATTTAATTGTCCGCACTCATTATTTCGGAAAGTTTCAACTTTTTGAAACGACAAATAACGTTTTTAATTTCATATTTATAATCATAATAAAATGACTATTATATAAAATTCAAATTTTGTAAAAGTAGTTACTCAGTCATAACATTACCATTTAAAGTGTTGATATAAGTGATATAAAGTGGCGTAGAGACAGCACGCAAATTGTTAGTCCACTATTCGAAGAATTTCAAAAAATATTCTGTTTCTGAATATTAAATTAAATGTTTGTATTTAAAATAAAATAAAAACTTAAACAATCATAACGATAAAATGTGTAAATAATTTTGCTTAACAATGACATAAAGTTATGTAAATATAATATTTTCGAAATAATGAGAGTATAGATATAATGAATCCCCCCTGTATACTATAGGTCTAAGGTTTTTATAAATTGTTAGATTCTGTTGAACGGTTGACAACGTGATTACATGAATTTAAAAAATATACCAACATTTTTTACTGTATAAGTTAGTTATAATTAACCAATTATATATATATTTATGTTTTATTAAAAATACAATTAAAATCTATACAAGTTAGAATATTAATTAATTATTATGGAAGCTATATAAAAATAATAATATTAGAATGACAGAGATGGGGAAGGTACAATTAGGTGGTGCTATTTGGCAATTTAATATTCATACATTTATAATTAATACATTCGATATAGTATATCTATATTAAATCAACGCATTTCTAATGAGAAGTTAATTGATTATAAGTAAACTTCAACGAATAAAAATTTCTAAAATAGCATTTTAAAAGTAAAAAAGGCCATTATAGATAAAAAAAAAAAAAGAACGAAATAAAATGTTGTTTATTAATATACTGCATACAGACATAGTCGTATGAAACAAATGCATACCTGATCCTTCAACGCATTGAAAGTCGAAACCATAAAAAAAATCAAATATCAATAATATTTGAACTCCGGCTAATAAAATTATTTGATGTTTATAGATAAATATAAAATAGTGGCATAATGTCGCAAAATGTAATAGAAACTTTAAATACTCATAAAAGTTATAACTAATTACCCACACTCGTCGAATTTCGATTTTTGTGTATCGAAGTACTTTATTTAATTACCGTTTGTGGAGATAAAGCTACGCCGCTCTTATCGCAATTACTTGATCTCGATTTGATAAATGTATAATTATATGAATTGTATTGTCAGAAATACAATGCAAACTTAATTCGTTGTCATAATTGGCCATAGAAAAGTAAGCTCCCCCCCCATCAAGAAAAAAAATCCTGGCTACGGCACTGTACGGTATTATTCAAAATAGTAAAAGCTTAACAAATAAGATAAGATAAAATATTTTTTTCAAAAACCCTCGTTAAAACTTTTCGAAATGACGAGTGTAAGCCGAAGACACTTAACAATGTATCACCTCGTATAACACTAACTGTGTATTTTGCGGTGTTTCAGCGGACGTCGGCTTGTGGAACAAGAACATGGGACAAAGGTGGCGAAAGATCCGACGTCGGTGTTCGTCGTTCAACGCGGGCACTGGCAAGGGCAAATCGGTCGCCGCGGTGGACGGCCCGCTGTTGCCGCCGTCGCCGTCGTCGTCGGACGACTCGACCGCGTCGTTGTCGCCGCCGACGGCCGCGGCCACGGTGCAAGACATGTTGCGCGCTCGTCTGAACATGCTGAACATCGGCAACAAGCGGCGGCCGCAGCTGCAGCTGTTCGGCAACGCGCGTCCGAATAGCATGGCCTCGGACACGTCCACGTTTTACGTGCCGTCGCCGCTGCTGCGGTCGGACGACGGCGCGTCCACCGGCCACGGCCGGTACGACGGCCACGCCGACACAGACGCCGCGGGCCCGTGTTCGCTGCCCGTCGCGTTCGACCTGTCCGCCGACCACCGACTGCTCCAACCCTCATCGCTGTGCCGCGTCGCCGAGACGCCGTCGTCGTGCGGTTCGTCGGGCCGTGGGACCGCCGACGACGGCGCCGGCAGTGACCGGTCGTCCGTGTCGTACAGCGACCACGGTTACAACAGCATCATCAGCACAGCGACAGCCACCGGATACGACGCCGATCGGTGAGTGTGATACGCGTTTCCTCTAGTTTCGATATATATATATATGGTCTATCGATTACACGATGATATTATATGCATACCTTCACTACGGCACGCATATGCAGATCTATGACGAGGCTATCGTAATAGGCACCGTATTCAGTAATAAAATTATGGTCCCGAATTTCTGTTTCAAACTACAACATCTGCTCGTCTTACGTCATTCGACCTACCCACGAAACACGCTAAAATATTCATTTATAATTCATTTTTCTCATGTTTTAAGATTATCTAATACAAACGTACCGATTATATACCGTAAATAGGCAGATACATATATACATACCTACCGCAGTAATTGCGCTATTGAGGCGTTTTAAGTCTTTTATTTTTCATACATAATCTAGGTATATAACAAATGTAAATATTTTAAAAAAAAAAATGCAATTACTGTTTCTCTACTGTTTGAATATTCTAAATTAAAATAATTTCCCAAAAAATATCGTTGGTTAATACGTTTTCTTTTATCAACATTGTACACAATTAAACGCATTTCAAGTTTTAGTTTCATAAACGTTTCGATTGTTTAGTCCATTAAACACAAAATCTAACAATATATCTATATCTTGATCGTGTTATTCGTTTTTTTTATTCAAAGCATCGTGAGGTCTAATGTGTTTTCATCTAATCGTTGTTGACGAATAAGAGTCACTGTTTGATTGTGCAATGTTAGTGAACTTTGAGTGGCTATTACTAGAGAAAACAGGTTTATGATAACCGCCATACGATTCATACATAAATTAAAAAACACTTTGAACAATTAAGCGTAAATGTATCCAGTATGTAAAGTAGATTAACATTTTTATTATTGTCACTATAAAATACGTACCATTTAAGAGCTAAAATCAATAAAGTTATAAACACTCTAAAAAAATTCATTACGACTTAAAGTAATCGTGTTTAAGACTGTAGTGTCAAAAAAAAACTCCATTAAAACTCCTAAAATTACCTAATAATCCCTCCTTAAAAATATATATATATTCAATAATTAAATGTAAGTTATTTATTAACTATATATAGTGCATATATTTTAGACTCTCCTACACAAAACAAAATAAATATAATAACAATATTATAGTATTTCCCGTTAATATTGTGTATGTATAATATTATTATAAGGTTCGTCAATAATAATAATAATAAAATTGATAGACATTATGAATAGCCCGCATTATATACGAATACGATATAGATACCGTGATCAATTTCCTCGACTATAAATCTACGCATCTCGCGCACAAAATATTCTACTTATTTAAGTAATTGCACGGAGTCTCAAAAATATGTATACATAAGCATCATAAAGATAAAAGAGAACACCTGGGATAACCAACAAGTTAAAAAAATATCTCGTGAATTACTATACACACATATATATGTATTATGTCCTCTCCTCTTACTCAATCTCCTTAGAGTCGACCCTCCCCCTACTCTAATGTACCTCACGGAGAAATGCCAAGTATCAAAAAGCAACGCGATGAATTATGAATAGCGCGCGTACATTGGTGCAGTCTTTCGCAAAAAATGTCAGAAATAAATTTCATACAAACTGATCGAATCAGTAGGACGTGTGTAATCACACACAAAAGAGAACAAAAAATAAGTAATAAATAATGGGTTTGTCGTTGTACAGCATACTACCGTCACAGTTTGATTTTTTTTCCCTGTATAATTTCGACTTTATCTTAATCAAAAGATTATGACAGGGATAATAGCATTGTGGGAAAGACTAAAAAGGTACCCATATAAAGCGAGGGAAATGCATAAACGTTTGAACCAACATTCGAATAAATTATAATGATTGCTAAATTTAATGTATTCAATATTGCAGTATTATCGTACAAATTATCAATAAAAAATGAAGGGTTGCACAATATTAAATCCTACTTAGGTTAGATACACGTCAAGAGAAAAATATAAATGTCAGCAATTTTATTTCACTCGTTTGTACTTTATTTATTTAATTTTTTTTAATCAACACACAGGTTTTCTTTTTATTGTGTATTCTTTGCTCGTTAATAAATAATAATCATAATAGTAGTATAATGTGCGTAACTGTACAAACAAAACGGAAAAAAGTACTCACAAAATTGGGAATTGTGTATAATAGATGGTATAATATAAAATTATAATTAAGGGAAATAAAAAAACCGTTTTGTTCATAAACTATAGACCATAATAATAAGAATATTTTTTATTTCTTATTTACTCGCGTATATTGTAGAATGTACTTATATAATAATCAAAGTTAACAAAACTCGCCGCAATCGACATTCCAAATTTGATACATCAAAACTCTTAGAACACTATTTCAGCATTCCGTTCGGGAGACTCGTGTTACGACTTGTTATTCACGTGACTGTAATCAAGTACACATTTCGAATACGGTTTCCACAAACCTGTATATAATTTTAAATTAGAACGACTGCGATTTCCGCATGGGTGACGGCGCTATCTGACTGATTGTCTCTAGTCCGAAAACATTGTGCACTGTAATATATTTCCGTATTATAGCATAATATAAACATAATATTATATTATATTATGTACTATGGATGTATATTGTATTTATGTGTGTGTGTATTTTTATTTTTTTAAGTACGTCCCAACATAATGTGCGTACTTGTGGTCGCGCGATTTATTATAACTTATTCAATTACATTGTATACGCAGACGCACAAGGTCGCGATCGACCACCAAAGACAATAGAAGAAATCAATTTAAAAATATCAATAATATTATGTGCCCGTCGAGCGTCCGTTGATCGATACGATCGAATAAAAATGATTCCCAGCGCTATACGTGACGTCTGTTTTTCTTTCTCACGCGTTATTTTATCACACTTAACTTCAACATAACAATAATTGTTTGAATTCATGAAAAAATATTATATTTGCCAAACCGATACCTATGACCGTTTTACGCACCCTAAATCTATCGTAAAAACCAGAGAATCGTGCACACCCCGTGGCTTTCTCTTGTATGCAATGTATAATAATAATATGTACGAAAATCTCCCGAGTCGGCGGGGAATTATTACTTCTATAATAAAGGTCGAGAAGTTTTTATGGTTCTGTTTCTACGAAAATCATCTCTCGATTTTATTTTACCCTACTATAAACATCATCTATATGAGATGTTATCGGCGTCAGCTAACAGAGTACCCACATCACGTGTGCAGACGCCCGTTTTGTTAACAAGACATGAATTGATATGTTATAGTATATATATATGTGTGTGTGTGTGTGTGTGTGTGTGTAGCTGCAGCAAACCCGACATTCCTTTGTATTGTTCGACAAAATTGACGGATAACAATTACGGGTTGCTAATTTTTTTGGCTCGCGTTGAAATATATGTATATAGTAAATATACTTATTTAATCATAATTTGAGATGCATTTTTATCGTTTAAACTGTGTATCGATTTGAATTCCGACATCGAAAAAAGTACTGTACGCTTAGTAATTTATACGAGTGACTTCCATCACACCTCAAAAACGTACCTGCGTATGTACCTTATTGTGATTTACTCGCACGACGCGTATAAACGGTCACTGAAATTCAGAACTTTAATTCGCAAATCACGATTGTTTATTAGAAACGATGACATAGGTCATGGCGTTCACACGTAGACAATTTTCCGTTGGCACTCCAATATCATCTGCACGTAGCCCCAACGTGTCGATTAATGATATTTAAACGCTGGCGTTTTACTATATTATAATACAATACCTTCTATATTATGTATACGTATTATAATGTATAATGATGCATGCGAACAAATGACTGTTGTTGACGAATTATTTTTATCTGACTTGTATATCACGTGATCTCGTTTCCAGACTCAGCTGCAGACCTCATTCGTTCGCCGTCAGGCGGTCCGCTAATAACGCACCTCGGCGACCAACGCGTTGCAGTGGTGACGACACCGACGACGGTTACAACGACGACGACGCCGACGACGACGACGACTATTACAATTGCAGTCTGCTGTTGCAGAACAAGCCTAAGATGCGATCGTGCCGGCGGTGGTCACAAGCCGACTCGCTCGCGTTGGACACGCCGCCACTGACGGCCAAAGCGTTCAGGATTGGAGGTGCCGTGTCTACGCCAGGGCACGGCGGCGGTCGCCAGCGGTTCGGCGGCCCGTCGTCGCTGCAGCAGACCTATACGCCGCCGCTGCGGCAGACCTACACGCCGCCACTGCAGCAACAGTTACCGTCCTTGCAGCCACAGTTACCGTCCCTGCAGCAACAGTTACCGTCCCTGCAGCAACAGTTGCCGCCCCGATCGTCGCCGCCACCGCTGCCACCGCCGCCGCTGATGCACAAACCACCGCCACCGCTACCGCCGCCGCCACCGCCGCCGCCATCGTCGGAGAGGACCGTCGCCGATCTTCCCGCCATACCGGAATCGTCGCAGTGGGACGAGCAACGCGGGCGCCACCGCCGCCGGACGCCAGAACAGCAGCAATCCGACAGGCTGGAAAGGAACGGTTCGGCGAGGGTCAGTGGCAGGAACCCGTATCGCACGTTCAACGGGAGGGCTGCGTCACCGGCCGGCGCCACGACCCTCGGTTCCGGCAACGGGGTCAATGGCGTCGTCCCGGCGGGCCATTGTCAACGCAACAACCCTCAGGTAAGATTTGTTTCTCAGAAACGTCGTCTCTCATCAGCTCGTCTTTTGAAAAACGTTTCTACGTGTGTCTATTGCAATTCGTAATAGGTACGTCTCTATAACGATATCGTGACATATTCTTGTACCGAACGACACGTTTTACTTTTTAGTGCCCTTCGATTTTCGGAATGTTTTAAAAACCTGTTTGGGTTCATAGTCATAAGTATACATTTTACACGATTATAATACTTTAACGGTCTTATTTTTTAAGCGCAGGGGGTGGGAAATATAAAAGAATTTTTTTTTGATCCAAACCGTGAGTCTGTGACCGCGCCATAAGGTCCAGCCGCTCTTTTGATTTGTGATTCATTCGATCGACGAGGGAACGCTGAACATAAACTTTTAGTACAATTTTATACGTCCCTATTATTTACCACGCGCACATGTGTATTGTACACACACAACGCTCTATACAGGGCGGCCTGCCGGGGAAACGTATACCGTAATATATACAATTATATTATATTATCGTACCTGTACACGTAGGATTATCACTATACGTTTAGAGTCCTTTTTACGATACAGCAAATTCGCTCGTTTACTCTCACAAAATTAGACGAATAAGGTGTTTTCTCTTTCTGTTTTCATGCGAACAAAATAAATGCGACACGATATATTTTTACACGTGACGTGAAATTCACACGAAACCTCATCTAAGCCGTCTTGCCGGTCGTATAAAACAATACGACAACGCGACTATATTATATACAATATGTGACGACGACGACGGATGCGGTCGCGAACTGATTTTATAATTTATAGGTGCTATATACATTCGTGTTGTTTTCCGTGTATTATTATAACACTTAGTGTTCACTTGTGCGTACACAGTTCAAGGTTTTTTGTACACAGTTTGGTGTAAGTACAGCAAGCTACTCGATTCAAATGATCATATACCTAATATATTGAAAATTTATCGTGATATACTTTACGACAATACTTATGACGATGTCAATGTACACGATTATTTGTACAATAATGTTATTAGGCTTGCGATTTGTTAATATTTATTTACAAATTAATTACGAGTTCGGAGTATAGAACTTTCAGAAATCTTACGATCAGTCGTTGCTATAATTCTATTAAACAACAGAAACACGTAATTTCATAAACTAATATTATTTTAAACAGGTTAAATATTCGTTTAATTGAAATATTTCATTTCAAATAAGTTATGTGTCATAAATATAAAATGTCCATTACATTGTTTCAATGTACTTACATTCATCAATTCTAATTTATTCTTTTATAGTTTTATTTCAATAAGAAAAAAATGCAATCAACTAGTATAATAATACTAACACACATTTCTGAAGGGTAAATACGCTTGTTATTTGATCGATTTTTGTTCAATTTGTTTAAGGATAATTAATGGACAATTAAGATGTCCAATGTCCCCTTCAAATACGTTATCGACCCCTCTCCTCTATAAAATATTTGTTCAATGCAGTGGGTACTATTTTAATAATTAATAATTGGAGTATTCCATTCTTACACGATGAATACTTATTTTTCAATGATAAGAACTAAAAAACTACTGACTACACGCAATGTTAAAGTGTTAAACCAATTATCTTTAATTGTAATTATTGCAGTACCTAAGTAAAATCATGTCATAGTTTCTTAGAACAAAATTAAGTAAACAATAATAATTTATTCGATTTTTAATTTACTACTCATTACTTTATTAATTTACTTAGAATAAATTTAAAAGAAAAAAAATTAAAAATTAAAATTATGAGTAATTTTCAAACGACAATGTTTCGAATTGTTATCTAAAATTTCGAATATTTTCATTAATTTATAGAAACTTGTTTCTAAGTTTTTTCGGAATGTACGGTTTTTCTCTGTTTGTCTACTTATACCATTTAAATTAATAAAACACATTGGTGATATTATATATCTATAGTACTGTATTAAATTTATGTTACTATAGATAGTAAATTTATAAAAAAAAAAATTTGAAAATACTTTAATAATAATATAATGTAGTGGCGTATACTATATTATTATTTATAATAATAAATAAAAAAAATAATAATAATAATATATTTTTATTTTTTTTTATTTTTAATACATTAAACTAAATTATACAAATATTTGCTGTTGAATCAATTATTTATTTGTATTTTTTTAAGGTTATTAAAGTTTAAACTAAGCTAACAAATTCTTTTTAGTTATTATCCCTTTCCACATTAATTATTATATTTTATATTTTATATTCGAAAAAAATGAAGAATCTATAATTCTTAAGATATTATTAAAAATTATTGTAGTTTTATATTATATCATAAAAAAATTATTATATATATGCCATGCAGTTGTACGTGAAATACATTTATTAATAACTGATAATAATGTACCCTTAAGTATTTTATAAAATATCAGTAAAAACTTTTCGGATAACAACCTAATGGCTAACATTGACATAATTTATTCAAATGACATTTGATACGCATATTGTATCTAAATTGCATACAATATATTTTAATACTTAGTTCTATAGATATTATATTGAATTTAAATATATTTGAACAAAAATAAAATATAATACACAAGTCACGTTTTCTTGTGGTTATTTTCTTGGGTTTCGTTAGATTATTGATATTCTTTGGTTATGAATAGCTATGATAAATATATTCATATTATTATTTATTCTTATATGACAAATCGTGATGTCAATGTTACAATGTGTGATCTAAATCGTTATCTACAGAAACGTGGCTTGAAAATATAAATGCATTGTTAGTATTTTTGTATAACAGGTGTTATTATAATAATAATTTGTACCATTATATCCTGTAATACTCGCATGCTATAGCTCTGTATATTAATTTATTTATTGTTCGTAGTCAATTCAAATAATATCGATAAAATTAAAAACAAATTATCTATTTTACCACATAGCATAATTTTTTTTTACATTTTATTACTTAATTTTTCAATAAGTACCTAGGTAGTAATTACATATTAATCTTTTAAATTTAAATATTTTATTTATTTTATCTTACCGTTATCAAAAATTATTACTACCAAATTTTTAACGTGTGAAAATAGTGTTCAAAGATTATTTAAATTATACCTTTAACAATACTTAAAAAGAATCTTTCAAATTAGATTTTTCACGTATAAATCCAAGTAAAAACTTCAAACAGACAACAAATTTCACAGTTATTATCTTTTGTATGCAAGATTAATTACCTCTTTACAACTCTGTAACTAAAATATACGTAGGTAAAAAATATATTTATGTCTTTTACCAATTTACATTTTAAAATTAAAAAAAGAAATTACGTATTCAAGTTGTAGTAGATGTTGACATTTAGAAAAAAACTGATTTTATTGGTAAGACACCTAAATAGCTATATCATATTTTTACACAACCACTGCATAATCACACAATACTTGTAATATAGAATGCATAATCTTTTACATAGGTAAAAAAAAAAAAACAATAATATATTTTTACACTTTAGAATGTTTAAAAGAGTAGTTGAAGTTTCGTATTAATAATTTGCTGTATATATAACGAACATTTCGCATAATTATTATGTTAATCGTCTCCGATTTATATGATAATTTTTGTATTTATACTATACGGTACTCATATGTATATCATCAGTTTAAAACATTATTTATCTACAATACATATGAAAATACAAAAAATTACCGATTAATATTTCACTGCAGACACAAATTTAATATTCATTGTTCCTCACATGTATAATACATCATGAATAATTTCCACTCAACGAATACAAACCCGTACTGTCCTTTATTTGTATTATTCGTATAAACAATAATATATTATATTATTTTGGCGTAGTATCATAAACAGTAATACAATAATATTTACCATGGAAATATCGTACAAAGTATTAAAGTACACACTATTATAATAAATAAATAAATAACGATAATATTTAAATACATCCACTAGTAACTTCCTCCGTAGAAAAATACAAATATGATTACTCACTCCTCCCAATTCGAGCAAGCGCACATACAATTTATAAGCTCAATGCTGCAGACTGTCAGCATTGAGCATTATAATAGCATAATGTACCTATATATCGTGCGACACATAAGGTGTAAGACACATTTTAATTCGACAAATAATTAGGTTAGCATTGCTATAAGTACGTATATATATATATATATATATATGCGCAACAGTAGTAACTATACAATAATAATAAATATACACCCACTGGATTCGCACGTATAACCTTCGCGGTCCGCGCGTCCTCGTTCGATCGCGTAATCCACTACTCCATATTGCCTATTGAAACGATTAAAACACTTTTCAACACCTATAATACATTGCATGTGAATTGTCTACGTAATAATAATATGACTGCCTATAGTGCCCGTGGTGTATTATATATTACATTGTACGACACGATTTCCGTTTCCGGCGACGAAAACCATAGCTTAAATATCATTCGTTATGAATTAATACAATACAGTAATACATCGTTGTTTAAAGATATTGTATAATATAATACGACAATATATTACGTCGACGTTATTAAGAGTATGTGTATGATGTCCACAGGGCGGAAAAAACGACAGCAATTGTTTCTACACGTTGCCGCGGGGCGGCGGTAAGGACGCGTGTTTCACGATAATGACGGTCAAGTTCCAAAAAGGCCCAGGCCACAAGTGCTTGGGCTTTAGCATCGTAGGAGGCACGGACTCGCCGAAAGGTACGATGGGCATCTACGTGAAAACCATATTTCCAAACGGACAAGCCGCCGATGCAGAAACGTTGAAAGAAGGTAATATTATAATTATTTACAATACGCCCGAGGTTTATATCAAACAACATTATTGATAGGTCGAATCATTATATGCGTTAAAGAATCAGTAGCGTCATTTCAAAGGGGAAAAATAGTTGCGGTCCCTTAAATGATGTCCCAATAACTCTAAGAGTCTTGCTTAAAAATTATTATTGTTATTATTACTTTCACAAAATACAAAATAAGAAATTCGTATGAAACTCAAAAAGTAATTCTAATAATAGTACATTAAGCCAATCACGCAAACAACTAGCCAATCAAATTACCTTTTAAATTAGCACACTTATATTATATTATTACCATTGATACCAAATAAACTCAGATGGTGATGATTCAAAATAAAGAATTCGTGAAATGTATTTGCGAGACTCTCCTCGCATCTGTGCTTTCCAACGTAACATCGTTTGTGCTTATATAACTCATACATACGTACGTATGTGTATTGGTCGCTTTGAAACGTATAAATTATAATATTGATGTAAGAACGAGCTCACGATAAAGGAAAACGAAAACCCATCTCCAATTATTATCTTCCTATGTATACATATAATATTATATCAGATCAAATACATATATAGATGTATTAGTTCGGTGCGGTCAAGGTAAGCAATATATATATAGGTAGGTACGAGTGTGTGCAACCTCTTCTATATATACATCGTCCACCAACCTCGAAGATATGGGCTAGGCGCTCGCAAAACTTTGCCGTCAAACCCACCTCGGGATTATATTAATATAGTAAATATATGTACATGTGCGATATTACTATATGTTATACCTACCTACTTATTACCACCTACCTACTGTTATCAAAGCAAATATCGTTTTCATTATAGAACTTTATCTAAAGTTTTCATTTTTATATTTAATACATCAGAATTATTCTTCGTCCATTAAATTTGCTGCAGGATTTGTGAGTTTAGGAGGTACAAATAACGTGTGTGTCGACTCGGTATATTATCTACGTACGCTACTCCTATAATCGCAATTTCAAGGACTGATATAAAATCGCAAACATACGCACACGCACACTCACAATGTTACCTGACACATACTATTAAACTACATAGGTATTATGTAGTGTCAATTTTTGAGTTTTTTACGAGTATCTATATTACTGTCTGCCGACATAAAACAGTAAAACAATTATTAACTGTAAAATAAAACTGTAGAAAGGATAAAACACTACACCGAGTATTATGTATATGTGATACACATATTTATTTTGTTTGGTATTAATTTTGTACTACTCGCGCTGAAAAAAAAAATAGCTTTTTATTCTGCATACGCTGACTACGATATTTCATCAGATACAATTACGCCGTATATAATATAATATTATATATGGCATTGCCATACTGATATACACCTTATTTATTTTTACAGTATGCTTTTGAGATTCAGAACTCTTATGAGGATAGTATTAGGAAAACTGCGTGTGTCTTTCGTAGATACTAAGGTACATGTTTACTTTTAATTATATCGTGTTTTTTCAAACGCATCTTATAAAATATAATAATATATCTGATACATCAGAAAAGGTGCATTTCTGTAAACACATAGACATCATATCAATATATTATATTCGATACACTGAACATAAAATTCAGGTACTTATTCCCATTACACCTTTATAATATTGAAGCGATGTTTTGTATATAGTAATTATAAAACCGGTAATATCATTACTTTTTTCTAACGGATCTCGTATAAAATAACTTTTATTACTCGATGGCAATACACACAGCACTTCTTGAGAATACAGCGTAAATGCGTCATGCGGTATTTTTATATTAAAATATTGTGTACATCGGAGATAAGTCTATCGATTGACATATTGATATAAGCGCGAAAAACCCTATAAAGCGTATCTCGTTAAATGGCAATAAAATTTGAACATTTTATTACGAATAGGCACAAGGTCCTATAACTAAAGCTTGTCTTATGTTAATAGCCAGTTTTCTGTTTTCGAATGGTACTATATGTACTAAGTTAAATTGAAAATGGCTCGTGGACATTCGCAGACATCGTTTAAGCTATATAATGTATTCGTTTCTGAATCCTTATAATTATATAGGTATATTATATAAGACATAAGTACTTATGTACATCTGCTTGAGTCTTCCCAATGATGCACGTACCTCGATGACGTGCAAAGACAACTACAAATAATATAAATAAATAAATAACCTCTATAAAATAATTATGATAAAATATGCATAATAGAATAATAGCAAAGGGCCTTGTGGTGTTTATACATAATGTAGTATATAATAAAGTAGGGTTCAACGGATAATATATAAAACGATTTAAAAGTCATATTATCATATCCACAAGCGGATTATATAGGTACACAGAATATCTAGGTAAGAACATAGTAACCTATACAGAGTGGCGCATCCGTATCAACATGCTCACACAAATATTGTATCCGTTAAGTATGCTTTTACTATATACAAATCCTGATTTTTAGAATAATTAAATATACTTAAACACAATATTTTCAAATACTTAGATGCTTAAACTACTTAGGAATGTTCTAGGGCGATGACAATTTTTTTAGTGAATATCACCCATTTTAAAATTGAACTGCTAAACAGACGGTTTTATTTGAAATATTTACTAATATAAATCATAATTCGAACGAGATATTAAGCTTTATATACTAAGGATAATAGTTCATGATTGGTTTAAATAAGATCTGGGAGCTTTGATGTTAGAACATTTTGATAATAATAATATTAATACACTAAATTTTATAATTTACGATTTATAAAAATTGGATGATTCTTATATCTATAAATACTATATACTAAATATTACTTATTAGGTATATTGTATGTGGCAGCATATCAATTATTTTAATGATTATTATTATTATTATATCTTCCTTATTATACTAGATGAAGTTTTTAATTATAAAAAACTTCGATTCACATACATAAACATTCTCCCCCCCCAAAAAAAAAGATATATAAGTATATCTAGTCAATGATTTACAAAAAAAGGCGAATTTTATTTTAAAAATTAGTTTTAATCACCAAAAATGACATAAACAATTAAAATATCTGAAAATACAGTTTTAAGTAAACTTTTAAATTTCAAAAGTCAAAATTTTAATAAATTTGGATTTGAAGGATAAAAGAAGAGTGATATTCATTGGTAAATCACCCTGTATATGGATACACTGCGAGACCTTTATAAATATTATGTTATATTTACCAAAGTTCGGTATTTACGGGTTAGTTAGGTTGCTATTATGCCAAAATTATGGATCCTTTCATCATGTATACAATAACCTGATTTAATCGTATAGTTTGAAGTGGAGAAATGTGTTTAAAACAATATAGAAATATCATATTGTTATACCAATATATTATATTAAATTCAAATAACAGAAGTGAATAAAGGACAGAAAACATTGCACTAACCAATGAAAAAATCATTTTGAACCAACATCGATAAATAATAATATACGATAAACCGTACTAAAGATGGAAAAAACTGCAGTGTTCAACCACTTGAACTATAAATTCACTGGAGACTATCGGAGAAACTACAGAGCCCTCTGAATTTAGTAAAATAAAAAAATAATGATGACATTAAATCAAATAAATGGTGTATCAACATTACTGAAAAGACTACTATAGAAGCCACTATATAGGTATTGATGCATTATATTGTATAAAAGTATTAGATCAAATTACGTCTGTAGGTCGCGTAAAACAGTTAAGTATACTTAGAACAAAAATAATATACTTGCTATTACACGGTACCATACGCAATTGTATTGGTACATACTACATATTATTATACATATCAGGAACAAACAACTGGCGGCTCGCGTTTACCATTTTGTCATCTGGTCCGAGCTACATTTTCAAATAACTTTATTCAATTTTAGACTTTTAGAGTTTATTTGTATTTAATTGCGTTTTTCTGAACGTATTGTTAATATAAATATAAAAAGTAATTGTTAATAATTGTAGATTTTAAATCGCATTGAACTTTTTGTTTTTTTTTTTTTGCTTTCTATACACTTTGACCCGCTAGATTTGAAAGTTCTAAAAATCGGCCTTCTATACATCAATCTTGAGATGCCCATCCCTGCTTCATATAAACGCACCTGTTCATCACGATACCGCGGTATCGTGCTCAACGACAATAATATAATAATCGTAACAAAATAGTGTATTCTATTATAATATTATATATTACATTAAACATATTATAACGCGCGTGCATCGGGTTCATTGCGCCGGCTGCACGTCCGGAGCGTCCAGAAAACCGAACATTATGAATCATCCGTCGTCGCATATTTTACAGGTATATAATATACGCGCAGAGAGTATAATATTATATAGGCTGCAGACAGCCGACAGGTCACAGGTATTGTACTAATGTAGGTACTACATATTAATATATATTATACGCATACGATGCAGTATTATGTATGTATGTGTACACAATGCCGAATGTATTTCGTATATTATACACGGAGAACGGACGCACTACACACCACACACACGCGCGCGCGCGCGACCGCCGCAGCACCGTATAATCTATATATTACAATATACACACAACAATACGATATGCGCGCATAAATAATTCATACGGTCACACGCGCGCGTTTTTTTCCTCGTAATTATAATAATAATAATATTGTATTATACGTAAGTTCGTGATAGGATTGTGCTGCAGTGTTAAAACGTCGTAACACGTACCTATCATTATTATACACATAAACTACAAAGGGCCGGCCAACCGCGGCGATTTTCCGTTTTCTGGCGTTAATTTAAAACGAGCAAACGGGATACACAACGCGGTGGTCTACACCGTGTGCCACGTATATAGACGTACACGGCACGCGTTCTGTATTATATCCCCGGGAATACATTATAATATCGCCGTCGTTCAAATTACAAATAATAATAAAAAATTTATACCGGTCCGTCTGTTCCGCAGGACAGATAATATCATCGCTTAAACGCCGATTAGTGATTTCCTCAGCACCGCCGTCGGCCGTCGCCAACCCGATCCCACTCGTCGACAACAGTTCAATAATATTATAATCCACTTAGTCCGATTAAAGCTACGGGTTGGGTGTAGACCGTATAGCCTATAGTATAGGTACGACACATCTCAATCATCCAATAAACTACGAACGGGTAAAACTTTTTCAAATGAAAAATTGTCGTCACGAACTCACCCGAAACGGGAAACGGAAAAGTCAAACGTGTTTTTTTCCCCGTTCAAACGATATACGAACCCTTCCCCCCGTCGCATCTAGCCGGCGTTGAACATTAAACTACGGCCGTAGGGCGTAGGTATTAAATTGCCAAGTAGTACGCGCATATATTATATTATTATAATACTTTACGACGAGTCTCGTCTATATATCGTATATTATTAGTCGTCTGAAACGCGACGACAACGGCTCCCGCGACGCGTTTATTACTGTCGACATTTTTTCCGCAAATCAGTTAAACGAGGACGTGAACAATATTTTAATATAACGAGGCGGTAATAATAGCGTACATTACGTTTTCCCGCCCTATACAAGCCCTTTATAGTATATTATATAATTATATACCACCAACGGCGTTTTGTAATTATTTTCAATTACATATATGACGAGCGAAACCCGTACGTATTATAAGTATACATACTGCAATAGATGGTAGTTATTATTTTTCATTAATTCATCCGGCCAAATCCACCTCTTCCGATAAACACAAAATTACGCGACCGTGGTCTCCACGTTAAAATATCATCGTCATTCGTCGCTGGACACGTGGCATACGGTTCGACCGGCGATTTATTTCCGATCGTCCTAAAAACCGGATGTGTATACACAATTATACACATATAATATATACTTAATAATAATGTAACCCCAAATAATAGTATCGCGGAGTAATGAATTATACGTATACAGTGCGCGACGTTAATTAAAATCGCGAAATGCTACTGCTGACTTGCGATCACAAAATTTATAGGACGACAAATTAGGAGGCGCACACGATGAATTACTACGATATTATAATATAGGTATGCGCGTACTCGGTCGATCGTGTAATCCGTCGGCGCGTTCCCTGAACATTATTTGTAATTCGATCGGTCTAATCCACACTCGTTAAATTAACTACCCGTGTGCAGGTATGATATAATAGTGATAATAACGATTATAACGTTGAACGTCGAAACTGTGCACAATTCACGCATTATGTACGCCCGGTAAACTGCAGTTATGCAACCGAGCCGTCATGGTGCAGTGTATTTAACAATAATATAGAGGAACCGACGCAGGATAAATTGGTCGTAATGGGGTAGCAAATTCAACGAAGGGTTTCGGCGCTTTACGTCCAATTTTGGAGCAATCTTTCAAGACTAAATTTTAAAACATAAATCGTTATGAACTAAAACGGGTACACTAAAAACATGATCGTTTTCAAATTCGTATACCCGCTTTTTTCGAGCAACGATATACGAGTTTCAAAAGCGATTCTTACAAGTTATACGTATTATATACTTAAAATATACATTAGAATTAAACATAGTATTCATAAAAATGTAGGAATTAGCTTTGAGTCGATTTAAATTCGCTTAAAAACAAATAAAATAATAAAAACAAAAAAATTCGCTATATATAGTCTGGGGCAGTCTGGCCATTCCCAGAGTGAAAAATGAATACGTAAATGTAAACATTAAACAATATTCTCATATCGTGCATATTATTATTAAAATCATAAAACTGTTTTTGTTATGTCTTAGGCGACGAAATTCTAGCAGTCAACAACAAGCCGTTGCATGGATTAAGTCATCGCGAAGCTATAGCTGTGTTCAAAGAGATCAAATTGGGAGAAATGGCATTACACATCGGTAGGAGGGTTCCGAAAAGAACTCGGGAATCGGTCAAGTCGATGCGAAGTCCTTGAAAAGTAAGCACATAGTTTCTCGTCACAGTTTTTAAAAAAAAATACCGATATACGGTGTACTTGTATAATTACATTGATTAGGATCTACACATCTTTTTTTTTATGATTTCAGGAAGAATATTTATCGAGATTCTCATTTCAACGGATGATGTTATTATTACTACTGTTTACTATTATCTATTATTACGTTTTGTACCTATACCTATAATTTTATTCTGAGTTATATATAATGTTTCATCGTTTAACCAATTATTATTAATTTCTTATTTTTACATACTATACGGGGTTGGCTACCGTGATTTCTCGTTTTTCAACACTAACTCTGAGTTCATAATATAATATTTTTTCATGTGCCTATTGTATCTATTTGAAAAGAGAGTAAATAACGGAAACCACCCTATGTATATAATATATTATTACTGTGTGTCTGTATGCATATGAATATAATAACTGTTACCAGTATATGTAAATAAATTATTCACAACAATTTGATATTGAGTCGATATAATAGTATGCGCATAATGTATTTTCGAAACGTCTGGACAGTGAACACTGAACATAATATGCTGCAACAGAACTGTTATTATACTATTTACTATTTACTATTTACTATAGTACACTCTGAAATAGTGAAATATTTAAAATACTATAATCAGTCCTAGACGACAAAACGGTCTCGAACCTTAGTTTGAGGCCACCGCAAAATTATCGCTCTTCGGCAATCCCTGTAATATTATTTAGTTATATATTATGATTTATGACGTTCCTGCGTCAATAATCAGTAAAGTACTTAAGTATACTGATTATATAGATTGTATAATTCCTACATGCTTACTTGTATAAAAATGTATAAATATATAATTAGTTTACACTAATTATCGCTATTACAATACATCATAATTTTACGTAATAGGTATATATTATATTGGTCCAATAAATAATAATCATATCACATAGGCGGAAATTAAGTGAATTAGCTAACATCTTAAGGTAGATATGGTTTAAAAAATCGTTACACCCTAAAAACATTGTGCAATTTCATAAGGTAACATTATTATTATTATTATTACAAAAATACTTTATAGACTTTTTTTGTTTAATTGGTAATAGTATTTAATAATATAATATAGGTATCTTATCATAGCGATCGGCGATCATTTTACTAAATCTTTTTTACAGTATTATTTTAAAATAATGGCAGTCGCAAGCCGGTTAATGAAAAATAAAGATATTTGTTAAAAAAATTTCTTAAAATATATTTTAAATACTTTTTTTATCAACAAGACAACAATATTAAAAAAATTTATATTAAAACTATTTCTTTATTTGTTTTAAAAGGCTATCAAAATCAATCACTAATTTACATCATTAATAGCAGCCTAAATAATTTTTAGCAATATCTGTAATATGGATATAGTAAATTTTTAATACTTTATTCTTCTTCTTCTTCTTCTTCTTTTTGGATTTATTGAACCCATTGAGCCCTTAGAATCTTGTCATAAAAATCAACCTCTATTATTTTCCATCAAACGCTACGTTCTTTCATTTAAAAACCCCCTTAAACTATTTATAACATCTTTCTAGCGCATTCTTGGTCTTTTTAAAGGTCTTCCTCTACATGATTTCTGTTCTATAACATAATGTAGTATTGGGTTTTGATTTCTCCAAGCACGGTCAGCCTATCGCAATCTCCCTTTTCTGATATTTCTGTATCACTATAGAATGTTTAAAGCTTTATAATCTTTCTTCATCTTTACTCTTCAATTATATATTAGTAAATATCGTTAACTGGGCTATAAATTCTCTGAAAAAATTTTCCTTTCAAAAAGAATAAACTTATTCTTGTCTATTTTTCTTAGTGACAAAGTTTTAGTTGTTTTAGCCTTATACGGTACAATTGGTTATTATACAGTTGTCAGTACTCAGTTGTCTTACCATTCTTCTTGACAATTTTCGTAATTTTAGAAACTGTGTAAGTCTATAATAAAATGTGTTGGGTATAAATTATACATTTTAAAATAAGAATTTTTTTTTTTTTTTTGTAAAATATTCACTTTCATAAATCAATAAAATATCACGGGGTGTAAGAAGCTAAAAACGTGAATATGGTACCTGCAGTAGTGATATTTCCAGCATTCAAATATAAAATATTAATGTGCTCTATAGTGTACACGCAAATATGTTATTGAAAAAAACAAGTCGTAGGTAATAATATTACTGTAATACAATTTCACAAGTACAAATACGATCATACCGCGGCGTCGAGGATATGCAACCACGAACACCTACACTACTTTCATAATAAGACCATGAGGCACTATAGGACATAAACAGCCAAGTCTAAGTATTAAATAAATAAAATCGAATTTCGGCCCCTGCGCTTGTTAAGTATTTTTTAACCCGCCCTATACTTTAACGATTACACTGACTCGAAGTCAAATGCTGGACAATTTTAAACGATTATATTAATAGTTAATAATAATACTATTATAATATGATAGTGTACAGAATGTTAAAATAAAATATTATATTATATCGTTAACTGCAGAATTCACAATGAAAGTACAAAGTTGCGAAAACGTATAATCCCCGCATAATTTACGTTGGTGCATTATTCCGCTCTCTACCAGGCCCTGCAGATTAAGAGGGAGTAAGAAGGCACGTCCTCAGAGCCTTGCAAGCATTTTAAGAGCCCAGAGATTTATTAACTTAAAATTATTTAATATTTTTTTTATACAAAAATACTATAAGTAAATTTTAACACAAGCTACCATATACTTTCCAAAATATATTTCTACAGAAATGTATGTACTAGTATTAGAAAACTTAAACTTTGAACGAATTTGCTTCAAAAAGAGCAAGAAAATAACTTTCATAAGAAAGAAAATTTAATTTAATTTGCCCATTTATTTATTTTAGTAATAAATAGTATTTTTATTGTACCTACTATTATATCATTACGCAAAATAATTTAACTACATTTTACTTCACGTTTGTAGTGATTATTATAGTTATATACAATTAATATTCTTTTATTTTGATCCTATGTACAATTTTAGTATTTTAATTTATTACGAATATAACGTATAAAATCATTAATTAAATTGACACATGTACATACCATAGATATAACTTAGATTAAATAAACGTTTATTCAATCAATGATAATATTATTTCAAAATAGTAAGTAATATTATAATATGTGCATCAACAGTCAACACAGCAATAATACATTTTATAATATTCAAACATGGATAAGAAGAATTATCTATTTCTTGAAAATGTAATGCACCCATTACATACTACACTGACCAGTTCCATAAGATATACTCAAAACCCACTCACAGAGCGACACCCTTTTTCTCAATTATTCCAGTCCACACTTATCTTATGTATTATGATACAAGATCAATCATAAATCAAGATATTCGAAGTTTTAAACACTGCTTAGAGCATCTAAATTATTTTAATCATTCTGTCACATTCAAATTATAATTATTTATAAGATTTGACTTTGAGGTTTGCATATAAATAAATTGTTAAAAATATAGCTAAATAATAAAATAATGTGTTTTATATAATTAAATCATTAAGTGTTTATATTAAACATTTTTTTTTAGTCTAATATGAAAAAAATATGACATATATTTGGTCATTTTTTATATAAATGTATTAAAAAAAACTGAATTTTAAATAAATATCCTAAGCCTGGGATAATAATTTAATGGTTTTATTTAATCTATATTGCAGAATACATTAAATTTAAAAATTATAAATAAAACTATAAAATTAATGAATATATTTTGATCATTTTAAGGTCATGAAGTCTTTAGCTTTATTTATAGATTTATATCTACAAAAATAATGTTTTATTACAATACTTCAACTTGGAACAGTAAAACCTTAAGAGAACGCAACAACCACATAGTCATCGCCATCTTACTTACAATACAACAAATTTACGTTCAATAAAATCCATTATGTGTAGTTAGCTTTAACATTAGAATAAAGTTATGTATTATCAAAGTTAAAAGTTAAAATAAGTGATATAGTATTGCATACAGTATTTAAAGTTTTAAGATATGAGTATGTAAAATATTATAAATTTAAAATGCTCATATTTAGCTTAGAAATACGCTACATCACTAACGTTCTAACCTTTAACTTAGATAATAGTTAACTTCACTGTGACATTAAAGTTAACCACACATTATGGGTTATACTGTAAATAAATTTGCTGTTAAATGTATTTAAGACAAAGGCAACATATATATTAATATTAATATCATAAATTAGCAGAATTACATTATTTTTACATAGAATAAACATTGAACAAGTACTTTTTTTTTTGTGTTAATCAACACACGTATTAGCTTATAATATGACATACATCCAAAAAAATAATGAACATCAAATACTTATTAAAACTAAGTATACTATTTGTATTTTGTTATACAACTCTTCACACTAAATTTTTTTCACCTATATACTTTTTTTTGACAATAATATTATTGTTAGAAACGGCCAAAGGTACATATTTTACTTTTATAACAATATATTCCTTATTAACATAAAACATCTACATCTCACTAAATGTAAGTGTAAGTTTTGCAAAGAGATTAAATAAATCTAATTACTAATAAGAAATAAAAAATGATGTATTTTATAAATCTTCAGTTAAAAAAAAACTATATTTTATTGTAAAATCTAAATCTAATATTATTCTGAGGATAAATTCAAACAAATAAAACACAAAAGTAAATTTGCAAATTAAACATAGCCATCTACTGACACTTATATTTAATTATTATAAAAAAATTAATTTAATAACAAACAAATTTAGAACAGAATTGTAATTTGATAATCATACAAAATGTACCTACTAAAAATAAAATATGTAGTCTTTTATATATATATATCAAATTGTTGGCAATATATAATACAGATATTAATATTAATTAATGAAAAATATATATAAAGAGATCGTGTATTTTCAATATGAAAAGTTGATAAATTTGTTTTATGGGATATACGGAAATTTTAAAGTTGATTTTAAAATGGTTTTAAAAATTGTAATTCTAATTAACCATAGGAAATGATCTGGATATTTTTATAAGTACATACATATAAAAACATTGTTATATATTATACCAAATTAGGCTAAAGAATCCTTAATTTTAATTGTACAAAGGTTCTTATTTTATTAATTTTAATCTTTAGACACTTTTTCACGTTTTTGTTTCAATATTAATTCATACTTGCTCTTGCTAATCCACCACAATACGAATGGCCCTAATAAAGCTGGCAGAGACATTACTGCAAATGCAAACCAATCAAGCTGAAAAAATAAAAACAAATACTAATTATAGAACATAAGCAAACAATAGCAAATTATTATAATATACTATTATACAAAGAATATTTCAACTAAATTATTATTCAATTTGACAAAAATATAGTTAAAAAGAAATAATCTTTTGAATTCTATTTAAAATCTAACAGTTATGTTTTTATGACATTTAAATTTTATCATCTTAAAGAAAGAAATATAACATATAATTGTTTTACGATTGTTTTGTTAAATTATAGCTCTAGAATTAATCCTTAGTTATAACTTATACATTTTGAATTAAAATGTAATGTCATTAACAATTTGATGTAATGCTTAAAACAAAATACTCATATTTTTTACTAGAAAAAAAAACTTTTACCCTAGTATAATATATTTACCAAATGAGGTGAGAATTTCTTGTCGTATTCAGCATAACTGATTATGTATCCTTCACCGGGTTCGCTGCTTATTGCAAATTGTGGCTCTTCAGCACCTTCTGATGACTTATATTGTACCACTGCAGCTGTGAAGTTAAACCGGCCATATGTAAGAGGTTTGATAACAACAGCATGAGTAACATTTGCGCCCGATGGAATTCTGTTAAAACGAATATTCAAATTTCCTTTGACAGTGGCAAATGCTTCATCAGGAAATCCTGAGTCTTGTAGTATAACATTTGTAGCCGGCACACTTCCCACATTGTAAATGGTATACTACATACAAATTAATTGGAATTTAAAACTGAACTAAAGTAAAAAACATTTTATGTATACAAACCTTAACTAGGATATCAGAATCTTGAACTAACAATTTATTAAGAACTTGTTTAGATACTAATAATCTGGCCTGTTGATTGTCTGAATTTTGGCCGGATACGCTTAAAGATGTGCAAATTAGTGCTACAATTACAAATGACTTTAATGAATACATCCTGCAAATAAAAACATTAATCATTAGTTTTTAAAATAAAATTATTATTTTAATAATTAAGTATCCAATATTGTGGAATAAGTGTAAAAAAATAAATAAAATACCTAACCTAACACTATAATACAATCAAGTTTTTAAATGATAAAATATCATTTTACTTAAAAAAAAATAATGTTAAGATTCATGTAATTCATCAATTAATTTTAAATATAGCTTTTGTATAACTATTTTATTAACTATATTATTATATACACAATGTTCACATAACCATACATACTTGTAAGATTTGATTTAGTATTTATGCATTTTGCACACATATATACTGTATAAACTGTATAAGTACTAAGTAGGTTGTATGATTAGAGGATTAGAAGGCTATTTTTTAATTAGTTTAAAAAAATATATACACAAAATTATGTTTTGTTAATGAAATTCAGATGTGTATTTCAATATAATTATAACAAAGCTACAGAGTATATCATACTTATAAAAATAACTTAAATCTATTTGATAGAAGATATTATATTTTTGATCATCATTTATTTTAGTATAATATATAAATTAATTTAACAACTAATTTATAACAATTTTAGACAAAGCATTAGAAAAAAGTTAAAGCATAGAATTAGGTGACTGAAGAAAAGTTCAAACATATTTAATCACCATTAAAGTAAGTATATTATGACTAATGATTTATTATAAACTTATATGTAATAATAAGCGGTCAAGAAAACAATTAACAAAATATAATACAAGAAGAAAAATCTGTACCTACTAATATATTACTCATTTTGTCATTTTGAAATAATCAAATTAAATTAATAATACTGTAGAGTAAAATAGGTAATTATTATTGTATCTTAACCTATCACTATATTTAAATTTTAAATACAAGCATTTCCAGAAAATAATTTCAAGATAAAAATAAAATAGTCAAAAAACCAATAAGGTTTCATTCTGGAATAGTTTCACACTTTCCAGTAAAATTTAGAATTTCCTCGCATATTTTTTTGTACATCCAAGAGTCACCCTTAAGTCGCTTTCGTTTAATGGCAACAACTGGTGCATTTTCTTTGTTCATAGAAGGCACCAAACAAATTTCTAATTCAAAAGATAATTTCAATTTTTCTTTATCAGCTACATCACTTTTTAATTTTCCTCTAAGCACAAAACCTTTTCTTGAGCAAATAACATTTCTCATCGCCAACACTTTTTCCAACTGATTCATCACTTTTTCTGGATCCTTACAAACCGTAGTTGATATATTACATAAATCTTTTTTGATGTTCAAAATTTCAGGTTGTTTTTGTGTGGGAGTAGAAATACGGCGTCTAGGTGTCAATGCTTTTCTGACACGGTCTAATCCTGAAATTATTTTACCAGCAGGACTACTTAGATTTGACGAACATGGTGGTTGTACTTGTGGAGTTTCAGCATTAGTATTTCTTTTGATTTTAGCAGGTATAGTAGGTGTCACTTCATCAATTTTTCTTCGAATAGCACGTCCAACTACTCTTCTGTTTTCTTGGCCTGGAGTATGTAGAGCGACTGGTCTTCTTATAATTAATTCTGGTTGTTGATTGGATACTTCTTTTTTCTTCAAAACTACTGGAGCACCATATTTTTTTTTATTTAATAACAACAAATAAGTTGCAGTTTCACTGTCATACTTCCACTTGGAAATACGGGACCAAATAATTTCTTTATCAATATCACAATGTCGACTAATTACCTCAAGACATTCCATGTCTTTACACCGATCAACGTTTTGATTTTTTGTGGACGGTGGACAACCAAATCCTAGACTAATCCATGGATCATTAATTAACTCACTAATTCGTATACGCTTTAATGGGTCAACGCAAAGCATACGTCTCAACAAATGTTTACTACCTGATGAGAGCCAACCAGGTTCTACATATTTTCCTCTTAATATTTTCTTGAAAAGTTCATCAATATTGTCACTTTCAAATGGTAAACATCCGCACAACAATGCATATAATATTACACCCATACTCCAAATATCAACTTCTGAACCGTGGTACTTGACTCCTTGAATGAGTTCAGGTGCAGCATAAGTGGGTGATCCACAAGAGGTCAACAGCAAGCTGTCCATGCCACCTTGCGGTTTAGCGCACAGACCAAAATCGATTATTTTCAAGTTCTGTTCCCTGTCCAGGAGCACATTCTCCGGCTTGAGGTCACGGTGCGCATAACCATTATCATGCAAATATGATACAGCCGATATGATTTGCCTAAAGAACATGCGTGACTCCATTTCACTGAGACGACTTTTCTCAACTATGTGATCGAACAACTCACCGCCCGAACAATACTCCATGACAACATAGCAGTGGGACTCAGTCTCAATCACCTGGTAAAGCTTGCAAATGTTGGGATGTGACAGGCTCTTTAGCGCGCTGATTTCCAATTTGACGCGCGGCAGGTCTTTACCCAGCTTGGTCTTGTCCATGATCTTGATGGCCACCTTTTCACCTGTCAAAGTGTGCGTGGCCAGTTTGACTTTGCCGAAGCCGCCAGTGCCGATTGTCCGGTCCAGCTCATAGCCACAACTGCGTAGCGTCGGGTATCTCGACATGACACTCGAGTGTCGGATAGATAACCCACGAACAACGTACTTACTACAAATACACCTACAAACATGCGCTTTTCGCGTCAAATCATTCGCGACACGGGTGCAAACTCGATAACGACAACCATAAATAAATAACTAGCGGCAATACGGCGGTTAGGCAAGCAAAAAAAACGACCCGGGGGGCAATACCTAACACTATCCTGGGTGGTTAATACGTGAAAAAAACGACGACTTACCTATGATGTTGTTATAGTACACGTTAGGTATTGTATATTATAACGTATATCAAAATACGTGCGGGCGAAATTAAACGGAAAACAGAACGAGTTCACGACTCGTTGGCAGTCGAGAATTTGAACGTAAAGTGACTTAAGTGTTAACGATGCGTGGCCGTATCGGGGACGACGGAATGACGGATTTTTGCTTTCGTTGCCTAACCGCTTTGTTGTTAACTTTTCAAACCGTTCACGTCACCGGACCGCGGACACGTAAACAAAAATGTCCGTTATGACACTGTGGCGGTAGTAGCGGTAGCGTCGGCGGCGGCGGCGGCTACGTGATAATCTTCTATCATAATTTATCAGTACAAAAACCACGAGTAGATGGCGTACCACTTACGTTAGTCTGATACCCATAATATTATGATACTTACTGGGAACACCGCAATGAACATACGTCTGAGCTTGGTCAAGTAAGTCTTTACTTACGACTACAACTGTATTTGCGTGCATGCACATTTGGTGGCCTCTTCAAAACTAAACGGTAATAATAAACCAGCCAACTTTATAATAAATTGATGACCCGTTTTATTTTATTATACAAACTATTGATAAGTTCGGGTACCACGAGTGACCCGTGAATGCTAAATAGTAAATATATAGTACATAGTGTATAGTATAGTGTAGTTTATAGTTTCATATACGTATTTTACGTGATGGTGGACGGGTGAGGGGTTAGGGGTTAAATCCCCCCCTCCCCCAAGTAAAACATGTATAATGATTTATTTTATGTAATATATTTTTACACACACATTTATATACATATTATGTGTCTAAATGATAAGCCGGAGGGTGGGGGGGGGGGTTAAACAAATTCTGCGTACGCGTATGAACGGCAGTTTTACTTTGATTGATTTAAAATATTGCGATCACTTGCTTACGTTCATCAAGGTAGAAATAATTTAATATCCTCCTTGCAACCTACAATATATATTATGGACCATAATGGCACGGTCAAATCATCAGAATCACGGTACGTGAAAAAATATTATGACACTTAAATACTTAATAGTTAATACACCAAATAAACTCATTTGTTGATATATATTTATTTATTTATTTATTTTATTAGATATCGTAGTTATTTTCTATTACCATCACGTAGGTACAATAAAAAGTACTCGTCGTATAGCGTTATAACATCACTAATCTATATTGATAATAGGTATTTAAATACATCAAAGTTGAATTTTTATATAAAAACAAATCGATTGCGAAAGAAAACTATTATTTCAATAATAACATAAAATATGATAAGTTTAACTACTTATAATATATATATATATATATATATATAGAGAGAGAGAGAGAGATATTTATTTACCTATAAAAAAATTAAACGTATTTTTTATATAGGTAGGTATAACTATTTAAGTAATTAAATGTATTAGTGTAAAATATAAGTTGCAAATAATAATTGGCAATTGAAAACATAATACTATTGGTAAATAAATAATATTAATAATACCTATAGTTATTTAATGTATTAATTTAATTTAAGTAATTACATATTATAGAGCATTTATTTTGATATTCGAATCTTTTTATATCATTCTTAATAATACGAAAATTACATTAAACATAGCCTTAAACGGTAGGTGTTTCAAAAATGCATCATTGCTGATAAGTAATAACCTATTTTATTATACGTGTAAATTACCCTTCTAAATTATTATTTTAATTTATCCTGTTATGTAACCGTTTAATTTAAAATAACTATTATAATTAATAACTGTCTAAATTATTTAAGTATGGAGATTACAACATTTCTAATATTCCTATATTTACGCACAGTACATAGGTAGTAGGTTAATAGTGTTTATACCTTGCTATAATACATTGGATATTTTCCTTTAAACAAAATATCTCACAATTTCAGGAACATAATATTATAATATGGGCTATTGGGCAACTGTGCTAACTATCAAATGTTGAAATATCAATAGGTTTTTGGGGAATCTTTTTCGAGATTTCTCTACTCATACAACAGTTATGCATATGATATTGTGTTAGTGAAATTCTCGCAATGAATTTGGAATGCGAGAACTTCGACAAGGATAGTCCGAAATAAGGAGGACGCGCACGAGATCTAAGGGAACGGCGAACATGATTGTCGGTCACTGGTTCGATCCAACGTGCAAAGAAAGTGCGCGCGAGATTTAAATCGTTTTTGTAATTTTGTGTACGAAATCACGTCGTACATGGTATGTATACAACTATACAAAGACTTGTCGTGGGCTTAAATGTGAACACGATTTTCAGTAAAAAAAGATAAACAAGTATAGGTATATTCAGCTCATATATACTAATCCACTATACACACAGACACACAATACAAATAGTACAATATACTATATAGGTTAACATATACACATAATAACAATATAGTATATAGTATATTGTACACAATAATATATATAAACGTATACGCGATACTATAGTGACTTGTTTTATGCGAACATCACGTTTGCATGTATTGGTAGTGATGCATTTCATTTACACTTTTACACCGTATATAGTATTATGCACCATACTACCATACAATATACAAATACTAAACTACATTATATTTCCAGAAAAATCGTAATGTTATTGTTTGTCAACGTCTTTCAAAACTTGAACTTGATGCTGAAAAGTGCAATTAATTTTAAATAAATAACATATTACTGAAATAGTGAAATCACACATCAGTGCGTCGAACATCTAATTTATGTAAATATAATTATAATTAATAATATTTATTTATTTTTTAAAACGTATGATAGTTTTTAGAACGCTGAGATCTGCGTTATTCTAATTATATTGTTTATATTATACCGAGTATATAAGTTCCCGACAACTGATATAATCGTTAAGTCAAGTGGATGCAAACAAGACCAAATGAAATGATCCTTTTGTGCCGCTGCGTGTGTATGAATATGTATTATATAAACATCGTAAATCTTTAACAGAGCCAGAGAGAGAAAAAGAGAAAAGGATACACTCAATGCTTATAAATAGCAGTGTGGATATATTGTATGAGAATAAGTATTGAAATTAGAAAAAAAAATATATGATTTAATGCGATTTCTTTATTTATTAAGAAATATGTTTCAATAAAAACGATTGTTTATGATTTATTTGTATTATATTATATGCTGTAAGTATGATACTATCTTATATTAACTAAATCTGTGACGAAAATTATTAATCATGATTCATGACTAATTTTAAATTATTTGCGTATTGTAAAATTCCCATAGAAAAATAATGTATATTTTTGCATCTAATAAAACGTTTTGAGTACCACTTATATTAGTTACTTATTAATTATTATTTATTACTTAAAAAGTTATAAAATAGCATAATAATAAAATAATTTTAAATTATTGCACCCATTACGATTTACCGATGATTATAATGTGTTAAATTTTCATATCGATTTCCAATCAAAAATTTTAAAAACAATTTGATTATTTTAAATCAATATTATCTTATTGATTTAAAATTTTCAATTTGTTTAGTTTTATTTCTATAGACTTAGTTAGATATCGACAAAAATATTTTGTTTGGTGAAACAGAAGTACCAACCATAATCATAGCTTATCATAATACTAAAACTATTTTTTATTTTAAATATAAATTATCGTAATTCCTATTATTCTATTACTACATATTTTGATTTTGTAATTATTTTCTTAGTATTCTTTCCGTGTTTACAAAAATTTTTCTACAATCGGTCTATACAATATCATAAATTATAATACATTATTTATCACAATAGCCAGTAGAAATAATATGTTGTGTTAACATAATAACACGTAATAATTGTACTGACAATTTATAAGTATATTTTAACATGCTTAGGTAAAATTACTTATTATATATACCTAGTTATGCAATAGTTTATTATCAACTATTTTAGCTATAAAAAAGAATAACTTATAAATTATAAGTATTTGAATACAACATAAAATGTTAAATTTTCAAAGTAACCTCAACTTATTAACTTTTTTGAATGAAAAATTATACACTACAGTAATTATCAGTATGTATAAAATATTTGTGGTTATTTTAAGTTGAATATTTTGATTACACAGATCAAAAATAAATTACTAAATATGAATCAATGAAAATCATCACCTACTTTATCCCATAAATAATTATCATTTAGATAGGTAAATAATACAAATATATATGCTATTGCTTATACGTCTAAATAGTAAATTAATTTTATTATTCGTTGTCTTTTTTTTTTATAAAAGTAGAAATATAAATAATATAAAAAAAGTGTAGTATACGTATATAATGCATTAAATTAAAGGTCATAAGGGTTACTTCTTTTGGTTAATGTCAATTGATTAGGATTACCTATGTATAGACTATATTATGAACAGCCATTAGTTGGGGCTTATAAAAAAAAAATGCAGTTAACTAGATTTATTTATGTTTTTGTCATTGTAAACCTAAATCGACCAGACGAAAATATTCCAAAAAACATTAAGGAGGTTTAGTTAGCGTTTTTATCATTCGTCTAAATTATTTAAATAACTATCTACCCAATCCATCTTGAATATACGAGTACACACAGGAAACCTACCGGGAAACAATTGTTTAAGTGCACATAAATATATCCGAAATATCCTTATAATACAGAATATATATTGTATAGATAATAAGTATAAATGTATATATAAGGAGTAGAACTTCTCATTAAAAAAAAACTAAATTAAATTAAAATAGGATTTTTATACAGAATGTAACTTAAACGATAATCATCATCGGTGCGTTGTATGCCTTATCGTCAATATAATGTGATATAACGGAGAATATAAAATTCGTTTGGCGATTGCGATCTCCGGTCGTTTTTATTGCCTATAATATTTTACATTAATGTATATGTATATATTGTACTTCGGTATAAACAGACAAGTTTTGTATAACTATCAAGTTATTAGGCATATTTGTTCGTATTGTTATTGTTTTTATTCTTGTGTATAATCATTGAGTATATATATTTATTGTTATATATATAAATATTAAATTATTACAATATAAACTTAATAGTATAATACAAATATAATATATTTGGAAATCTATCATGAAGACGATGTGACCGATGTGTGTTTATTCAATCACCTCGACGTTGTGGTATATACGAAAGAAACAACCGACGTAATTATTGCCCGAAAACTGTTGCTTTATTAACGTTTATGTATAATTTGTATATCATATTAACATACATTTTAAAGAATTTATACTTAATAGTATACTAAGTGTATAAACTTCCTTTATTACTATATGCGTAAATAATTAAATAATAAAAATTAAAAGGTACCTTATAATAAATAATTATTATAACGTTGACGAAGACGCCGTGCCAGTGAACTACCTTCGACGCCGCCAATGATTTCACAGACGCCACCGCCCGTCGATCACAAGTGTGTATATACTATATATATATAGCACCACTTTATCTACATATACAATATACATACCTATAAATTGGCTGAATTTAATCAAATGTAATGCCTATAGTAGTGACCATATGCCATTATAACATACACAATAGTCGACCCTTCGACTTTGTTAGTCCGATTCACTTATTTATCAATCGAAGAACAATGATAAAATCGTATGTAAAATTTTGGGCCGAATTCTACAGTCCAAATAGTCCAATATTAAAAACACTTAAGTAACTTGGAAAGTTAATCTAACTTAACCTAAGGCATCCGGGTACAAATATTATATTATCTAGACAATTTTGCCTATTGGCAAGTTGCGGTATTTCAAATAATTATTTTTGTCAGAGCAAATAAATTGTTATTTCTTGTATAAGTATTAATATCTTTTTGAAAATCGTATTATTTATACCAATAAAAATATTCAAAACAATTCCATTTCAAATTTTGCATTCGTATAAGACCAAGGACTATATAGGACTTATATACGATATACCTATATAGTATATACATTTATATTTTAGATTCTGACCGGTAATGATGTGTTTATTTTACAATGTTTTGTGTTTAATTATATAAATGTATTTACTATACATGGTATAATTTTCAAAATATTTTGTATATTTTTGAGCTATTTATTGATAATTAAAATTTTTGATTTTCTTTTTTCTATAAATATTGATAAAAATTTTACTGGGCAAAAATGCTTAAAATTGAAATCCAAGGTTTCAAAAAAATTATATGATATATCAGCATAGTATCATAATATACCTATAATTATGAGGGATTTGAATTACGTAAAATTCTTTGCTAGCAAATATATTATCTAGCCAACTATGTAAATAACTATTAGATTAATTACATAAAAAATAACCACCAAAGAGGGAATTATTCTGTTGCCCCTTTATTGCATCACTTGATAATATATGATGGACTTAAACCATTATAAATTCCTACTAGTTCGTATGCAAGGATGAAAATATTAGGTAGGTTTGGACCCATTTATATTATAATATACATAATGTTGATAAATATATTAAATGAGAACTAGAATAATTTCAGCAAAAGTTCTTACAATTCCACATATTTAAATGTTCCATAGCTAATGAACCACGTTCTTTTTACTCTCCAATTTTATCAATTTTATCTTAACACTAGAACCACGTTGTTTATAATTAGATTTATACTTTTCGTATAAGCTTTTTGATGAAAACATTTATTGTCTTGAGTTCTTAAATCTTAAGTAGGTATTCCTTCCATGCTAAAAATCCTAACACAACACAGAAGTAACTAATTATACAAGTAAACCAACCCTATAATAGAATTATGAAAACCATAAACGAATTAAAAATCGTTTTGATCATAGGTATAACCAAACTTCGGTTCATTCAAAATATATTGTAATTTCATAAACCTACTTTTTAATCATTATTATTACTACCTAATTGCTATCAATTATTATTTGTATATTGCATATTATCTCATTGTTTTTCATTTTATTATTTAAAAAAGATTGTTATTGCTTATTATTATTATACCTAATTTATGTTATTGAGCCTGACCCACTTAAAACTCAAATAATATATATATATTATAATATATTATCATTTGTCTGTCTATCCATTATCTTGTGTACTGTAAATAGTTTACTGTGATTATTTTTGTGTAGACACATTCATGTTGTACCTATATACGTAAAGTATATAATATACTAATAAACTATATATATATGTAAATGTAAAGATTTGTATAATGCACAGTGTAATTGTAGCTAAGTATTCATTAGTTTATCGTGTGTGTACTTTAATAATTTTTTCAGGAAAACCGAAAATTGGTTATTAAATTCTGATAGAATATTACTCGTACCTACATTTCTTAAAACGTCTACCCTTCTACTCCTAAAAATGACATGTCTATATTCTATATAGGTACCTAATGTATTGACATATAAACGTATTGTATATTATATGTACCTATAGGCGTATAGCCATAATATAATGCCTATCATATATATTATGTTTATATACATAGTTATATATCTTATAAGTGTGTGACGTATGTATACACTACATAATATATAATATATTGATACACAGAGGCGTCAAACAGCGCGGAACGTTGATGTCGTTTGTTCCGGAGACTTATATAGTATTCTATAATGTGTTTATGGTACCGTGCTAGTAGAATAGCCATAGCAATAGTTGTTATACCTAAACCCGCAGTAGGAGCTAAGACCCTTTTATAGTTCCTGTTTCCATTATATTATTATTTGTTGCCGTGCCGCCAAAAAGCCGGGTTAAATGTGTCTTATTAATCATTGCCGACCAGTCCTTTTCGGCGCCGAACACATAAGATACGACTACATGCTGTCATTATTTTTATGTCAACCGCCGTGCGCAGTTACGTACCTAGTACCTACGTCTCAAAATTCGAGTACAAGAGAGGTGTGTTTACTACACAGACTTGATGCACAATTGAAACACAGTGGGCACACCCATATAATATTGTTATATTAACCCCGTGATAGCTGATTTCTATTTTATATAATGTTAATGTATAATAAAGTATAAGCCACAAATACGAGACATCGTCATTTTCAAAAATAAAAAAAACAATATTTTTTCAATATAATTGATTTTCTCTTGAAACCGCCGCAACCGCCGCCATTCTGCATTTAAACGCATTATTATTATTACTATTTTAGTATTATTATTATTATGATTATAGCGGCATGTACTTAATTCCCGAAAACCATTATCGAGATATGTCGCCACATAGTCCAGAAGGAATATTATATACATTTATTTAGGCAACAGGTATCGTTGGCCAACGAATGTTTTCCATTTTTTTTATTGACAAAATATTTTATTGACCTACCATGCGGTAAAGATAAAAGAATTTCAGGTTCAGTAAAATAAAAACGATTTTAAAAATGTATAGTTCAACCTTGATTAAATTGAATTAAATAAAATATCATAACAATTTATCTATAATACCTGCATGAAATTGTATTTTGAATTTGATTGCGTTTCATAAAATTAATATTTTAAATTTATGAGCGTAACGACAAAAAATGCAACAGTTTTAAAAATTTAACTTAAGAAAATTTTTAATTTTTGTTTAGTTTGTGTTCCATAAGTTTAATATTCTGTCAATAAATTAAATAGATAATGAAACTAGTAGGTACCTATAACTTTAAAGAGATTATTTATTTATTTTCTCATTAAAGTTATATGTTACGTAATACTAGAAAATAAATAGGGATAATTGACGTTTTTAACTCAGTGAACTTTGATTATATTATATTGTAATAATTAAAAATAATAATTAATAACATTTTAAGCAATTATGATAATACAAGTACCTATTATATTATTTTTAATAGTTGAAAATTGTTTAAATGTATATAAGCTTATTATCTAATATAATTGTTAAGATACCAAGGAATTTTGTTTTATATTCATTAATATAACATATTATAAATATATGATTAGAATATAATACAAAACAAGTTGGTCATTAAGAATTAAAATGTTTAATAAAATACGTCAGTTATATAATTTATATTAAAATGATTTATTTTATAAAAATTAATAAATAAAAACCTATACGAATGGTTCATGATTTACTATTTATATTTAGTATTATTATTGTTAAAATTTAATTTTAATTTTATACTATATTATCATAGACATCATTATTTTTATTTATTAATAAGTATCATCTAAAATATTATAAATGTTAACTTAACAAGTTCTCTAATGTATTTTCTTATATAAATACTAATAGCTAATAGCAAATACATTATACATTTAAAATACTTTCTATAATATTCCATTTTTATCTGAATATACTACTTGTCAGAATATCATATAATGAATAGTTAATCCATATAATATTATCAGTTACCACAATATAACTATTATATTAGTAAAACTAGAAGGTACATAATACAATTTATTGAAAATCAGTGTACAAAATAGTTTAAAATGTGTGAATGAATTAAATTGTGTTCATAAATATTCATAATTTTGTCACATGAAATAAACATTTTTATGCAGTCAGACAAAAATAATACTGAATAATAGTAAAAATAAAGTATAAACATTTAAATTCTGGTTTTAAAAATTTTACTTCTCATTTCACGCTTCTTCTTTATTCTCAATCATACCGCGATTAGGCTATACACGGACTCCGTATAGCCATAGGGCACTTTACAAGTTACACGACTATACAAGGTACAAGAAGTGTGAAACACGATCAAAGCAAAACAACCGCATTTGTATAATGGCCGGCTATATCACCACGGGTAGGCGGGGTAGTAGGACGAGTGCCAATGCTCACCTGCCACCTGCTTCTGAAATACACCTATTGGCTATTTCAATGAAAAAAAAAAAAAGTTTTTCAGTGGAAAATTTTCAAAAACTGTGACCGCACATTTACATTTTTACAACTGTGGTTCATTCCATGCACTTACCCAAATAGTTAGGTATTAAACAGTTACATAAAAATACGATTCACCTTAAATTGTTTATTATACCTACATATGTTGATACTATATAGTTATAGCCTTATAGGTATTCAATATCAAGTAATATTATTACTATAGTCAACTATGTATAACCTAAAGAAAAATTATAGGTATATAGTTACATTTCAGGGCGGTTAGAGGACCTCATGACCTCATCTATCTATAACGCATTTAAAAGTTGGTGAATAAACGATGCAGAGTCGGGTGGCAGTATTGTGGTAAACAGTCCCCATCCGTTCTTGGTTTTAAAAAGGGAACAAAAGTAATTACATTATATAATTAGCGAGTCCATATGAATTATAATACATGACAAATTAAAAGTCGGCACCGCCACTAACTTACACAATTCATTAACTTATGAATAATTAACAAATATTTGGTTAATTTTGTAAGTATATTTCTAATTTCCATTGCTACATTTTATTTTGGATAAACATAATTTATTGACTTTTTAATGTTATTACTATACGATAATTTAGTAAACATAATAAAAAGATTTATTTATTATTTCATACTATAAAATAAATGGGTTTGTAAGTACTAAGTTTTTTATAGTATAGTAATACTCTAAATACTTAATTATAAATAAATGTTATTTTTTGTTATTATATAAAGATAATTTTTTAGAACAACTCTTATTTATCATTATCATTGCCCAGTAATTACCATTTTTTTGCTATTTCTAATTATATCTCATCATAAATTAATATGAATAAAAGCCATACTACGTTCTTATTGCACCCATTCAGTTAATTAACATGACGTATTGATAAAACTATGTTATTAATACAGAATATGTATTTATCGTGTATTCGCGCGAAGCGGTATATATCAAAGTTGTAATAGAAACACCTGTAACCTGTTATTTTGTATATATTATAAAATGCATTATAATTCGTATAGTATAATATAGTATACATATATATATATATATTATATGATTATGTTATCGTTATTATCACATGCATACACTATTAGGTATTTATTAGTTATTACCTAGTACTACTACCTATGGTAATCGGTAAGAAAAACCAAGGAAAAAAGTACAAACAAAAAAAAGAACAATTTTTAAAAATGTTAAATATATTAATTGATGACGAAAATTAAAAAATGATTACTTACACACATTTACATGACCCTCATGTATACACATGGAAATTGTATAAAAACAATTTTTCCTTAAAAAAAAATTTCTAGATATCAAATTATTATTATTAACTATTTATCAATTATATTATAATTTTACAAGCATAATAAATATATAAAACATTTGGTATGTTACTGGTAACATTTTTGTTCAATTGATCATGAAAAAACCAAAAAAATAATATTATAATGTACCTACATTGTTGTTATACAAATCTATTTTATTCTATAATCTATAGTTAATATTATACTAAGTTAATATCATATTGTATTTAATACATAAAAATATGCTAGGCAGGTACCTATATAAAGATGAAGAATGAAAGATACATTTTTTTTATATTTTTTCACATAATTTTATGCAATAAGGAAACAACATTTTTTAAAAGAAAAATATATTTTTTATATTTCAATATTTTTAAAAACTATATTAAATACCATACATTTTTCTTCAGAAGATTAGATACCTAACCGTAGACAATTATTTCTATGAGTGTGCATACTTACGGGTCATGTAAATGTGTGCGTAGTAAATGATCATTTTTTTAATTTTCATATTCAATTAATATATTTTTAAAAATTGTACTTTTTTCCGTGTTCGTTTTAACCTTAGTATGTTTTTTCCAGGACTCTCTACCAATATATAGAATGTTTGTTTATTACATTTATATATTATGTACCTATATAAAAATAAATGTACGATTGTATGGGCCATATAGACTTGGAAACTAGAACTAATTAGCACTACATTTTTCACACGTATTCTTTGAGTCTGTTTAAGGCTCTGGAAACGTAGCCTTAAATGTGACATACACACTGAATTTCGTCTTGACTCACGAAAATCAAATGTTTGTTTGTTTATATATACAATTGTAATTGGTTACAGAAATAATCAAGTAAAAGAGATTTTTATAAAATATATGTATGTACAAGTACGTATATATATATTTGTATATTCATAGAACTTTTCGAACTTGAACCGTGTCAAATATCATCGTATTTTGTGAGTATTTGTAGGTATAAATTGAATACTTGTAAATCATCTTTCTCTTAGTTACCTCTAAAAAAAGTTAACCGTCGCCCGTCAGTCAAAGTTCGAAAATCTCTATGAAGCACGACTTACTTTTTTAGGGGTATTTATAAATGAGGGGTAAGTTATAAATACTTATAAATTGGGTACGATATTTTGGCAAGACTAAAAACTTTGAAATGTCAAAATGACCAGGTTTTACAGAAGTTGCCCGTAAGTAAATTAAAATGTTTAAATAATTGAAAACAGCTAAATTTACAAATTACCAATTTATATTTACAAATACTTAAAAAATCATTTATAATAATAATCATTGATAAAACTTGAATTCAAATTTTTTAAATTGAACCCGCAATTAGGTACTTTTATAGAGTGCCATATTTTATATTTTTTAATATTATATAATATTTATAATAATTTGTGACAAGATAATAATTTGAATGTTTATTAAGCACCTGCTATACAGATTATTTACACGTCATAACGTTGTCATTGTATATTTTTAAAATGTAATTTTCGAGAAATGTATCTATACCCAATAATTTAAAATGTTTGAATATTGAATATGTATAATGTGGATAATATGAAAGCATTGAAAGCTGATATAGGTATGTATTTAAGTATACTTTTATATATTATGATTTATTATGTATTATATTGTGCACGAACTGACATCATTCAAAATCAAAACGTCAATGCATACAAGGCTAAAATCCTATAATAAATGTTTATCGTAGATTGTAGCATTATTATTTTTTTTTAAGTATAATTTATTATTATTTGGCGATAAACTAGCGTTTTTCAATATATTATACTGTTTATACTTAATTATAAATACTACGTCTTATACTCGACGTAATGTCAATTGTCAGTAACCTACTAGTATGATATAAACATCATGCGTACCTGTACACTAACAATATACAAATAATTTACAAAAAAATGTACGCACAAATACACAATACAATTATTGGCAATAAAATGGAATATTAAAAAAGTGGTTGGTTGCGTGTAGTTTTTTTTTATTTTAATACCTATAAATCGATTTTAGACAAATATTTTTTTGTGGAAGTCGTCTAAGGTTTATACATATATATAAATACTTTGATATACTGATGATATACCTAGGTGTTTGTGTACTGGTATTGGTATATACGTATACTACGATAGAGTGAGAGAGAGTGTGATTGACGGAGAAACCAGCAAATAAAAAGAAAAAAATATTATAATATGTAAAACGTGTGTAAAGAAAAATCAGCTGCGCGCATAATATATAACATATATCAACCACCAAGCCTCTGTTACCAGGCACATCAAAAGGACTAACGCCGCCGCTGCGTCACAATCGGATAATAATAATTGTCGGTGGCGAAGACGGCGGCGGCGGCACTTTGACAGTCACCGGTAACACGTGGCAAATCGTACACAGCGAGAACGAATATTATTTAAAAAAAAAAAACTAAAAATAATATAATAAGTATATAAAATGTCTGACCCCACGCATATACCTATACATGTGCGTGTAAAAAAAATATGATTTCTTTGTAGTCACCCGAAATCCCCACTACGCGGCGGTGGCCGCGGCGCTTTACGATAGATTACTACGTAGAGTTGTACGAGGTCTAATCAAAAAGTATCGAGACTGTTAAAAAAAAAAAAAAAATATATTAGATAAAGTTATTTAAATTCAATCTCCTTCAAAGTATGCTCCTTCTGAGTCCATACATGTTCTCCAACGTTCCTGCCATTTTTGAAAACACCTGTGGAAGTCATTTTTAGAAACTCCTCGTAGCTGCTCCGTCGCATTTTGTTTTATTTCATCTACATCTTGAAAACGTTTACCCTTAAGCGCCATTTTTATTTTTGGGAATAAAAAAAAATCACATGGAGCTAGGTCTGGTGAATAGGGGGGTTGAGAAACAACTGGGATACCATGTTTAGCCAAAAACTGCTGCACAACATGGGCTGAATGGGCTGGTGCATTATCGTGATGCAATTTCCAACTACCAGACTCTTTAAACTCGGGTCTTTTTCTTCGTACAGCGTCTCGTAAACGGCGAAGAACATCAATGTAGTACTCCTTTGTTATAGTCTGTCCTTTAGGAGCATACTCATGATGAACAACACCTTGGTAGTAAAAAAAATCGGTCAACATGACCTTCACTTGACTCCGAACTTGACGAGCTTTTTTGGTCGTGGTGAATCAGGTGTCTTCCACTGCGAAGATTGTACCTTTGTTTCTGGATCGTAGCCATATACCCAAGTCTCGTCACCAGTTATAATTGATTTTAAAAAAAAATCATCAGATTCGGAACACTCTAGCAAATCAGTGGCGATCTGTTTTCGATTTTCTTTTTGCTCACCTGAGAGCAGTTTTGGTACAAATTTGGCTGCAACTCTTCTCATGTCTAAATCAGTCGTCAATATGGTTTGAACTGATCCAAATGAAATTTGAAACTCATTACTAAGTTCCATAATTGTCAAACGACGGTTACCTCGTATTGCTGTTCGTATTTTTTGTATCATTTCCTCATTGCGGCTTGTTGATGGGCGTCCTTCACGTTCATCACTTTCAACAGTTGTTCTACCCTCTTTAAATCGTTTAAACCATTCAAAAACGCGAGCACGGGACATGGTTTCATCTCCATAAGCTAACAATAACATTTGGTAGGTTTCAGTAGCCGTTTTTCCCAGTTTATGGCAAAATTTAATGCACACTCGTTGTTCTGTATTTTCGCTCATTATGAAATCCGACGGGACGTAAAAACATACTTGACTTAATCGCACCTAGAAGCCGACTGAAACAATTTTAATCTAATCTATGTCTAATATATTTTCCCAACATATAAAGTTAGATTAATATAGCACATGCAAGTTCATACTCAAACTGGTTTACGATTAATCGTATCAGTCTCGATACTTTTTGATTAGACCTCGTATTATATGGCGTATTTATGTAGGTATGATATACCACCAATGCACCAACAGTATACCTACATGTTATTACGATGAGATGATGATGACGACGACGACTACGACTACGATGACGTTTTTTTTAAATGTTTTATTGAAAACTTTTGGTGGTCGGTCGGCGCGAGGACGTGATGGCGGGGGAGATGGCCAACGGGTAATAATATTCGTCGGTGCGACTTATAATATTCTGGCGAGTGTGTGTGTGCGTGTGCAGCGTCGTATATCTACTCCGTGTTTATACATTATATACGTACGTAAGTACGAGGATATTACTTATGATGTATTATATAATACATACGCGCGCGCGGCGTCTTTTGTTGTTGCGCCGCTCTGTAATTACCGGCAATAATGAAAACATCACACACAAAGTTAAAAAAAAAAAAGTCCTACGCAGCCGGTGGTGTTTGTAATATAATGTAGCAGCCGTACACCTGTGTGTGTGTGAGTGTTGTAGGGCACGGTCATGGGTATATACGCGCGGCGGCGTCAGCGCCGACAAACAGGACTTTTGTATGTGTGTGTGCGAGTATGTATATGTATGTGGAAGCGAGCTGCAATTTCAATTGTGGACGATTAGCACTAAAGGTGTATTCGGGCACATGCAGTGAATAAGGGCGTTATATAGACCCCGAGCTATAAACGGCAGTCTATAAATCTTCGCGGCGGACAATTGGCGTTATAATATTATTTGTAATTTTTTTCTCGTCAAAACAAAACAAAAAAAAAAAAAAAAAAAAATACCTACGCACCACTTAGTTAGTTAATTATCTTGGTATCTATTATCACGCCTATACAGTATAAAACAACCTCAATATCGTTTACCAGGCGAGTACAATATTACAGCTGCATAACTGCAGATCCATCAGTATCCATCATATGGGTATTTCATAAGATAAGAAATTTGAGTAAGTATAGGTACACAATGATGTAGTAATACCTATATTAGAATATCGATCGTTTGACGTCTATTATTATTGATTTATCGCTGAATCGCTTCAATTAGAGACTTCTCGTTTAAAGTTTTCTAAATACGTTCAATTATTCTGTCTAAATATTTCATTTTGTAGACCATAATATCAATATGTATGGTTCTCGAAATTGAGATTACTAGTGTAGCGATCAAATAACAATGAAAACTATTACCATTTTATATTCACATACATACCTATTCTACGAAATATATTATTACTTATAGTTTTTATTTTTTATAGTTAAAATTTTAACAATTATTATATTGCACCACAAAGGAAAAAAAAATATTATCGAAGCAGCATAAATATTATGGTTGCAATTAATATGTTTTATATTTCTAAAAATTTGATTTAATATATACAATTATAAATATAATTAACACATTGATGGACATTATAATATAATCGTTATAATCGTTTATAAGATACACTTTTCTATTACTGATATAACAGTAATTAAGTTGTAACCATACACGATGCCACGATGTAAATATCCAAATACCATTTATACATTTTTTTTTTTTTATGATAAAATGGTTCATAATTTACATCAGTGAATATAAATAAAGATAATAAAAGTTAATAAAATTAACACTAAAATACCTTAAGATTTAAGTAATAAAAATATGACAACATAATATATTATATTTAATTGGTATTTTTTCTAGTATCCAAATGATGCTTCTTAGTTCTTTCGTTTGTTACCAATGAATGAGTATTTAATAAACTGGCATATTGCGATAGCTGTAATGCCATAATATGATATTGTTCATTACTGTAATACACTAATACTGTTATATCATTATTAATGTATGACTAAAACATAACCAAAATATTGACTAATTGAGCATATTAATTAATAATTAAATAGTAAATACATAATTATTACTATTTAGTATTTATTAATCTGGTTACATTTTAAAATCATCATTATTTTAATACATTTTAAGAATTTTTAAACGCCATTATTTTTTTTTTATATAAAATACTTAATATGATTCGTAGAATAACAACCCATTAAACATTAAGGTAAAAACGTCCCACGAATTTGGATTATAGTTATGAGTTCGATTTCAATACATATTATATGGCGGATACCCTGGGACGTTATTACTTTTTGTCACACTGAGTGAAATGCCCCACTGCGGCACTGCGAGGTATGTCGGTTTCGAGAAATCATAAAGTCGTAATATATATTACTTGACACGAACATTTTTTTTCGTAGTAGTAGGTTACTAACACGAAAAAGAACATCGTATGATTTTGTATCAATTCAATTGTATTAATGTTCCTTTTTATTTATGTTGGTATTTCAAAATCAGGCATGGAATTCATTATGGATATAAAATAAGGAATAGTTAACATAAAATAAAAAATGTGTCATGCATGCATTAATTGGTAATGAAATATTAGTTTATAAATATGATAAACAATTATATTTTTTTAAATAAAGAAGATAATATAATAAAACCTCCCCTAATGAACACAAATAAATATCAAACATCGCCTTAAAGTAGTTGATATATTTTTTTTGGAAATAAACTAAACATAAAATGAATAATATGAATTGAACCCTCAAATAAATTCCATCAAAATTCGAACTTGAGGACCTTTTTATTTAATAATCAAGGTTTTTGACAAACGACAGTGCAAAAGACTTTTTATTACAATTTATATAAATATAAATAGGTATTTAAAGGTAAAATATCTATAAATAACTCAAAAAGATACGTCAAAATATTTTGAAAATTATACCATGCGTAAAAAATGCTAACATAAACATTTAGTGAAAATTTCAACATCTTCGGTTATTCGCTCTTAAGTTACACTAAAATAACAAAATAATCTTTGTCAAAAATTGATTTGGTTTATGTAAAAATTCCCTTTTTTCTATTCTTTCTCCGATTATTAAAAGTGCTGTGCATTTTTATTAGATTCCAGAAAAGATTTTGAATACCTTTTTAACTGTTAGTTGCATGTCAAGCTATTAAAGTACATACACACATGTACATTGTACACTATACTAATACTACACAGTACATATCTACAGTATCAATGAAACAATAAATATAAATTTTAAAACGCATATATTATATTTTAAATGCATATGCAAGCAGTCAATATGTGATATTGTGATATACGTTTTAAACCAAAATTATTTTATTCTATATTAGTAGGTATATTATATAGATATTACTTATAACTTCATAAGTTATTAGGTAGGCCATCTTTTATATTATGCATAGATTTTTTCCCCATTTTAACATTTCTTTCTAATATATATAATATTCTTCAAAAATCACGTGTATCCGTCTGTCACGTTATTATAATAATTGAGCCAGGTACGTAGGGTTAGGCAGCGGTGGCGGCGCGGTGTAACCCATAATTTAAGACAATGTTGCTAACCCTTTACGAATTAGCTACTACTACCTTGCCTGGCTGCCAATGATTTCGTTCAATAATAGCCTCCGTCCTTTTTCTTCTCTCTTTCACTTCACCACCCCCTACCATTCCTCCTTCACAACAGCCTTAACCAGTCCCCTGCCGTGAGCGACGCCGCACCCGTTAATTTCGTAATCGTGCATCGAATTAAGACGGACATTATAAAAGAAAATTACAGTTTTCGTGCGATACATAAGTATTGAGGCGCTGGTACACGTACACATTATATGCACGCGTATACTACAGCACCCATAAGATTGGAAAAATAAATATATATATATATATCATATATATGTATGTAATTTATTATTTCGATTTCTTCACGCCACTCAGACGTGGCAGTGATTCTATTACTATTATATATAAATAATATGCATACATACACTACATTACATTACATATCGTTGTATATTAAGGAAATTTGGACATTAATTCTTATTTAAAACCTGCAATGGAAGAATACAGAATACCACCCAAAAATGTAGATGGATATTTTCTATGAACCATTTCTTTACTTCGATTTGTATTTATTCCTTGAAAAATTTTTAGAACAAAGCAAAATCAAATTATTTTAAAATAGATATACTTCTTATTCACAATTTTCATTAGGCATATTTTCATTATTTTATACTATAATGATATCTGAATAGTGAATAGGTACTTATCGTTATAAGGTTTATCGAAATAATGTAACTTTAAGAATATTTATCAACGGGGTGATTCATCACCTCTATTTTTGCCTTTAATAATATACATTTATTCAAATTCTTGTTTCAGGAATGTTTAACTATACTTACATTGACTATATTTATTATTTTCAGATATTTAAATTTTTTATATTACTATCAAGGAGTGTCTTGTGACAATACAAAATTCTGTTTTTCAAATGAGAATCCCCATTTCTTGTTAATTGTTTTAGATAATTTTTGAAAATGTTGACGTATCACTAATTCATAATTCGAACAAACAGTATTTCAGTTATTAAAATGCTTAGATTAAGGATAGTATTCCATAAAAATCTTTTTTTTTAAATAAAATATAGATATAATTTTGAATCTATAGTATTTATTATACTTGGACCATTTTTATAAGTTAGAATGTTGACAGACTAGTATTAATTATTTCATTTTTCTAATTACCATAGTCTTCCAATATTTTAAGTTCATTACCATAGACCTAATTATTCTTAACACAAACTTAAGTAACTCAAAAACAACTAATTAAAATTTTGATTTTGATTTGTCAACATTTTCAGAAACTTTATCCGTTAAAATAATTTACAGTATAATAGTATAAAAGGGGGTCATTAAATATAACCAGTTTGTGTTTTCACGTAACATTCTTTAAATAGTAAAAACTCAAGAATTCGAAAATATTGTACATGTTTAAGTTTTTAAAATTCCAAAAATCAAATTTTGAATAATTTTAATTATAGCTACCATTTATCACCTAAACTATCGACTAGTTACTAAATCCATACATGTATATAATATTATAATATTTCTATATACTTACCCATCTTTATAATTTTATATAAGCATAATATATATTTCAAAATATTGATTGATAGCTCATTTTTATAGTCAATTATCTTTTTTTAATAAGTAATTATTATATGCCATAATCCTTACACTCGTATATATTTAACTAATAATTAAAAATATATAGGTTAATTGTAATGTAAACTTATTGAGAATAAATGTTTTATAACTTATTTGATAATATATTTTGTGTTATTTAATTGACATATAATATTAAATTCAAATAATATTTTCATTTAAAAAATATTATAATCCAAAACACCAGCAATTCATACTAGCAAATATACTTACATTTCTAATAAGACTACATAATAGGGATACGAATTATATATAGAACATGAAATAGTTAAATTAATTTAATGTTGTTAAATTATACTATGCAATAAAAATTTAATAAAATAAACAGTGATATTACCAATCATTTTCAGATTATCATTAAGTAAAGCATATTATAATTTTAAAATAGATCAACTGAAAAAACCAAAGTTACTGTAAGCTAAAAAATGTTGATAGTTTTAGTTTTATATACCAATATATAGTATCTTTTATGGACTTCTTATTGTTTTCGTCCATAAATAAAATCATTTTATGAAATTTAAAATTATTAGTGAAATATGTAGGGGTAACTTGCTAAATTTGCTACACCGAAAACTGAAAAACCACTCTTTAAGTTTAAAATCAAAGTTCTTTTTACGAAAGGTTGCAATTTGCAATACATCAAAAAAACCTTTGTTCAAAATTTAAACAGAGTACAATAAAACACATAAAATATAGTTTCAGACGTCACAATAAATAATTATCAGAAAAAATTTCTCATAGGCACATATATATATATATATATATATATATGTGTGTGTGTGTGTGTATGTATATATTATATACTATATATATGTTTAATTTATTTTTAAATGTTTTTAAGATGCACTGATTGTATTTAATTTATAAACTATGCCATTCAACCAACTTATTAATATAATTATATTAGTTATTACGAGATTAAATTTAATGTTTTATTAAGCCTAAAATATTATTATATGATAACATTGTGTGTTAGGAAGGCAAATAAAAAACATAAAAGTTTAATTGGAATTAAGCAACAAATTCCAAGAAAATCAATCATTCATAAAGGTACTTGTAAGTTATAAAACTTATTTATTCGGATATTATGGTTAAGTACTTGGTAAATTATTATTTTTTAACTATCATCACAGATCATTGGTTAAATTGATTAAATTCAAATAATACAGAATACCTTGATATTTTCCTATGTTACACATAATATATGTAATAATATTAACTATAAAACATTTAAATAATAATACATTTATAAAGTGCCTATGTGCATTGCACATATTTAAAAAAAAAATACAAAATATTAAAGATAATAAGTTGTTCTATCTATATATATATTATATATATTATTATATATAGTAATACTATAATAGTACCTATACATAATATTTATCATTAATCATCATGATGGATATACATATTACCTATATGTTGTATATGTTCGTTAATCTCTGTTTTTAGAACTAGTATACAATTTATTACATTTATGTATATGAATTTATATAAAAATATTTTTGTCAAAAAATTCTTGGAAATAAAAATTTGATGCATTTTAAATTTTTTAATGATATAATGAACGCTTTTACATTACGTATTTACTAAATACTAATTATAATGTTTTAATAATCTACATTTATTAGTATTCTTGCATCAATTCAAATTAAGTTTAACACCTTTATTGAGAGATTTATTAACTTATGACTTAAACTATTAATAATAGTTTATTATAAACTATTTATAAACTTTTAGTTTAAAAAAAAAGGTTTTTATTGATTTCGTCGGCTGCTATATATGATATCTAAATATCGACTTTGTTGGCTATTGATTCCGTCCGATACCATTCATATAATATGACCATGGTCCATGAATATATACTAAGTAATAAGTACTTATTAGTTATTGGTTCTATCAAATTTTATAAATTTTATAAAATACATAATAATATTTTTTGATAACGTAGTACACGAGATATATAATAAATTTGTTTGTCTTTATTAGTAAATAAAAATTATGTCTCTTATCTTTAAGATAAAAATGATAAAGTATATCTGAATATCTTTGACTAAAGTATTATATTTTTATTGGATCTGTTCTGCTTGATAAAATTTGGAATTTCCTTTATATTCTTACCTATAGTTATTAGTTACCAATTAGTGTCGATCTAGTTCACGAAAGCACTCTATGTGTATCACGTGTTTATTAATTTTTTATTTTTTTTTTTAGTTAAAATGTATACATCAATGTTTAAACTTGACTTAATTTTGTATAATAATTTTAAATATTATGAAAAAAAAATATCTATCTATCTATATTTAAATCCTTTTAAATGTGTATAAATAATAATTTACTGTAAAAATAAAATCATACATTAAAGATGAAAATACCTGCATAGTACATATGATTTAAAATAGTACATATGATTTAAAATACCACAGAGAATTAAAAGTAATTATATACATTTTTAATTTTTATTTTAGTTACATTTTACAATATATTATATTATATTCATATTAATATATTAAGACTTAAATTCTAAATTAAATATATTATATTGTACATTTTACAATATATAATAAATACGTCTAGTTTTATAATATTCTGCTTTTTGTTATTAAAAATATTAATAATGTTTATTACTTATGGCTGCTTTCTACCATTTTTATACATTTAAAAGAAAATCGAAATGTTGATATTATAAACAGTAGTCGACTCCCGACGGATTCTATAATCTATCTATAATCAGCTGAATCGATAAGTGCTCCTTTATTTTTTGGTAATTCAAATACAATTTTTATTAAATTAAATTTATCTCTGGAAACACTTGATAAATGGACAATTAATAATTATATTCATATAACATAATTATAATGACTTTCTAGTTTCTATACAGTATAATAATTATAACCATAAACAAAGCTCGGGTCTTAGCACTAAAAAATACTAAAATGTGCTCCCTAAATACATACAAGTATCAACAATAGTAAGAAAAAAAGTAGATAACTATTCTGCTAAACATTAGGTTTTAAGTACTCGTATAATTCGTCATTTATTACGTACGAAATTTGCATACGAAGAGTAGAAAATAATACTGAAACGGGAACGGTCTGTCGGCCTATATTATTATAACTATATTTTATTATTTATTTAAATTACTTTTAAAATAATTTATTATAGTATATGTAATATCTACCAGCTATTGCATTAATTACTGTTGAATTAATTTTTGCTGAAAACATTGCATTTGTCAAATAGTATCAACTTTAATTATTATAACACTATATATTTATATCATGTATTATTGTTATTATTATCTATACGTGAGTACTTACTGTAGAACAGTTTAAATAATTCCATGCTATATAAAAAGATAATAACATAAAATAAATTTAAACGTTTTGGGTATACAAAATTTACGTAGGTACTAATTTTAAATCCCCTCGAAAATTTTGAGTTTTAACTAAATAACTTAATCGTTATTCTTCGTTAAAATATATATAATTTCATCTAAATTTAAACTTAAAATGTTCATAAAAAATATAGTTTACATACGTTTAGTTTGTTCCAGAGAAAAATACTTATGATGAATCTTATTTTTAATTCAAATAAGAATGACTTAGAGAACCTTGTATTAAATTTTCAAATTTTAAGTATAAATATTACAAATATTAGGAATTATTTAAATCACAAAATATAATTGGCAACATTTTTTGTTTTTGATGACATTTTTCAAAATTCTAACTTCGAACAATCATAAAAAATTATTATGGATTTAAGCTAAATTATTTTTTTAATTCCAGTAATCTAATAACGAATTATAAGGAACTTTATATTAAAATCATGGTTATAAGTTTTTGAATTACAAAAAAAAAATAAAAAAAACCGTATTGAACTTGTATACAATTCCAGTTTTTCACTAATTTAAGTTTTCGTGATTATTTTGTAAATACTTGGCTTTTTTGATCTTACGCTTCTGAAAGTACCAACTAGATACACTTTCCTACCAGAAAAGAAATAATGAATAGAAAGTTCAAATACCTATTTTTTCTACAATAAATCGCGTGAACAATGAACATAAACATTTTATAAAATTATAAAACAAATTACTGGACTCGGAAGATAAATGTATTTAAATGTATTTATTATTATTTTCTTATCTAAATTTAGAACTAATACACGCATAAAGATTAACGATTAATACGTTTAAAAAAACAAACTCATTTGAATGAAGTATTAACAACATTCGAATACTATAAAATGTGTGTATTTTTCTTGTATATTCATATTCATGTATCTTTTTATTTTAACATTTTCATTTAAACTATCGCGCGAAGTAAGAAATACATCAAATTAATATTATCTAATGCATATTAGCAAACAAATAATGCTAAGATTGGGAAAATCCCCGAAAATGATAGTAAAAATATAATAATTGCAATGTACATTTTGAAGTCCTGGATGCATAAAATAATAATTGTTATTGTAATGCTATTTGTATGTGTATTCTATAATAATTACGAGCAAATGATATATAATATAATCATAATCTAAATCCCGTGTCCGGATATAAAGTATTATATTGAAATAGTATAATATCAATATCTATACGGTTCTTCCTTAGTGCTAATAATATTATTATTCTGTATTTGGCATATATAAATGCATATACATAAATATTTATATTTAATATATCTACTCGATTTAAGCTATATTTAATATTATGTACATATTATTATTAACATACATCGTCCTGCAGAAACCGGATCAACTACGATTTCTTACACGCGATTATTTTGCCGGTCATAATAATAATAACTCGTCAGTACTCGCGGTATACATGAATAATAATAATAATAATAATATAAATAGATTATACCGGCTGCAATGTACCTATATTATAATACTTCTTCTCTTGGGCCGGTTTTTTTAAAAAAAATTTTTTACAAATGTAGTATGTAGCTATCATAATATGGTGTGAAATCAACTTTAGAGTCGATTATCTCGCTCGCTGAAGTATATATATAGGGAACCACCAAACGAAAACGCGCGTTCTACATAATAATAATAATAATATTGTTGTGATATAATATTATTATTATTATAATCGCACCTCCCGACTCCTAATTACCGCGCGCATGATCGTCGTCCCGTCGTTTCATCGGTACCTCGCGGACACACGCACACACGGCCCGCCATACGTCATGCCCAGCGGTATACCGGATGGTGTGTGTACGCATTTGTGTGGTGTGTGTGTGTGTCGAGGAGCGTAACATATAATAATCGTGAAAATAATAATGGTAAAAGTGAAGAAAAGAATGGGTACCTTTATACCTATAACGTATATATATATATATATATATATAAAACGTGCCGGGTAATAATGGACCGAGAAAATAACACGCACACGGACTAGGTATATGTGTACCTACGCACACATGTGCGCGCGCGCGCGGTATAGTTTCAAAGAACGCTCGCGCGGGGCCCCCCCGGAACGGCGAGCGGCCGTCGCTGTGCGTCGGCGGGTGGGTGGGAGGGTAGGCAGGCAGGCATTCCGTACGGCGGCGGCAGCGACGGCGACGGTCCGACGAGGCCCCAAGGATGAGCGAGTGTGTGTCATGCCGTACGTACTATATAGGCGGTCGCCTTGCCGATGTGCCGACGCCACTGCCGCCGCAACGGCACTACGGCAGTCGCCCGTCAGCATTCAAACGAGTATCACGCGCGTGTTGTTCGCCGCGCGTCCGCAGCTCGTCGCGAGTTGTGTACGTTATTACGTTCTCTTTGGCCGCGGGTTTTATCGTTCGTTATTATTAATTTTATTTTTACATTTTTAAAGCGTCCGTTTATTTTTCAATCAAGATTTTTGTGTCGAGTGCCTTTGACGACGTTTTTCACTGTCGCCGTTAAATTTTTGTTTTTTTACGACATTTTTTCTATTCGGTTTTTGTAACCAGTGCGCGCACCAGTTACCACCTTCTTCATGGGACTGGTCAAAAAAATGGAATGGCTAAAGTGGATACGAAAATATTCTACAGGTAAACATTATTACCTACTGTTGTATATAGCCGTAGTCTCGTCTTTCATAAATCGCATATGGGATATTTTCGTTTATGGCGGTGTATAGAAGCAGCTAGTCTCCCATCCCTCGCGTTTGACAACCTGTGCGACGCGCGTACTGAGCGTTCTGTAGGTACTTAAAACAAGGCACTACGCTCGTTAAGCCATTCACACGTTTTACGACTCTTGTTTAACGGTTGTTTTCGCCACCGGCTCTGTTTATTATCTCGTCATCGACGCAATAAAGCATTATATAACGGGTTACGGGAAAAGCGGTTCGAAAATGCAACTCGTGTATGGTATAGTACTGCGGAACCGAAAGCGGAGATCGTCAGGCGCCGCGCTTAAGGTTCCGACCATACAACAACAACAGACGTTTACGATATCGTTTAATCATATAGTATACATACCATTTTATACAGGTAGCGATATGTCATCGTATTTTTTATACACAAGTTGTACAACACGAGTACCTATATATCATCTACTATTATTATTATTATTATTATATACAGCGCGAGTAAGTATGTTATATTTGGCGCGCACGATTGTTGTGACACGCAATTGCCGCCAACAAGCGGCGGCAAATTGCCGTCGAGGGTCGATGAACCACTATTATACTATCGCCGCGGAAGACTGAACGCGATGCGTGTGCGGCGTGACGGACGAGACGGAAAGCCACCGATGCCGCCGCAAAAACTGCAAATGATGCGTTATTTCGTTCAGTTTTCGAACGTAATGTGAAAAAATTAATGAAAAAAAAAAAACCTCAACACTCTACGGGCGCCTGTGTCTCCTCTATCTCTTATACCTACTCATCAGCGATCTTTGTCATATTGTCGTGTGTATAATATATATTATACGGTTTTTGTAGAATCGATTTGATTCCGTCGCGTGTAACTTGCATGATCGGTCCGTTGCATACTTGCATATCGTACACGCAGCGATATATTATTATTATTATTATTACTATTATTATTATACAACAATACAAGAGAGAAGAGCTGCAGAGACGGCACGTAGACCTGCGGTTTTTTTCATCTCTTGCTGTAAAGGAATTCAGAGGGGCCCGCGTGTTTCCTTGGAAATGGGATTTTTTTTTCTTTCTACCGCCGACATCACCACCACCCCCTTGGCCGTCTTTCGCACAACAACAACAACAACAACAATATAATATAATGTTTTCCGTCGCTCCCGCTGCAGCAGTATCCAGCTGGCTCGTACCATTGTGTGACGCCGTGCGCCCCGGGTCTCCCGTGATTGTGAATAACCGAGTCCCGGCATAGATTTACACCGAAGACACGCACACGCACACGCACACGCACACACGGCGAAGGAACAAACACGGAATGTTTGTGGGTGGTGCAGCGCCGCATGTATATCGGCGGGTCCCCTTGTGCGACGGCGACCCACGCCTTTTTGTTTACATGTTTTAGATTATGTATAGTGTATTTTCCCTCTTTCTCCGTCTCTCCATTCCCCCCCCCCACCATACCACAACTCCATCGCTCGGGCCACCACTCCGGAAGTCTGCCGTCCGGCTTTCGTGTTTGTGTTTAATTTCTCCGCGCTATATTGTTATAACATACCGTTCGTTCGACGTCCATTGTCGTCATGTCTCCGGTGCGTGTGCGCTCCGTTGCTGCAGTTGTACATATTGTATGCGCGCACGATAAACGTGGGGCGAAAGAAGAAGGGCCGGCCGTGTCGATTTGGGAAACCCGTTGCACCCGACTCGATCCGCCACCACGACTGCACGGGGCGACGACGTTCGCGATGTCCTCGTCTGTCCCGCACAGCACTCGTCGCATCGTCTGTCGGAGTGGCGGCGCTTGTGAACTTTTAACAACGCAAACTGCAGAAACGCACGCGACCGCGAAACGGGCCCTAAACGTCTGTTTACGCGAGTTATATATGCGTTATACGTGCGCGTAAACAGTATTTTTTTTTTTTTTTTTTGTATTGTGTAATATATTGTATTATGTGAACCGCGCGACCGGTCATCGTCGGCCGTACTTCGTGGAACTCGGACGGGCCACGCGCGCACCGTTTGGTTTTTATCTGCCGACATTCCGAGAACCGGCCCAATAAACAACGTTACAACGGTCATCATCGTCTCTCCGCGCCGCCGTGCAGTCATTTCGTGTATGCGTTAGTGTGTGTGTGTGCTGTGCGAGCGCGCTCGTTTGTAACCGATACGGCGTGCCGACGGTCGCGCCGACGGCGTGCACGGCACCCACCACTCTATTTGTTTGGGGAGGGGGCGCGGGGATCGAGTTCCCGAAATCGTTTCGGGCCCTTTTCGTTGTCCGCCGCATTCTTGCCTCTCGGGGGGCGCACACATTCCGTGCGTCCTTTTTTCCCCTTCTCTTCTATACCACTGCAATTCGGACGGCCACGCATCGACCGCGCGCGTAGAATGTAATTATTATTACGATTATTATTATTATTATTATTTAAAACTGTGATAATAATATTAGAATGTTTGTTTTTGGCGTTATCGGACGGTTTAATATATTATTACTTAATACTCGATTACATTATACGTATTGTTGTATAATATTATTATTTGTTACGGGTTCAAGGACGTCGGTGTCGTGAGGTCCGCGCGTAGTTTTGGTGCCAATTCTCCGCGGCGGCTGCGAACACGTGTTAAGCCGTCGGCCAGCACTAAAATTAATCGCTACCGTGTTTACACCGCGGTCAGGCCATTATATGCATATCACAATAATAATAATAATGATAATAATACGAATTCACGAAAGTCATCGGCTCTGAGTACTCTACCCATCGTGAACATGTTTGGTTTTTTTTTCTCGTCCTATATGGTGTAGGTAGAGAAGCACGCGCGTCCGGAATTCGTGAGGGCGCAACAAGAAATAATAAGACATATTATTATTATTCCCCGGCCGGTCGAAAACTACGAGTGTGTCCGTATAACTACTAACTAGGTATAGTGTATAATAACATACATAGACGCGGCGGTCTTTTTTTTTTTTCAGTTATTCGGTCGGCCACTGACGCGCGCATACGCGGGTGCGCGACCGCGTTTTACAATCTCTCCGGGGATTGACGACGACGACGACGACGATAAGTCCGAGCGGTTTTTATCCTCCAGAAAAAAAAAAAAGTATATAATATAATATAAAATAATGACGTGTCATGTGTTATGCGCGCGTTCGAATATACAAAGGGGGAAAAATATATCTATATGGCATGTATATAAGGAAAGGAAAAAAAAAAAGAATATTACCGACCAGCCGGCCGACGACTAATGTTATGTCGGCGGCTCCGCCTTGTCGGTACTCTTTGTAGCCAAGAGTCAAGGCCAAGATTATATATCTCAACCAAGGATCTCTTCTGAAACGTTGTTGCCGCATGTTGTTTCATCTCTCTCTCACACGCGGTCCCACCCTCTCGCTCAGACCCACACACGCACGCGCGCGCGCACGCACACTAACTCACACTTACGTTCGGTCCGTTGCCCGTAGATGATTGTAACGCCGTCGTTCGCGCGCGCGGGACAGAACAATACTATGGAAACGTGTTATTAGCATAGAAATCCGGTTCCGAAAAAAATCGTAATAATAATAATAATCGGGATCGAATATTATGAATATGTTTTTTCGTCTATTCCATACTCCCTCTATCACACCCTCCACCGACCCAACTCGAACGGTCAAGTAGAGTAAAAGATTTCTCGAAGGTCGCGCACAGAATTCCGCCGACCACTCCTCCGAACCCCCTATTATTGCGTTTGACGCGCGAGTGTCAATTGCGCAGAGCACGGTCGTGGTTGGGTATTATAATATGTATATACCTGTAATATTATAATATTATTTTATACACCTTCCTACATTATAACACGGCAATGTATAAAAAAAAAAAAAAACAATCGTCGTCGTAACGTGGCGGAGTAGGCACAAAAATATGATCAAGAAAAAAAAATTACACACACACACCGTATAATACCCGTGTATACAATAATAATAATATATAATATTATTCTAGTTTGTGCGTCTATTGTTCTGTTATGTTTTTATTCGGTAGAAACGGCGTTTGTGTGTGTGTGTGTGTGTGTGATGCGAGTTGAATCGGCCGCGCGGCGGCTTCGGCTGCGGGAGAGAAGATGGATGGATGGATGTGCTCGGCGGTACGTATCAAACGTTCGCCGCTCCCGCCTCCGCCGGTCTACGTCGCCGACAACCAAACCGGTTTCGTTTCCTCGACCGCGCGCGTTTGTGTGTGTTGTTGTTGCCGTGTGGTCGTTCGTTCGTTCGTTCTCTCGTACGTGTGTGCGCCTCTAAAACATTATCGTCGTCGTCGTCGTCGCCACCGCACTCTCTCTTCTAACACACACACACACACACACACACACTCTTTCTCTCTCTCTCTCTCTCTCTCTCTCTCTCTCAATCTGTCTCTTTTTTTTCCGCCCCAGCAAACCCCTGTCCCCTGCACCCTTACTATCACTCTTCGTGTTTACCGCGTGTATTCTTATTTCTTACTTAATAATACACTCTCGTTTCTCCTGTACTTATGTAATAATATATTATAATACGAGCACACAATTTCACGACGAAATGGTGTCAAGAATCTTTAACGACGAAATTAATATATATTTTTACATATAGTAACCCGTATTTACGCCTATGTAGCTGCGTGACGAGATTCATATATTATAGGGAAAATAATAAAACATTCGTATGTATCATTGCAGTCGGGTTTGGGGTATGTTGTATTAATATTATAATTTATAATTATATACAATCGTATACTGAGGTCCAGCTCCGTTCTCATCGCGTAGGTGCCTCCTAATTCTCCCATCCTGCGAATATATTATAATAATACGTAATAACTAATAATATGTACACCGCACTCATTACAGTCGTATTGTTCGACTTCCTCCTCGCGCCCGCGCGTTACGAGCATGGATCGAATAGACCAGAACTGGTTCTTACCCTAAATCACGTAGCGTTTCCTCCGGAATAGAAACGTCGGAAAAAAAAATTAAAAACAAAACAAAAGCGTATACGTTGCTGCTGCTTTTTTGATGTGTTCCTCCGTATCCTGCTGTTGTAGCGGCGCGGCGACTATGTAATACCAGATTCCAATTATTAAATATTTTTAATTGAAAAACCTCCATTCTACGATATATATATTTTATATTATAGTATATACGCGCACGTAAATTTGTAAATTATGTTAATATCTTTAAGTGGATTTTAATTGACATTTTTTTCCCACTTCCCGGTTTTGCAGGTATCCTGGACACGAAAACTGGTAGCATGGAAACGCTAATTGATTCGGCCAGTTCGAAAACCATCAATTACGCTTATACCTCCTCGGTAATTGCTGACGATGAATTCATTAACGCCGCCGCACCCCCACACCAGCGTCCGATGTTGCCGCCGCCACCACCTACTTCACAAGCTTCGCCATCACCGCCTCAGCAACCTAGTGATGTGAGTATTCCGTCCATACATATTAAACATTGTAATGGTTTGAATGTTTAGTTTTTAAATCTTAACGGATTTCTTCCTATAACAGGTATACGATTGCTGCGTATCGCTGGACGGAATACCCATCAAACACGAGTTTCAGTACACCTTCTCTGACACCGACGGTCATGGAAAAATCACCAAACACGTAAGTCATTATAAGCATATTTTATATGTAGGTACACAACATGTTTTACAGGGAGTGACCAGTTGGTCTTCCGGGTTCAAACCCACCCCAAATTTTTTTTTCGGTTAATCTGCTGGTAACATTTAGGTACATGCAGTCCTTTTTGTAATTCGGTCATAAAACCCTCTCTAAAAACCATACCGGATACACGGCTGTAAGCCGGTAAATATTGTTTTTATTCTTACAAAATCTGTAATACACTCCGTCCCTAAAATAAGATGTATCTAACACGCGGTAGGTACGTTACGTTTTTATATATACCCGCAGAATAATAAACATATTATAGTATATAATATGTCCACCGCCCTAGCTTGAAAGATTTTAAATGGAACGCATTTAAAAATAACAAATCGTTTCTTCTGATGTTTGGCAACGCAATCAAAGTAGTCCACTCAAACTGTCTGTGAAACTTCTCATAGGCGCGACAACAACGGGATCTCTTTGTTTTTACTCGTTCGCCTTTGATGTTCCAATTAAGACACATTTCACTGTTTCACAAACACATTGTCAGTTAATAGTGATATATATTAAATGTAATATATAATTTCTCGAAATCCCATTGGGGAAGCCTGCACCTCCGCTTTTGGCAACCCGTCAAATCCATTATTATTTTTTTTATTTTTTTATGCCTTATTTAATTTCGTGCTTGTCTCCGTGTTGTCGTCATATATAATAACAATTTTTATATGTATTACTGCAGGATGTCGAAGGACTGGCTACAAAAATTCTCGAGTCTATGTATGGTACGACGTTGAAATTCTCATCGCGCGGCCAGCGAACCGTCAAAGTGACGCTTAACATCAGACAATCGGTCGCGGTAGTCGTGGACGGCACGACGACTGGTACGCCGTACCGAGGTCACCAGAGCAGCCGCGAGCGTAAGACCAAATCGTCGACGGATAGACATCATCGTAGCAGGACGGATGCGGTCGAATCTGGAGTATTCGATGATGCGACACTGTTGGAACAGTCAGGTTATCCTTCGGTTTACGACGGTGTCAAAGGGTCCTGGCTGCCGCATCACAGGAGTGCCAAGCTGGGGGCACAGCGTTACAGGCGTGAACAACTGATCGAAATGGTACAAAGAAGTCTGGCGGAAAACTTGAGTTTTCAAAATCAAAGGTTCGTAATGTCATATACTAATGTTTATTATATTATTCTACCCCAAATGCAAAATGAATAACCGTATTATTAATAATAGGTATATATAGTAAATAATACTTAATATGTATACAAACTCGGTAAGCAAAAACATACTTTGAACAAATGCCGTTTTATAACTAGTATACATTTATACTATTATACCTAATGCCCTAATTGTTAATTCGAAATTAAGTCGATTGTAATATGTATGTTTTAAAACGTGTAGTTTTTACAATTCATCTAGGATGATAAATTATGACAAAATATTGATTTTGTAAAAATGAACTACCTATATTATATCTCTTTTGTAACTGGTTGACTATAGTATATTATACAATTTAAAATGTATAACACCAATTCAATAGTTGGAATGCCATAATGACTAAAAAATAATAAATAAATATAATACTTATATTACAATATCGTATTTTGATTTGCATTTGCCGGTTGCGACAGTTATCCGTTATCGACGGACTTTCGGAAATTGGATCGTGCGTATTTCATCATACGAATTTTATTACGCTATTATCGATCAATCCGAATACTATACTCCGATTCACGGTGACACGTATTTTTTACTATACACAATCGCCCAATGTACATATTACGGTAAATAAATCAAAACTGCAAACAAGCCAGGAGAGATTACGCGAGTAAACCCTGTAGCGGCGGCGATAATAAATAAATAAATAAAATCATAACTGTCGTTGTCGTCGTCGTCGTCCGTTTATTATAATTTATAATATATGTACACCGCATGTAAAATAATAATATATTGTATACAGTTATAATACTCGAGCGAGGCCGACTGGTATATATAAGTGCAACACGCACGCTGTATATATAATAACCGTTCGTCGGGTCGCAAAAAAGGAATTCCGCGTGTACCTCTATATAGATTGCTGGGTGATTATAATAATAATATTATATGCCTATCTTTAATAATGTATTGTAAACGTTTCGCCAGTATATATTATATGTGCATGCATATGTGTGTGTATTGAACTCAGTCCAAATCTGACACTCTCTAAAGCGAACCGTCACATGTGACGACGTAAGATGACGCTTGTGCGTGTACCTATGGGAGATGGGACGGAGTTTCGAGGGCGTAAATAAAATAATTATTTATAGACTTAGCTGTTTAAAATTTAAAATAATATAAACTTCACCGCCTCTTCCGGCTTAGAAGTCAAAACATATCTGTAGCCTGGTTATGAACCTTGTATAGAGACCGCGGATTTGTGTACGGCGAAAACCTTAAGCCCACTAATGCATACAGTGTATGCTAAAAATAAGTTATATTCAATCGCGATAACTGTATTATCGTAATATAAGGTAACACCTATCGCTACCTACGCTGTACTAAAGTTGCAGGACTTAGGCTATATATATACGTATTTATATCCGTATCCGTGAACGTATACAATATATAACTAGAAAATGTTAACTTAAATACTATATTATTATTATTGATACATTAATATTATATTATTAACTTTTTGTTTTTTAATAATTTACCAATATGCGTTTTACCTTTATAATATAATATACACAATACTCGTGTCTCGTATATTCATTTCATCTCGATTTAACTAAAGTACTAGTTTTGTCACGTCAAACACTGAACTACACAAGGTTTATTAAAAAAACACCGCTTTACTATTATAATCACGATGTCACCGCGTGAAACGATGCAGAGCACGTTACGTATACCTGCAGCTATATGACGTATACATATTATATTAAATGACTAGGACAAATATGTAAATCGGTGTTTAAATAATAACACTATATCAACTTATATATGCGCCACGATGTGTGTTCAACAATTATATTAAAACCATTTTTTTTTTATGTTTATAGAAAATCCAATAAGCCGGAGGTCGTTTACCACAGGCCGCGGACGAAGCGTCGCCAGACCGGAGCTCAACCGGCCAAGGTGGCGTGGAGCCCGTACGACTTCGAACCGGTTGCATACATCCCTTCGCACCAACACCATCACCTCCAGCAGCAGCACCGACAGTACGAGCGCCTCAAGAACGTCAGGAGCCAGCAGCAGCAGTTGTACAGTAACGGTGTGACGGCCGAGGAGCACGCGGTCAAGTATTCGTCGAGTCACTCCCGACAACACCACCGAGCCACCGCGGTAGTCAGCGGCAGCAACCTGCAACAGTCGAAGGACTCGGCCGCGGCGGCCACCACCACCACTGCAGCCGCGACTGCCGCCCAGGAGCAGACAAAAAACATCGATCATCAGCGCTACAAGCGTGCCAAATTAGCGTCCAAGAAGATCCATCATCACATACACGAACACCATCATTATCATCACTACGACTATTATATCGTTTAGATGTGAGACAAACAGTGTGTGTGTGTGTACGCGCGAGAGAGAAATAGAACAACAAAATAGAACTGTTTAATTATTTTTCATCATGTATATTATCACAACATTATTATTATATAATACACATTATGTTAGTGTTTTTACGAGCATGTTTGCGCTGCACTGGACCGACCGGATCGGCGACATCGACAGAAAGCTTCTTTTCCTGCCATAACACCATATATACCTAAATTCCTTTAATCCCTATCCAATCATCATCAAATCACAACAATACAAACATATCCATTAAAACATTCAAGTTTGGTTGTACGCCCTGCTCGTCTGCGTATATATATATATATAAATCATATATACACGCACAGTGCCAACTATAATTTATTATTATCATTATTATTATTATTATTATTATTATTATTATTATATTATTATTTTTTTTTAACGCATTTGTTTGATAATATGCTCCTATATTAGGATTTTGATTGTGATATGTGTGTGCAGTAAAGTTTGATTTGTGCGAGTATATGTGTATTGTTCAAATATTATTATATTTTCTTTGATCTATGCGTACACGGATTTTTTACCGTTACTAATTGTCTTCCACAAAACAAACCAACATCATGTGATCAAACTTTGAGCCACACATACATAATTATCTGAAGTATTTGTGAATGTGTTTAACAGCCCAAGTTCCTCTTTTTGTATGTGTACTATTTTTATTGTATTTTTTTTTTATAAGATATAAGTTTTTAAACAACATTGTAAAGAACGTTAAATTAATATTATGCGAACAAAGACTAAACATTTCTTTTCACATACCGTAGTACAATACCCGTAGTCGCTGCAACACCTGCCGCAGTGCTGCAGTATTTTTAAAAAGATTTTTTTTTAAACTATTAACGTCTTAACGATTATAATATTATCAACTGTGTATAGGTATGCTATAAAATATGATATTATTCTCTGGCTGTGCACTCGCTAGAATTTAATATTGCTAATATACGAATTGTAAAAAAAAACATACGAAATTTCAATGTGACTTGTGTAAATTTTGACTGTCATTTATATTATAATGTTCACTGTTCAACAATAATATATTATACTATAAAATAAAATAAAATTTGACAAACAAGAAAATTTCATTGGTTATATTAATTTAATATACAATATACCTATTATCACTTTTACCATTATCCATACAAAATTCTGTATGCATGCTAAAACGAATGTTTCTACAAAGGCAATTTTTCTTAAACACTAGTTTAGGTATTATTAAAAAATGAGATGATAATATGAGCATTCTATGATTTATATTAATGTTATAAATGTAAAACTATTACGGGTTATTGCTGATTTTTTTTAATTTTGACAAAAAATGTAATGGGTATTAAAAAACGATATTGTAAATTAAAATTTCGTTACTTGGTACTAACTGCCAAAAGTAAAAATTATGAAAAATTGTGTATATTTGATTTGATTTTAAGCATGAACAACGCAGGTACCTACCTACCTACCGAACACATTAATAATGTTTAGAAATATATAACGTCAGTAACTCGGATTTAAAAAAAAGTTATAATATATAGTAATTTTCGGACATTTCATTATCTATACACTGCAATAATATTATTATGTTAATAAGTCAAATTTTTCACAGACCTCGACTTTAAAAATGATCTATAGAAATCTATAGTTGTAAATGTATTATAATTACAAATAGAAATATTAGTTTAATAAATAGAATTCCTGTAACTTCGACTCTATTTTTAACTTACACAGCTCATGAAAAATAAGCTGAATCGTTTTCCGGTTGAATGATGAGTACTATGTATGATATAAAATATAGGAGAGTCACCAATTCAGCTTTAAAATAAGGCTGCCAAATTTTTAAGCAAGCCAAATTATTCCACCACCAAAACACAGTGAAATGTACTAATGTTTTAAAAGATAGCGTGACGTTAGGTTATATATTCAGCCTATTTGTAGAAGTCTTACAACCAGCCTAGACCTTTAAAAAGACAGAAAATTAGTTATTTAAAAAAAAAACCATCCACAGGTGGCCATGGTCGTTATAAGAAAACAAAATTGACAAATCTTTTAAATTAACAGCAGTAATCAACAAGCATTTATATTTGTATTGTTTATAATATGTTACTTTGAATCTTGATTATACTACAGTATGACATGTCATATCTAAAAATGGAATTCACACATTAAATTTTAGCACCTTAATTTATAAAATAAAATGTTGTAAGCTATTAGCATGCAGTTATTTGAAAATCAATAAATTATTTGGAGTTTGAAATTAACAGTTTTTAAATAATTATTTACAAAATGAATAATGTGTGATTGTTTTTTACTATTTTTAATAATTTATGTTAATACCAAAATCTTAAGAAGTTTATTAGACAGCGATAATTTTATTTTTTATACTTGAACCATGATTATAATCTTACAATTACCCAGTAATATCAGCTATAATAAATTTTAAAACAAAATATTTTTCAATAATGACGATTAGGTATATTAAATTTTCGCTGTATCAATAAATCGAGACAGACCAATATGGTGCAGGAAAAATAGAGCCACCAATGTATACCCGAAATGGCGACGCTGCAATGTAGGTAAATACATACAAAAATCAATATGTATGGGACGTACGCCACAACGCTACGTATACCGCCTGTGTAATAAATATTAAATAATAATATAATATAGCATATACATATTAACATAATACGACATGAATTCGTAGTAAATATATTACAGTATGTATAAATATATTATGTTTCGTTAAAAGCTACAATTTACATAAAAAATATTAATTGCGTTACGAAATAATATTTAATATTATATATATTGATAATTCGATTATTAAACTTTGCACGTGTCCCATTTTTTACACAAACATACATTACACCTACTACAAAAAATACGTAGGTACATTCAGAAAAACAAATATTATTATTTATTCTTATTAATTGCTTCAATACATTATTATTTTACAATATTACTAACTTTAAAAGTATATTTATACATAAGGAAATATCTTCTTTTACAATTATACAGTTTTTACAAGAAATATACAATTTTTCAATAATTATAATTATGTGATAGTGATCAGCATTTCATCGAACTTATAAAAGTATCGTATTTTAGATGTCTGATTGGTCCTATAATAGTAGGTACACTTATTAGTGTATACGACATACACGGTAAATATTTACACCGATATATGATAGATTTACAGTACTATTATTATTACATTAAATTGTTGTGAAAATGGGTCAATATAATACTGATACTCCGAAACAACCTACTCATGTCATATTATGACTTTATGAGTCATGCGTGGAAACTATGTGGTATCAAGTACAACACGTTATAATCGTTATATTATGTATACTTGTCACTTGACCTTACCGGTCTCGAATAGGAAAATATAATATCATAAATCTAATTATTTGCAATATGCAGTATGATAGTATAGGCATTGTGAATACGTTTCGAACACTATTATGTCTGATTTTCAACTACGTCGTCTGTCATGTCCCGTACATCGTATTATAATTGGACGTTGTAATTATGGTATCGTTCACTAACCACGATCTACCGTAAGTTGGACCAAGCTCAACTCTCGGACACGACACGACAGACGACGTACCCAACTGTGAACCCGGCTTTATTTTTTGTGATACCAACACGTAACCAACCCGACTACGAGGTAGACGACGACAAATAAATAATACTTTGAAACCGGGTTTGGGACGGTGTGTGGTCGGGTTTAGGGTATTTGAGGCTTGGCGGGTTTTTTGTTGCGAGCCTTGTCGCTGGACGATCTGAACCCGTCGACAATCTCGTTTAGCGTCTTTCCGGTGGTCTCGGGCAGGACGAACGCTCCGAACAGCGAGGTAATGAAGCACGTGCACGCGGACGCGGTCCACACAGCCCGGATGCCGTAAGCGTACACCAGCATCGGGTACACCTTGATGGCGACGAACATGAGTTCGTAACCGCATGAGTACATGACGCCGTTCATGGTGCCCTTGACGGCCATCGGGAACATCTCGCCGCACACGCTCCACGGTAACGGCAGCACGCCGAACATGGCGAAGAACACGTAGAACAGGAACGGCACGATCAGAAAATCGGTGGCCGGTGGGTCGGGCACATCGCTGTACGCGTACAGGTAACCGACCACCGCGGACATGGACACGCACATGCCCAGGCCCGAGAAAGCGGTGAGCGTGCGCTTGGTGGCCGACTGGAACAAGAGGCTGATGACGGTGCCGGCCAGTCGGGCGGCGCACAGGTACACGGCGGCGGTCATGCCGTCGATGGACACGCGGCAGTCGCGCATCACGTCCACCGAGTAGAACAGCAACACGTAGAACCCGGAGGCCTGCTGACAGCAGAAGAACGCGAGGGCGGCGAGCGTGGGCTTCCAGACGGTGGGCCCCGTGTACAAGGCCCAGCAGCTCACGTTCTTTTCCATGATCGCGCCAACCGTCGAGTCGGCCCGGCTAAGCGTGGCCATGGCCGCGGCAGCGCAAGGCGGCGGTGGCAGCGTGGGCAGGTCGTCGATGTGGTCCGGCTCGAACCCGAACCACTTCTCGACCTTTCGGGCCTCCTCGTTCCGGCCGCGGGACCGCAGCCACATCGGCGTGGACGGCACGAAGAACGGCGCGACGAAACCGACGGCGCACATCACGGCGAACACGACGGCCACCGTGCGCCAGTGGAACAGTGCGCCCAAAATCGCGGACGTCATCAAGCCCAGTCCTACGAACAGCGTGTAGATCAACAGGAAGAACGACCGGCAGTCCGTCGGGCTCGTCTCGGCTATGTACACGTAGATCACGCCGCCGGTACCTAAAACACGCGACGGCCACAATGAGTTTAATAATATTATTATTACTGACGGTCTTGCGGCCATCGACGATTTTATTTCGGGTGAACACTGTTCGAAGAAAAATTCGAAAAATTCTCCTCAATTCGTCATATTTAGAAGCTTATTGTTCATAAATGATATTAAACTAATTAATTGGCCGCGTTGTTACACGTCTCACGGAACTATATTTATATCATCTGCGTTCATTTATTTTATCCCACTTTATCGATTAAATGAAAATGAAAATCTTTTAGACAAAAATTAATTCACCGAAGTGGCCGATAAAAGCACGTATGACAGTTTTTTATTCAAATATATTACATTATTTTAACTGTTCTGCTTCTGTTTTATTTAAGGCATAAAATAATTCCTCCCATTCCGGTTTACAAACCCAAATCCGTAATTATTGAAATATTTTCGATAAACTTTTTGTAATTATAAAATTGGTCAAACGTTTAACCTAAGATTGAAATCCGTTCTGAGACCAGAATTATGGAATCGCATAGTATGATCCCCTAAAAAATGTTTGGAGGAAAATAGAAATTAACTTTTTTTTTTCAAAAATTCAACGGACACCATCCACTCATCACTCAATCAATCATATAAATGCAACTGACACACGTGGATAATCGGTGTAGATTTCTCTCTAATTATTATAATCAGTACAGCGATACAGCGCGACCAGTGTATCATCGTGTTCAATATAACAACATGGGCGTCATCCAACCCCCTTTTACAATAAATAATAATATAATACACCGTTATAGTTATTATAAATTATTATATAGTACACTACTATTTTGTCGCAAATCTCTCACGTTTCGGCTGCACAACAATATACTTTATTACACATTAGAAGTCTTGTAACAACAACAATAATAAAATAATCGGACGGGTCGGATTACGGGTGTATTCACGCCTATAAATTATAGTATACATAAATAATGTAGGTACATATATGTCATCTAAGTACGTGCATGTACGTCCCACTTGAGGTTTGTAGAATCCCAACATGTAGGGTTTTGTCTGTGTATACATGTATATGTCATCGGACAACATAGCGCTGCTTCCATGGACGGGCCAAAGGCAAATTTGATATATTATATTATTTTATTTATCGCCTAATAACCTATAATGCGCCAATAGACTCTAAGCTGCACTACATACAAATACACATTACCTATGTGTAATAATTTCGTGTTTATCGCGTGAAGAAAAACCGTGGAATTAATAACATCGATATAACCGCAAGAGTGCAAGACCGCAAACATAATATAAATCCCGAAGCCCACATATATTATATACCCAGAGATAAAGACGCCACCGTATAATCTTCATTGTATATATCAATATATCATTATACTTTTAATCTAAACTATTAATATGTGTTTGCGAAACATGGTCTCGTATAGTGACAATAGGTAGGTTGGGATCTAAAATGTTTTCCAATTTCGTATTCCTTCAAAGACCAGTTAATTACGATAGGTTTGAAAGAAGAAGAGACGAAGATATATACATCGTGTAAGGCTAATAATTGCAGTTAAAAACCATGAAAATTTAAAATTTTAATGTGACATGAGGGGGGGGGGAGAACTCATTTTATAAAAATTGTTTTTAATTATAAATGTACAATGTACATTCTCTGCTACTTCCATACGCATGCCTATATAACGGTGGAATAACAATGGGGAAGAATCAGTCATCAATCATCATTGACCAAAAAGACAAGAAGAAAACCGGATGAGAAATTTATTTTACAAAAACATTCAAGTACCTTATAGCGTATAGGTTAGGTTACGCTTCAATGCTTCATATAACTTACACAGATAGTATAAATCTACATGAAATCGTTTAGCTAATTGTTGTTTTTAAATGGTATTTACAAATAACATGTATTATAATTATTAATTAGTGTTATACCATTATTATTAGTTTTATTATTTCACCTATATAATTGCAATAAATTAGCGAGCCAGTCAATTTACAACCAAAAAACTAAAACATAATGATTAGCCTAATGAACTAGTGATGACCCATTAACAATCTCGTTATAGACTCGTCAACTATCAGATTATTTCAATTTTCATTACGATACATTATTAAATTAACATCATTGTAATATAATATATTACTATTTACTTTATATAATAATACACTCACCGGTAGACAGTCCGGTAATCAGTCTGCCGATGTAAATGTCTTGCAAGCACTCGGCGTGGCTGAGCAACGACCAGCTGATAATCAACGGTACGTACGTAAGCTGTAACGATAGCTTTCGGCCGAATCTATCGGATAAATAGCCAAACACCAGTGAACCAATAGGGCATAACAAGAGCGGAAAACTTGCTGAAAAAAAACCAAAACTGTTCATACTTGTTTACGTTTTTTTCTTTCATTAGGTAAAATTTTTTACTCGTAATATTTTAAAGAAAAAACAGCATTTAATGACATTTTTTAATAATAATAAAAAAAAAACTTGAAAAGGTTAAAAATTATAAAATTACGTTTATTATTAAACAACATTGATTATTATTTTTTTTTTGTAATTAAAAAAATAAATAATAGAATTCTGTAAAAACTTGAAATTACTAAAAGTTTGTATTGGTAAATTTGTTAGGAGCGGGGAATTTACTCCCACAACTCAATATATTATATTGAATATCTAAAGTTCACTCCTAATATTTCCTATAACTGACTGTAATTATAATTATTATTATCGAAGCGCTTATCTGAGAATTTAGTATTTAGCATATTATATACGCTCATAATGTGTACAATTATAATTTATAACGGTATACCTTATACCTACCGTATACCTATTACAATTTTAAAATATAGAGAGTATGCGAGTATGCACACAGTAATTTGATTTTTATGAATAGTATTATTGGCTTGGTTCAAGAATTTCTTATAAACCGTTGTCAAAAAATTACATTTTTTGGGAGGCTGGGGGATCTTCACGCGTTTATACATACCTATCCAGGACGCTTGGTCACCATCGACTTTGATTAGAGCACTGGGTAGTTCAAGTTGTGGCAGTATGACGGCGGAAAATCCAAATACTCCACCAATGACGAACTGTTGAAACGACATGACACTGGTCGTGAAAAACTATAAAAAAATGTATAAATACAATTAATAAGAAATTGTTAAATATAACTCGATCAATGTCAAAAACGAATATATATTATAATAATAGTTTGTAAATAGAAATTTAAAATGTCTTCATTTTTTAAATAATTTGAATTTTATAAATTTTTATACATAATAAATTAAAATCATTCCAATGAGGCATGTGTTAAATTTCACAAAATGTCTTACTCTAACTTATATCATATTTAAACGTTTGTTCAATATTTTGAATTTTAGTTATTAGATACCTATTTATTTCTAGTGAAAACTTAAATCCAAAAATTACAATTAATATTAATGCATAAATCAATCATCGGTAATGTAATATTGAGATTTTCAAAAACTGAACAGTGACATAATAATATAATATACATTTAACAAAATAATAAATTCAAAATAGTCTGCTTCAGTATTATTTACCAAGATTTCGGGCAAACTGTTCGAGATGTTGATTTTGAATTCAAACTCGAATCTTTCTCGAATTTTAATATTTTTTTTAATTTTTTAATATTTGAAGGTTTGAAAACCTATCCCTAATAATAATAAATAATAATATGTCTCTAAAGTTATATTAGTCAAGAATTAATATACAACCATATTTCTGTACGTACATTTTTTTTCTAAAAAGCTGCACTTAACGTAACTATTACATATAATTAAATGTAAGATGTGCTTACCAGTTTTAGATGGTTAATGGATATTTTGTTGAACATTTTGGACGTTGATGGTGAAACCGTGTAAGTATTATATATGATAAAATGTTGCTTCAGTGGCGCGAGGACATCCGTATGATGGATATAGATGCGAAAATACCTATACGAGAATATTTGATGATACACCACGTTTACTATAATCTTTAGCTATGATAGCGTCTAGTTTATGTGCGTTCTTTTCGGCTGCTTCGGTGGCGGCAGTTCCGCGAGAAGAATGCTAAAAGTACACGCGACACGTTCATTTTTTATAATGACATCAATCAGGTGAAACAAATCGCAACTGTGATAACGTTTTAATCTCTGGTTCGTCATTATAATTTTCATAATACTAATAATAATATGTAAACGTCATAAGATCATAAAATACACAACACACGCGATAGTTAATAGATTATCCCGTGAACGTAAATTATATTATAATAATTTGTTAAATAGAACCTCAGACGTCGTTATCGTCGAGTGATATTTCACTAGTAATTGTTTTGTATATATCTACATAAGTGTTGTTGCGTATTAAGCTTCTGTCAAAAAAACCTATATATACCTTGTTTTCAATACATTATTATAATATTAATTAAATATCATATTATATGTTATTGTATTATTATTATTATTATTATTATTATTATATATTATCTTCACAATAAAATAAAAATTTTTCAAAAACATAAGTCTCCAAATAATGTGTTTATATTATATATTTATATGATTATTGTAATATTGACCTATATCACATGTTTAATTTTATTATTTATTCGTCATATTATCCATATTTCAGGTAGATTTAACAATTGTATATATTTAACCAGTTATAACATCCGTATGTAGATGACTTTATTTTGAGTAATGATTACGGTTATAAAATATAAATATATAATGATGAAATAAACAATAATCTAATATACTGCAGTTTATGAATTAAATACTGAACTGCCAATAAAGATAATATATATTGTACTATAGAATAAGTGACAAGTTTAATCGACTATCTTGCCGAATAAATATAAATTAATACCCGGTGCTCTATAAATTAAACAATATCTTGCTCATTGACGATATGCTCATTCCATATTATATCCTTCTATAGTTCTATAGTAAACTCATCTGCGTGAATCTGTGATATAATTGAATATTAATTCTTGTTTCTTTTTTATCCTTCCATTAATGAATTTCAAAATTCCCAGGTACATCATACTCGTTACGTTGTTCCTTTCCTTATTCCTAATTGTTCTACTATTTGAATAATAAATCCATAATTCAGTGCATACGAGACTACCAAATTAAAATTCTAACTTCTTTTTTAATAATTAGTTTGATTGCAAATTCGTAAATCTTTGTAAATATAATTCTTATTAATATGTGTACATATGCATTATATTATTATAAGTATTAATGTAACTTGTGGCAACACATAAAGAAGCGTGGAGGACGATTGTGGAATAAGCAATATGCATATAAGTGACCTAGGATAAGCTAAACAAAAACTACTGCAACTTGTTAATTTAGCTTACTATTCCCATTTAACTGAAACTAATAATAATAACAAAAAATAAATAAATATGAAAACAGTAACCAGTTAACGTAGATAAAAGATGGTATATCTATCATATTGTATTGTATGGTACAATGGTTTATAAGTATAGTAAATTAAAAAATATGTTAATAATAAATGTAAATAATTATTTATGTAAGACCCTTGTTTAAAATATAAGACAACTATATATTTATTCAAAAATGGTTCCTGATTTTGAACGTTTTATGTATACGTTTTTTACTGTCATAATATCATAAAGGTCAACAATTATATTCTACAGATTTCGACCGATTTTACGCATCTGTTTTCGATTTATTTCTGAATCGGTCCAATGGGTGGGAACTGGTATAAGTATACACGATCATACGACACGGTGAGTAATTTTTTTTAACCGTTTCATCTACGAGTATCTGTACACTTTAAACAGTCTAAACAGAAATTGGTCGTGATTTACAATGATTACGTGACAGAAAGAAAAGTTCTATAGTCTAAACTGAGTTTAGATAAAGAGTATAGTTTACTTTATATACATTACATTTAGTGACATCGGTTTTATAAACCATATAAATATAATTGGCGAATTTACATTCATAATGTAATTCATCAAACATCTAAAATGTATAGCTAAGAGCTAAGCAATGTATTTTTGTCTCTCTCAAAATGTATTAGATCATGTAAAAACCAAATTAGAATCATGCAATATCTAAAATGTAATTATTTATTAAATACATTTATGTATAGACCACAGTCATGTATATAACCTACGGGAGACAGACAAATCGTTGGAAATTATTAATAAGTTCCAATTATGTAAACTTTTTGATTTGAAAAAAAAAATAAATAAAAATGTTCAGAAACTAAAGTATTAATAATAGGATATCTACTAATCGATGAACTACTCCATAATAATAATAATATCTAATCATTATTTAAATTGTGAAACTATATATTGTTCCATTTCAATAAGAAATGAATAGGTACATCATACACAAATATGATTTGTAGTATAATTTATTATTGTATTATTATTTACAGCTGTTCATCGATTATTATACTTTTGTTTTTCTTACAAAATTAATTAATATAACATACAGCTCAACTATAATACTGCTACACTGTAATATATCAATTTAAATATGCGTTAATTACAACATGTGCGGTGAAAATTTAAGTTTTTAGTTAACTATATATACGAGTATATAATAAAATATAGTTAGACAGGTTGTTTGGTTACTATAATTATAAATTGTCACGTTATCACTTTTGTTAGAAAAAAAAATGTTACCTAATAACTTCTAAGACAAAAATCAAAATTTATTACAAAAAAAAAAATGTAATCACGTTAACATTTAAAAGACGCACTTTAATTTCCCCAATCACGATGATATTAATAATACATATTATATTTGTTTCGATAAAATCTGTGAGTTTATGTTTCTATGAGCACTTAAAATTTGAAACAGTATATTATAGTTTATGATACACCGACCTATATACGTTCATATAACCGTACAATTATATCCATATAATAGTACAATACTCATATATTTTTCGAAGCATCAAACGATCTACGCATATAGAATATATACCTACCCAAAAAAATCAACGACGTAATTGAAATACGTCTTTGTATTAGATAGTACTTGAGAATTACACATGCTTATAACAGTTATAAGCAACTATACATATTCAAAGATAAAACGATAAATTTATTAATTATACAAGTATGTATTTTATACATTTTTACGATTTCCTCATTTTATTGTAAATAGATAATTTGTATTAAACTTAATATTGTGTTTATATTAAATTGTCATTAAATTTCCTTTTTGTTTCATATCCATGTACAGTTCTGCAGTTTAAGTTGCTTTAAAATCTGAGTGAAATGACAAAAGTCGTCAAAATCAGAGACAATATTTATGAAATGTCCAAACTTAATAGCTAAGGTTTGAGAAATCAATATTAAATTATTCAAATTAAGTCTTCCTATTTAAAAATCTCACACAAACAAATGCAAATTTTATTTATGTATAGGTAGTTATAGTTTAAATTTCAACGAAATTGTCGAATTATAATTACTAATTTACCTATATACATAAAAAATGTAATTATGTTGTAATTCATATATTATTCGCATGAATTAGAAACTTTTAACTTTTAGTTATTATATATTTTCTATATAATATACAATAATGACATTTTAAAATTTTTTAGATTTATGTTAATATTTCAATCGTTACACGGTAGTTGGTATTGATTTATTTAAATTAACAGTTTTAAGTATCAAATTAAATTCGAATTGTTACTATATTATAATTATAATATTTCTAAACTTTCATGATTACTAATTAAAAAAAATATTACTTCAACTATATGATAAAATCAATGTGTATAATTGAACCACAAAACCGATGTTTAACGAGTTTTAAATAAGAACCAACAAATTAAAACTAATAACGTAAAATATTCACAAAAAAATTTGTGAAAATTGTTGGCGAGGAGATTGGGTTACACATGTTAAAATATTCTTAGAAACATAAAGGTCGACAGACTATCTCCGCTTATCTTCGTATCATTCAATTCAAATTAAACATAATCATTACAGTACATGCCCTATTCATTGACGAGTAGACTTCACGCCTTCTATATAGCAGAGCTACTTCTACGGTTTTTTTTATAATTTAGTTGTTTGTTTTTTTGTAACTACTGTAGAAATGTACCATAACGTTAATAATTGTTATTATTATTATATTTCTTCCGCAACTTAACTCACGACATCGTGTTATCTATCTTATGATGCATAAATTATTATATCGAAAATATTGATTTAAATCGTAGTAACTATTTGATTTATTTGAAGTATTTACTTCATATTATCCCGCATATTTTATTTAATATAATCATGTTATTATTTAAATGTTTTTGTATTCAAAAAACGGATAACAGAGAAAAATAAAGAAAAATATTTGAAAAACAATGCTGTAATAGTATTGTAATTATGCAAAACGGAAAACTCGAGTACAAGATGTATTGATTAATTAATCATATGTGTAAATAAATCATTTGATGGAGTGTACTAACGCGGTTTACCTACGTCAAAAGGGAGATTTTGTCAACATTTTATCAGACACTTCATAGTAATAATAATAATGCAAATAATTATAATATATATATATAGGTACCTATAACGGTAACTGAAGTACAGCAAGAATATGAGTGTGTTCTCTTAAGTATTAAAACAAAAATTATATATACATATTGTTAGAGTTCTAAATTTGAAATATTTCAATGAAATATAGAAAAATATTTTTTTTCCTTTTAAACGTGTTTGGTTATAGTTGGTTAGAAATAATATATTGATTATACACAGAAAATATTGATAGTGAATATACAAAAATATGCACCATAAATTTTTGATATTTTTTTCGTAGTGTCTGGAAAAAGATTTTTAGCTCACTAAGCAATAACTCAAATAGTCTAAAAAAAAAAGTAAATACAACAACTTCCGAGCCCTAGAATTTATCACTTGTATTATTAATTGGATCTTTACTAGTTATTAATTTATTATTATTATTTATTTTATATATTTTCTTTATTTCATACAATAAATCAACTTTAAAAAAATTTCACTTACAAATTGACGAGATTATAAACTTTAAGGTATAATAATTTATATTTTATTTTTCATTGAAATGAAATATTTCGAGAAAATAAATTTCATGAAATTTTAAAACCTTACATATTGTATATTTATGTATAGTATGTAAAAGAGGATATACTGTTAGCTATTTGACATGATTTCCTCAAATCAGTGGAGTTCCCAGGAATTTTTGATGGGGGGGATATGTGTTATAAGAAAAGACCGGATTTAATTCCATTAAAAACGCATAAAAATTGCATAATAAATTGCACTGTAAAAATACTAGTCATATAATAAAACTTTAAATTCTTAATTATAATTAAATTAATTTAAAAAAAAAATGATGAATGTATTACTTTTTTGAATTAAAGTTAATAATTAAATATATATTTCCAAATTATGTTCATTAATTAAATCTTTTATTACTTAAAATATGTTTGTACAAAGAAAAAATACGTTCTACTTCTACTACATCAATTATTTATTAGAGAAGATTAAAAAAAAACTCGATAATTTAGGCGTTATATCTAAATAAACATTTGCTTTACTCAATATGACTTCATAGTAAGATTTAATAGTTTTATATGTTATATCCTTTATTTTTTTTCAATTATATACATATACATACATTTATCTATAGATTTTTCCCGTTTGGACCAGGAATATTTGTTAAAATATTTTCAGCTTTTCTAAACCTATTCATATTTTAAGTAGCTCACTATTCGATTCTTCCAAGCTTGTAAGATTAATGGATAACTTAGATAAGTTTAATTGCATGAATACTATAAATCACATTTAACTGCATTATATTGTACAAGTTGTTTCAGTTTTTTCACACTGATGGGGATTAACATCGTTTTATAAGCTTTTAATCACAATTAAAAAAAATTTAAAATTATTTGCATAGAAAATTGTAGCAATAACCATGTTTCCGACCTTGTAATAATAGGTTCGGGAATCAAGATGTAAAGGTATACCCGGAATTTCTTTTCTGTATTTATTTATTCTCGATGGTATTACTTTTAAGAAAGCTTTGTTTCCCTAAAATAAACGAAATAAGTTACATATATATTTAGATTTTATGTATTAAAATAATTACCATTGTTAAATAATCTATTTATGTTATAATAAATTTAGTTTAGTTAAGTATTTTGTTTAATAAAATACCATATTTAAAATAAAAATCCAAAAACGTGAAAAATTGCAAAAAATTGCATTATAAAATTAAATAGGCAGAGAATGAGAGAACATAAAGTATATAATTATAATAAAATGTATATATTATAATTTATAAGCAATAACTTATTACTTATAATCAAAAGCAATGACTTTATAACAAGTAACAACTCTAATATCTAATAATTTGTTTTACGAAAGTCAGCAAAAAAAGTCAATGGGGGGATATAACCCCTAACCTCCCCCCTGGGCACGCCACTGCCTCAAAACAATGATTATACATGTTATTATAATTTATAACTTACTATAATATATATATATATATTGGTGTAACCGTGTGTGTAATTACTAATTAGTAAAAAATATTACTTTAACAATTTAACATTACACTACATTATTATTTACACTGTAATACAAGTGTAAATTACGTATCCTGATAAGTGTTCCAAGGTTCATACTCAATTATATGGTGGTAAACCTCACTAAACCGATAAACTATCTTCACGAAAGGTATACTAATAAATTATAATATGAATTTCCAATCTGAATTTTATCTTATAAGAAAGTCAGAGAAGATCTGTAGTCATTAAAAGGAGATTAGAATGAAATTTTCAGCGTTAAAATACGCTATAGTCCATCATGAATATAGTTAACGGTGTATTTTGAAATAGCTTCTGCAGCATCCCACTTGGCCATTGTTTTCTTAAAAAAAGAAAAAAGTATGTAACCACTCTGCGGTACAGTATGTCCCAAAAGTCTCGTATCATCCATAATATCTCCATAGAAAATCAATATATTTAAAAGCGGTTTTTTTTTACAGTACTAAGTATGCAAATTCTGATTGAATGGCATAAAATTCAAATTTTTTTTTTAAAAATACAAAAATTATCAAAAAATTTTTTATGCATTTAAGAATTTAAAATTTTTAAGATAGCCATTTTGTTGAACACATTTTTTAAAGCAGTTAAAAAAAAACATTAAAATTCAATAAAAATTGACCAAGTTAGAGCATATTAAGTTTTTGAATAATTGTAATAAAAAAAATCAATTGTTTCACATTTTAATAATAAAATATTTATTTTAGCATGACAATACTTTTATCTTATTAAAGTTTTGATTTGAATAGAAATAAAAATAGCCGTGTCTTATGATTTAGGTTAGCGAAACTGGTTACCTATTTTTAAGTATCTTAATTATCATGAAGTGAACCTAAAGTTACGAAATTGGACATAATCTTACAGTTATAATTAATGCTATTTATAATAATAATACCTACGCATATCACAATATTGTAAATTATAATCAAAATTATTATTTTGTGTTCTTTCTTTATAGCTATTATAGCTATTAGTGTCACATGTACAGTACGTATTGTGTCTTTAGCTATAACTTTTTATTTCTTACTTATTTTGTTCAATATTTAAAATTACTCATATATTCTCAGTACATGAGTACATCGACATGGTGAAATGTTACTTCCGAAACAACGAAAATCATAGACAAGTAGTGGCGAAACTACGGAGGTGTTTAGGGGTGCTGAAGCACCCCCAGCTTTACTTTAAGCACCCCCAAGTTCCACGTCTTTGTAATTTCAAATATTTATAGTTTTAAGAATGTAGTTTAATTTTTTATGATTTATTTATTTTTTTCTGATCTCACATACTGACCTGAAAGGGTGCTAGGGTACTATAGCACCCCCTTTGGAATATTGATTCCTAGAAATAAATACTCTACACAACATGCATTTTTCAGCAGGCCGGGTACACTTATACACAAAATAAGAACAAAAAAAATTAACAAGTAATTTTTCCTTTTGCAATACTGATGATTGATAACCAGATTTGATAATCCTTTGTTATTTATTTAAATCATAAAATTATAAAAATGTTTTATTAAATTCTGAGCGCAGTGATGAAAATGAATATATTGATTTTACAATGATGTATGTTTTTATTTATTTATTTATTTTTTTTTTTGTGTCTGTCATCACATTTTGAAGTAGTAATAGTGATTTAATATTTTACTTCAGCCCCTTTTTGAAAAGGAAAATGAATCTAATTGGTACTTTGGAGAGGGGGGGTCAAAAAAAAAAAGCTTAAAAAATTCCAGTAGTTTTCAAAAGCGTCACGAAAATCACTAAAAATATAACGGAAAAACGGGAATTTTCACGCATAATCAGTTTTAGACAATCTATTTACGATTAAATTTAAATATTTTGACTTTTTAAGCTATTTATAGACAATTGAAATTTTTTATTTTTTTTTTCAAATAATAAAAAAATGTCGATAAAAATTTGACATTCCAAAAAATCTTTAAAATTTAATAGAAGGTTTATTATAAGTTGTACTTATCATAGTAAAAAATAATCAAAAAGCGTTAGTCACAATTTTTGTTTATAAGCATTTAAAGATGAGTAAAACTAACCAGTTTCGCTGTTCAGCAAACGATAAGACACGGCTTTTTTTATTTCTATTCAAATCAAAACTTTAATTAGGTCTGTAAAAGTATTGTCATGCTGAAATAAATATTTTATTATTAAAATGTGAAACAATTGATTTTTTTATTACAATTATTTAAAAACATAACATGCTCTAACTTGATCAATTTTTATTGAATTTTAATAATTTTTTTTTTTGAACTGTTTTAAAAAATGTGTTCAATAAAATGGCTATCTTAAAAGTTTTAAATTCTTAAATGCATAAAAAATTTTTTGACAATTTTTGTATTTTTAAAAAAAAAATTTGAATTTTATGCCATTCAATCAGAATTTGCATACTTAGTACTGTAAAAAAACCCGCGTTTAAATATATTAATTTTCTATGGAGATATTAAGGGTGATACGGAACTTTTGGGACATACTATATAGTAGGAGTCGAGAGCATTTCGTCATAGATGTAGTTACATCCATTACAACATTACAAAATGACAAAATGAGTGTGTTAAATTTGAATTCAATGAATAATGATTTTAGCAGAGATGGTCTATTATCATAAATAATGCTTGAATTGAGGAGGAGGTCATAGAGGGTGTAACCCATATAGTTATATCCTAATTAAAGACATTTAAATATTTAGATATACACATTTTTTTACACTTTTGCATTCTTTTTTTAATTTTTACTAATTTAAACATAGCAAATAAATATATTGATATTGATTATTATCATTATTTATTTTATTATTAGTAATATGGTATATAAACATTATAACATAAAATATACCAACTATAAATAAGCAAAAGTATAAAATTAATCAGAATGTTTTAAAAATATAATTTTATATACATACAAATATATAAGTAAAAATTGCAAATGCTCACGAAGAATATTTTTTAATTACAATTATTTAGTTTTATGAATAAAAAAAAAAAATAAATAAATTATGTTAACCAAATAATTATAAAAAAAAATCGTGTTTATTCTTTAATATTTTTAAATAGCTATAATAAAAACATATTGAGGAACTTACATTGGTTTTTCTAATCTTATAAGAAAATTTTGTGACAATATTTTTTTCAACATTTGTAATTGGTATATAAATGATTTAATAAGCTACTAATATTAAATATAGAAGATTTTTTAGATACAATCGACAATCATACTATCAACACTAACTTTCTAAGTTATTATAATGACTTGCTGATTATAACATTATAACAAATTAGAGCATTAATGATTGACTTTCAATAAGAAACATGGTCAATATTGTACTTTTTATTACTTTTATAATAAATGTTTTCATTATTAATCATTCTATGCAAATAATTCTCTATAAATACTTATATGTTATATAAAAACTTTTACTTTATAATTTTTAAATTTCTTTATAACATATTAATTAATACAGAATAAAATTATGTAGGTATATTATTATTATAACGATCGTGCGTTGTATAGTGAAGAAGTCAATTTTTGAAGCAAATCACCGAGTTATAATTTTCTGCTCAAATGACTCCAAGATTTAATAGTGATTGGACGACATCTTTTCAGACGTTCTTTCAAATCTCCAGCATTCAAGTAACTTACGTACAGTTTTGAAAGTCGCTCGTCTAGTAAGCTCATGACAGCCAACGTGAAACCTTGGGACTTTGTTCGGTCCCCATCTCAAGGTATGATGAAACCACGGATCCTATAGTCACAGATCTGCCGAATGATGACCCGTTGAACAGTAGCTCTGATATTTAACCGAGCTTATTCATGGAGCGGAATATACAGGCTGAGTCGACCATGTTTCAGTCATTGAACCACTTCCGAGTCTAAGCTCAGTGGGTTAACATAGCCGTTCTGCTATTATAGGTGATTTTGTCGGTATGAACGGGAATCATCCTACGCCGACCGATTTATAGTTTTGGGCTTATTTTTTTTTTTTTATGTTGTGATCATGATTATGAGATTTACATTTAATATTTACCTGAACATGAGAAATATATTAATAGCAAAAATAAAGTAGACAGCATTTATGATGAATCTTAAATATCATCATAAGCACTATTTAATTTATTTTTGCTATTTAATATATTTTTTATCTTCTGGTAAATATTAAACGGAAAACTCATTATCATGATCACAATAGTAAAAAAAAACATAAGCCAGCAAATTTTGCATATTATCATTACTGAGTTTATAAATATTTCGGAATATACGATGCATTCATTTACAATATGTTTTTCATCGAATATATTACCATTGTGCCATGGTGCCATTAAATTTTCAATTAATTGCAACATATCTGTACCATTTCTCTCATTTTCAAGTAATGCAAATACCAGTGTTTGGTTATAAAATGATAAGTCTCCAATTAATAAATCGTAATTAATCACGTTCGCAGAACAAATATTTATAACGTAAAGACAAAATACTATAAAAAACATAATCGTTATTTATTATGAACTGTAAAAATGTAAAAATATATCTTCTACTTAGTATAATATGTATCTACATAAGTACATAACAATATATTCGAATAAGAAACAATTATAAATAAAAATATTGTTATTTTAAATAATATATAAAAAAAAACAATTTCTTGTATAGAAACAGCTAATTAATTAAGCCATTAAGATATTAATTTTATAGTTGATAGATAATTGCGGGAAAAATTGTTAATTAAATATAATAAATATACCATTATTTGTAACTGCTTATATACTTTACAATTATACGTACCTATGCACTCAATATGCTTTTTATATATATTATACTCTTTTTTAATTTTAATTTTAACATTTGTGCTCATTATTATTTTAGTTTTTTGGCTATCTGTAATCAACTCTATTTTAGACTTGAATAGTACTTTAACTAATGAAATCAATAGTTGAAACTTAAAAGAAAAATTTAATGAATAGATATTATATTTGAATTGAATGATAGAATATGGTGACACGTGAAAATATAGTATAATAAATTATAACTTTAAACTACAGGTATTAATTATTTATTAACAAACACTGATTAATGCATTCGAAATAAATAGCAAAAACTCTATTTGAAGTTATACTGATGTCTAGTAGCGTGGCAAGCAAATTTCAAACCTTAAATAAGTATATTTAAACAATGACCTCACTACCTCCAACAACATAATTATAGACAGTGGCGTAGCTATCATCGGGCAGAGCAGGGCAGTGCCCTGGGGCCCCTAGAGCTCAGGGGCTCTCAGAGCTCTTGGTAAATTTTAAAAATACATCCATAAAATAATTAAAATAAAATAAAAAATTGGATTCATTGACAAACGCAATGAAGCCGGTATTATTTAAAAAAAAAAATATTTAGGTAAATTTAAATTTGTGTTGCTTTATGAATTTATACACTATGTTTTAAACAACATAAATTATGCATACAAAATTGTACAAAAATTTTATATCAATTTGGATCAAGCAAGTAACGTTTTAGAAGAGACTAAAGACAAATTGAAAATTTACAAAAATGGCTTTGAATCATTACACAGTAAGGCCACAGAAACTGCAAGAAAATATGATATTGGTCTTCATTTTCAAGTAAGACGGCAAAGCAAAATTAAAAAACATTTTGACTATTTAGTTTCAGATCACCGATTTGGAAATAGAAGGATATATTTAAAATAACCATTTTTAATAATATATTAGACATAATTATCACTGAATTAAATAAGCATTTTATTGATATGAATAAAGTCAGCAAAGTATTTGATTTTTTAACTACAAAAATATTACGTAGCATTGACAAAAAAACTCTTTTACAAATATGTGACCAGTTTCAAAGCAAGTATTCGGATGCAATAGGACCAAATTGTTCGCTACAGTTTCTCAATGTTTACCATCTCACTTCACCTGAATTAACTGAGACGTGTAGTGTTTACCAGTTATATAAGGATATTATAACCAAATTTGGAGTGATGGAATGTGATATAACAGAAGTTTTCATGGCAATTTTACTATTTTATACCATTCCTACAACTTCTGCAGGAACTGAGAGATCCTTTAGCAAACTAAAAATAATCAAAAAGTATCTTAGAAATAATACCGGACAGGATTGACTCAAATATTTATCATTGATTGCAGTTGAAAACAAGGCAGCTTTAAAATTAGATTTAAGTAAAGTTATAGATCACTTTGCTAATATTAAAGCTCCTAAGAGATTGTAAATTTGATTAGATAAAATTAATTAATTAAAAACGATGAAATTATAATATTTAAAATTTGTTTTAGTAATTAAATGGATTTCCTTTTTATTTTGAGTATCAATTAATCATCTTTTTATTATTTTCATTAATAGTTTTATAGAGGTATTTATATTTAAAACAACAATATAACGTATAATATTATTTTTCTTATCGATAGAATTAAGGGACCTAATGTAGTTACTGCCTTGGGGCCCTTTCCCATCTTGTTACGCCTCTGGTGACATATGGCTCGTGAAGCATAAACGTCGTTAGATAAATGTGAAATAATACAAAATAACAATTAACAATATTTAATAATAACATAACACACACATCATGAGCAATACATTCGGATATCCCTATATTATTTTTCAGTGCATACTACCTATATATTAGTTTATTATTTTAACCGGTGGTTCGGTAAGAGATACGCGATTTCCGATCGCCGGCAATAATGAACAAAATATTTATTATTTTTAAATTTACCTTATGCATTCTTCTAGATTTAAACCATATACAATTTTTAAGAGTAGTTTCTTGTTTAGCTCTTAATAGTAATTTTTTTCTAAATTAAATTTTTTCATTTAAACATTTGTCGTCAGCATTATTAGGCAAATGACTGTGGCTTTTACCACTTACAATTAAACCATTTTACCTAATTATTGCAGATACTTAGCAAAAATGTTTGTAGCAAGTCAAATAACAAAAATAAAAATATATTAAACATTTATTAATTTAAACAATAAAAATAGATATATAAAATTCAAAGTGAAGGTAGTTTTTAATTTAAGTATGAACAAACACAACTTACCGAACTCCTTTACGTTCACCACCGTTAAATCTGTAAAAAAACACTTTATCTTTAATGCGATTCATTACAATATTTGCAACTTGGGTTTTAAATACTTATAAATAATATGAAAATTATGAACAAGATATACTGGAACAATACACTACATGAGATGAACGTTAATAGAAAATTAGAAAATTACATAAACCTACTACAGTAGAACACTGAACAACGGTGATCAGTGTGAACAGTGTGAACACGTAAAGTCGTGAAATATTTATAGATACCTAATTTAAAACTGAATGCTAATTTTAAATTTTTGTTAAGACAAATTAATATACAAAAAAGTATGATGATAATTAATTATACAGTCGAACTTGGTTAACTCGAAGTTGAAGGGATCGGGAAAAAAATTCTAGTTATCCAAATTAAATTTATTTTCTATTGCTATGAAATTATTATAAATAAAGTAATGTAATAAAAAATATTTACTATGTATTTATTTATGAATTATGTATATGTATTTATGTATGTATAAACAAAAATTAAGTTAGAAAATTATTTAAAAAAATTTTGAAAACTTTATTTTATATAGATAAATGAGGAAAAATCACAATCTTATAATATTAAAAAAACTCAAAACTTCGAGTTATTCACAAAAATATTCGAGTTAAACAAGATTTTTTTACATTGTTTAAATAGGAAATTCTAGGGACCGGAGTAAAAGTTCATGGTATTGACGACTTCGAGTTAAGGAAGTTCGAGAAAACCAAGTTCGACTGTATATTCATCCACACTAGTTTTAATTTTTAAATTCAAGATAAATTTCTAGGAATACGCAATTTCATTGGGTCGTTAGGCAAATGTCGTCCACCATACGCCTTTTTTTATGTCAAAGATAAAATAGTTTTAAACATTCATACTTAACTCTATAAGAAAATAGGTAATAATTTAAAAACATATATATATACACACACTATTTAAAATAAAAGATTCCGGGTGGGGGGGCTTAAAGCCAAAATCCTCCCTTGAATACGACACTGATCGTCATTGTATTAAATGTAAAATAATTGGAAAAAAGCTTTGTTTATTGGGAAAATATGTTATACATTAGTTATTAGTTAAATCAAAAACAAAAAATATTGTATAATATTTAAAACGGGTATAATACAGAAATCGAAGTTCACGTTAAAATATTACAGTATCTATACTTAAGTACACTGGCGTAGCCAGGATTTTTTTTCAAGGAGGGGCTGATCAATTTTTGTAAAATACAATTTAAGATTTTTGTTGCGATTTATATAGACCATTAAAAATTTAAATTCATTTTTAATTTTCTTAATATTTCAGGAGGGCTACAGCCCCCTCTGCTTCCCCCCTGATAAACTGTATACTATATTGGTAATTTTAAATAATTAACATTTTAGATATATAATAATGGTCTTTGGAAAAATAACGGGCATACGGGCCTCATCGTTGGCTAGTAATAAACAATACTGTACCCGTCGTCAGGGAGATTTTCAATTTTTTCGTTGTCGGACAATATTATAAAAGTTCATTTACAATTCCTAGTCCAAACTATCGCTACACTACCACACTTTTAATAACATCACAGTATATAACAACAATATAAAATGGATAAACATATTACTGACTTCGAGGAGTTCATTGATCAATCTATACAAGAACTAAAATCATACGTTGACGAAATTGTGCAAGACGTGATGGAAGATTTATTGCAGACAGTGTGTTGCGAAGAACATCCGTTGTCGGGCGAAGACTCGTCGTCGTCGTCGTCGTCAGAAACAGAAGTGCAGTCGGTCGAGTTGACCCTCGATCGAGGAACGGCTGCCGCCGTTTCTGACGACGAACTGGCTGACGGCGACTCAAAAGTAACAGATGTGGACATGCTTCCAACGAGGGAAGAAGATCTGTTGCTGGGCGGAGACGCGCCGACATTGGAAATGGAGTTGCAGTCCATCGATTTAACCGTTGATCAAGGAACGACGGCCACCATTTCCAATGTCGAGCTGGCGGATGTTGACGCAGAAGTAAACGATATGGACATACTACCGGTCTGCAGAGGAGAAGAAGTACGGAATATGTTCGGAGATTTAGTAGGTTGGCTTCAACCTGGTGTAGCCATGCCGCAACTCGCTCCACGCCGTCGGAGTAGATTCTCCACGGCGTGGAAACGACTCCGGCGAGTTTTTCGATGCATATGTTGCACCCGGGCCGGTTAAACCCTAACTGCCTCCCTGACCGAAGACATAGGATTGGAAGACGGCGACGCATGGGATCGGGGAATAGATACTGGAAAGAGCACGGACGGTGCGTTAAGCTGGTAAATCACCTGCGCGCGTTCTCCGACCACTCGCGGTGCGACGGGTTCGCCGGAGACGAATGCTCGGCGGTGGATGCGATCGACCCTCTGGCGGCACGGCGGGCTCCCGGCAGTTTTGGCGGAGCGACGGACGACGACGACGACGGCGGTTAGCCTGTACCGGCGAAGGCAACGACTCCGCCTCGACCGCTGTACCATCGACGCGGCTGTGATGGCGACTCGTTACGACGGCGGTGGAGACTTTGCTGCGCACGGGGTGAGTGATGATTGTAGCTAGGAACACGGAAGTCAGCTCCGCCGGACCCGCGAAACTCGAAGTTTCAGGGTCGGGCGGCGCGCGACTCCGGTCGCCACCGGATGCAGACACGGTCGACGGGACCGCCGGGACGAGATCTATACAGAGAGTACGCTGACTCTCTTTTTCGTCCCGCGGCGATTCCGTCGGCCGAGTCACGCTTCCGGTAGTCACCGATTCTGTAGCATCAATTTATTCGTTCCCCCCGTGCGTTTCGGTCTCCGCTGTCCGTCGCCAGAGTCGTCATCATATCTGCATCGTCGACGCGCACCACATCGCGCACTAGCCGCTCGCTGTCGGCCGTCGCTCCTGAAGCCGAAGTTGTCGGGACTCGCCTGCCGTCACGATGGTCGTCGAATCGCGCTCCTGGGCAAACGCTCCAGCGGCACTCGTCCGCCCGCGAGACCGGTCGCGAGAATGCTGCACAGGTGACCAGTATAGCCTTTTTATCTTACACGCTTTTTATGCACTCATTTCGCCATCCAGTATCTCCCCTCCCAGTTTATTGTGTCTTCCTTCCGATGTTCCCCTCCCCCTTTTTTTTACCTTATTTCGTTTTTTCTTTTCCTTTTTTTAAAAGGATAATTATATTTGTTCGTGTTAACACGTTTTTTTTTGATTATTGTTTACATTTTTTCACACATTGAGACAGACTAAAAAATATACACTTTTTTCAATTATTTCAATATTCCAAAATTGAATATGCTGTCTGAGTCCTATAAGACCACATTTTGTAATTATTTTTTTTTTTACTAATATTTTTTACGTTAAAATACGTTTTGTTTTGTTATTGTTTATAATGTTTCACACATTTAGACAGACTCAAAATTATATACTTTTTTCAATTATTTCAATATTACAAAATTAAATATGATGCTGCTTGAGCCTTTGGGCCACATTTTGTATTTGTTTTTTTTTTTTAAAAAACGTTAATATTTGTATTTTCTATTTTTGTTTACATTTTGTTTTGAATTTTTTCAAAAAATTGTTGTTATTAAAAAAACAATAAAATTAAAAATTGTTCACGTAAAAAATTGTATTTTTTTCGTATTATTAAGTATTTAAATCAATTATTACAACATTAACAACTTAGTACCATGAAATAGTAAAATGTGAAAATATCAAACATCATACATCACCCTAATAAACCTAATAAATTGTTCAAAAATGGTAACAATTATTATGTCAGTTGAATGTTGATAATATAATAGAAATAGATCATGCCTTTAAATAAAACTAACTAATTTTAATAATTTAATAATTTTAATTGATGTACGTGCATGTTTTTGTGTGCGGCATATAAAAATGTATCCGAGTTGAAGAAATAAAACACGTATTGTAGATAATATGAAGTTTTTTCGAATTAAGCATTAGCTATATTCGATATCGATATAATACTTCCACACATTTTTTTTTAACATTTAATAGAAATATATACAATTTGTTAAACAGTTTACAATAAGCATATGAGCGCAACAAAGTAGATATGAGCTTAAATGCTTGAGGTGAGTAGCCGGAGTAGCTACCCAGCAGTGGCACTTGACTCTTCTATCTTTTATACATCCAAAACTATACAGTGCATTTTTTAAATTTCTATTAGAGGGAGAACTGCTGCAGGGATTACGGGAAAACATATCAAACAAGTGATATAGGTAATATAGCTAATATAGGTATATAAGTATTAAGTATACTGGATTTATATACCACTATAGATCCTCGTCGCGTATGAATGTTTAATAAGTAGACATAGTACCAAGTAATACTCAGAATTTTTAAGCTCAAAAGCTGAATAAGCGGATAAACCAATAAACGGTGGCTTAGCGATATAGATGTTGTATGACTAAAAATTTTACTATATTTACATTGACGATTATATAAACATTAAAACACTTGTGTCTTGTATTATAAAGAATATTAGAATAGAATTAACTCCAAATTAATGTACATTATAGTACCATTAGTACCTATCGTCAAAGTGTGTATAGGTACTCCACTTAAATGTTGTATTTATCATTTTTTTTTTATTGAACTACACAATATTTATCTAATAAACCGACCGTCTAGTCTCGAAATAATTCACATTAGTTTAACAATTTATCATAATATATTATAAAAAATAAATAATTGATTATAAATCAGTGATGCCGAATTTTAAAAAATAAATTCAGTTCAAATGAAAATACAACGGCCAAAGTCACATTATTACTTTGTATATAATAACATTTTGTAGAAGTTTAATAGGTTTAACTTTCAAAACAAATATTAATAACGCAATTCAATGAAATTGATACGCAATACATTAATATTTATTAGTTTATTACACATAATTAATTTTGAGTAGCGTACAAAGTACTTAAGCTACTAGGTATCTAGATTATATCAATATCAGTAATTTTATCATTTTCGTATCCAGGAGAGGCGAGAGGGGTGTTTTAGCCATTTTGGGTGTCAGAACACCATCCTTCAACGATATAATTACATAATCAAAAAATATAATAATGTTCAGTATGAAATATTAAGAAATTTAGATATAATTATTAATTTAAGTATAATATAAACTAAATATACACCAAATTACCACTAATTACAATTAAATATAATATTCAAATAAAATAGTTTGATTGTTAGAAATTGAATATAATATATAATATAAAGTATAGAAATATTAATTTATGAACATGAATTTCCTTGAGATGTAAAATAGTAAAAAGAGGCATTGGTGGAGGGACCCATTCACCCCATAAAATATGTCATTACCTGTAGGTATAAAATCTTATAAGTAATAACCAATGTTTGTACATGTTATTGCAAGTTTGTTTTCTTTGGTTAGAAGGTGATTATAAGTTACACAATTTTTAATAATTGATCAATTTTCACTGATTAGTAAACTAAGGTAAACTTGTGATCGACCCTTGATAGTAACAAATCGAAAATGCTCTAAAGATTATAATTATATTATAAGATTGACAGATAAAAGAAAAAAGTGTTCTTTTTTTATCACACATTATATATTTATATACATATAATGTATATTAATTGATATATTAGACAAAAAAATTTTTACATCACAACACGTCTCAACACATTTATACAAAATAAAAAAAAACAAACAAATGCCACATACAATTTTAATGATTAAATTATTTTGTGTTTAATTATTTTGGATTCAAACAGTCTTTAAATAATTAAATATCTTTTTAGTCTAAAAATATTGTTCAAGATTAGCTGAGCTTTAATATAGGAAAGTGAGAATTAGTTGTGAAATCAAAATCCAACGATACATCTGGTCCTCTCATATATCCACTAGCTAGTAACTTCATGGTTACAAAATTTGTTTTACATACTTTTATTAAATCAAGTACCTAAAAAAAATACACAGAATTTAGTATTTAATACAACAATAAAATTATTAATTAATTTTGGTAGTTACTTGTTGCGAGTGTGGTTGTGCAATTGTATCTAAAAGACACCTTGCTTGATGAAATAGCTCACAACTATTTAAATATAACATTCCAGAATCTCCAGATGCTGAATCACGTATTTGGCATCTAGTCATTTGAAATTCATTATAAGAAAATGGTGGAGGTACAGCTACTGCAGAGAATGCAGCAAATCTGTGTTCATAGCGAACTTTTTCATTATCAAATTTTGCATGTTTTGGTGTTCGAATTTTACCTTCTAGTTGAAATCCTATCAATGTCTGTAAAATAATTAATATAATAGTTTTTAAATATTTTACTAGTCTAAATATTTATAAAAAAATATAGTTCATGACATCTATCATCTTTTTTATAGTTATTGATAACGTTTGTTTTTTAAAATATTCAAAAAATCCTATATCTAATAAATAATAATTAAGTGTATGCATTTTTATACTCAGATAACTTGAAATAATCTCCCAGAGGATGGGGGTAGAGTTTACCTTCAGTAGTCTATGCCCATTATAAGATGTGACCAAGATATATCCCCAAGCGTGCATATAACTGCAACAGAGCTGACAAACACAAGTTTACAAACTTTCCAGCAAAGGAATGCCATATGGCCCTCAACTTTGTATTGACAAACCAAGAGGAGTTGACTTTGATGTAGCTATCATCAAACTAAAAGCCAATAAATCTTCTAGTGGGGACAATTTAACAGATCAAAAATAGTAGCAAGAAATATAAAGATGCTATGTATGAACTCTCATATACTGTACATAGAAAATGAAACGATAACAACCAATTGGAGTAATGGAATAATATGTACTATTTTCAAAGTAGGAAATAAGATAGAATGCACAAATTACAGAGGAATTATGCTGATAAATGTCTCATATAAAACTTTATCCATTAAACTGCTAATAAAACTAGAAACACATTCTGAAGAAATACTGAATGAGCAGAAAAGGAACCATCGATCAAATCTTAAAATATACAAATAATATAAAAATGCTTAGAATTGAATACTACTCTATTTCAATACACCTACATTGTATTGACTACCAACAACACACACACACACACACACACATATATATATATATACATATACACATACACATACGGGAATATTATTAGGTACAATAAAAAAATGTAATACTATTATTTTAATATTATATGGTTCATGGCCCAGCACCACGCTTCTCGCGGCCCATGGGTTGGGAACCGTTGCCTTATTTGAAATATTGTTCAATATTATTTTGTACCAAGTTGTAAAAGATATAGTTAAAATAGTAAATATTATCAAGAATTCTTGATTAATTTGAGAATATTCAAACAATATTGAAATAATGGCAAGCAACAAAGATTCTATGAAAGAAACTTACAGCAGTATAGAAAATAAGGGAGAATACTGGGCTTAAAAATGAATGAACAAAAAATTAAATATATGAAACTATTTTCAGTAGAGGCATAATTCAAGGTACAAAACCTTACAATCAGTGAATACAAAATATAGCTTTGAAGGTTTAAAAAATGTTGGGTATCTTGGATCTTTATTTAATAATAGTAATACAATTTTAAAAGAAAAAAAAATATGACTGGCAATTGTGTTTACTTAGTCACTATCATAATCATCAAATCAAAGCTTCACATGAAAGCTACTAAGATGATGCTATACAAAACTTTAATTAGATCCTTAGTCTGTTATGGAGCTGTAATTTGGACACTGTCGTAATCAAATGCCAATAGATTACAAATTTATGAGAGAAAAGTGGTACAGAACAACAACATAATAGAATACATTTTATAAAATGAAAATATTGTGAAATACGTAGAATCATACAGAATTAGAAAAATAGATAGATGATTGAGTAATGTTGAAAGATTATTCAAAAGCATGTTTGTCAAAGTGAAATAAATCAGAAAACTAGAGATGCCAAGAATTAGCTGGCTAGATAGTACAAATAAAGATCCATAACAGATTGGTATATTGAACTGGAAAATTACTACTAAAGAGAGAAATGAGTGAAGAATTATTTTGGAAGCCAAGGGGTCAATACTATAAACTGTAATTCTTAAGAGTAGTATAAATAGTATACCTTAAAATAAGCACCAGTTAAACTTTGCATTGCATGACACATAACAATTTCTTGACTATATGGATGTGGTTTTTTCTTTTTAGGCTTATTCCGTTTTGTTCGATTTTTTTGAGAATCAACCAGTGAATCGCTGCCAAGCAACACATTATCTGCTCTATTTAATGTAGACACTAACCAACCATACAAAAATTGATATAAATACCTAAAATGATAACAATTTATTAATAAATAAATAACAATTTTTTTAAGTATAAATTTTTACCAATAAATATACTGATATTCATGGGGACTATACAGTTCCAGTTCAAAACCAGACAGTAAGTACATTATCATAATTCTAATTGTATGATAAATTATCCATGTACTAAAGCTAGCTAAATGCTCTCTTGGTGGATCCAATTTTGATGAGAATGAGTGCAAAAATGCATCAACCCTTTGAGACTGATAATAAAATAACAAAATAAATATATTTAAAATTTAAAACAGTTACTAAATAAATTGATTTATAATCAATAGGTTACAATATTAATATTAAAATGTATTGATTTCAAATATGTACCTCATCTTGTAGTGCTGAAAAATCTTCCATAAGATGTGCTAACTTATCTCTTTGTCTAGCTTTATTGTGGCCACAAATTTGAATCAATCCGGCAAATGGACGAGTACAATGTTCAAAAAAATTGTATATACAGTCCTTAGCCTAAAAAAATTAAATACATTTTATTTGTATTGCAAAAGGTAGAAAATATAAATATTACTTGAGAGTTAGACAAAATGTTTAAACGCGGTATAAGTGATGGTGGTGCTATAAACGCCTTAGCCCATTCTCTAAGACAGTCCTCAAAATCCTGAGTACCAAATACTCGGTTAGGTTGAGGAAAATAAAGCGTTTGCATAATTGATCTAGATACAATACATAAGTGATTATTGTGACCAAGTTCAATAAAACATTCCTAAAAAAAAAAAAAATAACATGTACAGAATTAAATTATAGGTATTCAATATTAATATAATAATATAATATACTATGATAGCAAAACATACCAAAGCACTAATAAAAGTTGTACAATTTGTCAGTTTACAAATTTGTTTCAGTCTTGTTAACAACGAATCAAAATAAACATAAGCTTCATCAGCCGGTTTAATTTTTGTATAACGAGGAAATGTAGGTGGTAACAATTTTTGATTTATTAATGGGTCAAAGCCCAAATCATAACACCAATCTGAAAAATATAAACAAAAAATAGAATAGAGCATAAAATTAAAATAATTTGATGTTTTCTCACGGCCAACTTTGGGAACTCCTTTATCCACGGTGCTTATTAAAGAAGGAATTAATAATCCACAAGTAGTTAACAACCTCTGGGTTTCTCCCATTGAACTTGAATGATTCTCACGTCGATTAAAAGAAAGTAAAATTTGAAAAAAAAGTCTAACAAACTTAATTCGTGTATTTAATGCAATATAGGATTCATTCTGTAAAAAAAATTATTTAAAAATAAAACAGTGCTTACTAAAAAAAAAAATCCATGTACTATACTTCATCATTATTTGCATTTGATTTTAATTTATGACTTATAGACTCATCAACTTCTCTCATCATGCCAATCACACGAGTGACAGAAATCTCATTAAAATAATGATAGTTATAAAGCGCAGGTTGAAAATCTTCTTCTTCAAAAACTTGTGCCCTGTAGAATATAATTATATATTAGATAATTTATTATACAAGATGTTCAAAAACTGTTAAAAGTTTGGAAATAGTCATTAGACTAATTGAGACTGATAAATGATAAACTGATATAATTAATGAGATTATTAAATATTTTACATAATAAATATAATGTTATCTGTTATTGTTTCATGTGTGTATTAAAATATGCATAAAGTATTTAAGAGTTTCTAAACTTTTTGACAACTGGTATAATTATATGTTACTTGTGGTACACAATGTATTATTTACTAGTTTAATATATAAAATTACTAACCTGTTAGCAAAGTCCCTAATTTCTTCAATAATTTTATAAATGCATATACAAAATGCTTTTAATGGAACAACTTCAATTTCATATGGCTTTTGGAAATATAGATTTGTGAACACTGTTTGTGCTAAAGAATGCCCTTCAAGCCATGATACAAGACAAGCTAATGTAACATCTATTATTGATATTTGTTCAGACACAGAAAGATCACTTAATTTCAAATCCTCTAACTGTAATTATATTTCATAATAAACATGAATACATTTAATTTTATATTTTTTTAATATTATTTATACATTAATTAAAACACATTTAATAAACAGAAAAAACTTATTTAAGACTATCTACAAGAAACTAATTGAAAAAAATATATCAAGCAGGAAATTTTTTATCACTACTATCAATGAAACATCATAAACAAGTTTTACTGTATTCAATAAGTAAAATAAATATTTAACACTGAATTATTCTGTTAGTCCTTTACAAGTTTATAAATTAATTAATGAATACCAATATAAATACATAATAAAAATTAGTTTTACTTTTATTGCTTTTGATTCACGATTACACATCATCCCTGCGTCCATTTTGGGATCCATTATTTCAATAGCTGACATGGCTTCAAACAAACCAAAAAAGTATCCATGTAAAAGTTCACCTAATTCTAACTCTGAAATAAGCAAAGTTTATGTTTATTTATTAAAAATAAATGTAAGTATGAAAACAATAATATATAAATATTTAATTATATCTTATCCTCTTGAACTTCAATAAGAACTATTTGTACAATAAAATTAATAAAACTAATAAAGTTAATATTTATTTAATCAGATAAAGACTGAGTAGTTCTTACATAAAATCTATAATAAAAATAAGTGTATGATATTTTAGAATACAGTTACCAAAATAGTTTATACATATCAAAACTAAAAATAAAATAGACATTCGATACTTAATGGATATATTTTATTTAATAAGTAACTTTCATACTTGATTATTTTTTTTGTATTCAATATAATTTTACATTAAGACATTTAGTCATTGACTATTTTTATGACATGTATGTATAAATATTTATATTGAAATAATTATTGCAAATACCTACCATCATTGATTATAAATACTAATATGCTACCATTAAACATAAAATATGAAATTAATTATTTCTGTTTATAATTATAGAAACTTATCCACCAGTTTAATAACAAAAATAATATACTCCCCAATACATATTAACCATGATAAATTATAAATAATCAGGAAAAAAATTTATAATAATACTACATTATACAAAAATAATTATAATAATAATATGCCACCTATTTTTTACAGCATCATTAAAAACTCAGTGGAATTACTTACTCACTAAAATGAGAGTTAAAACATTATAAAATAAAATAATGGCGTAAAACAAAAACAACATATAAGAATATAGATTATTCATTCTGTAAGACAACAATAAATATATTACCTTTGATTGAATCAAAAAATTCTGGAGTAACATCCTTCCAATTATAACTTGGATTAGATGTAGACTCATTTTTTTGATTTGAAATTGATTTACAGTCAGTTTCCATTCTAAAAATCAATAACTATATTAACATGAATTTCTGAATATATTATTCATTAGTTAGTAAAAATTATAGGCACACATACAGACAACATATTATACTTAAACAGCTTTAATGAAATCCACATCTTTTATTGTAAAATATGTTAGAGTATAATAAGTATTTATTTACATAATACGATATTTTATAAAAATTTACATAAAATAATTATTAAAAATTGATCTGTGGTGTGAAAAGTTAAACAATTTATATTACTAATTCAAATTTTGATTTATATGTAAAAAAATGTTCAAAATAATTATCTGCTAAATAATTTATGTACAATTAAATAGGATGGTACTTATTAAATTAAAATAAATGTTTATTGCAATATGATACAATTCTTTACATGATATTAAAAATCTAAATATGAATCTGCAAATATAGTCAAAGTTCCTAGCTAGGTATACTAAAAATTAAATAATTAGTTTTTAAATAAACACACTATTGAAAGTTAAAAAGCTAGCTTGATGAATCAAAAAATAATAACCTATTATTAATAACATACAAATATCAGAATATGTCTTACTACTCCCAAATGCGGAAAATATTTTTTAATCATACGATTTCCAGGGTGCTTCTAATGGACGATTACCCCACTCACGCTTCCTGATTCCTTCCCAAAAAATACTTATTATACATTGTATATTTTGCACAAATTGTAAATTTTTGTATTAAAAATATATTATATATATATATTATTAATAAAGTTTATTTCATTTTGATTTCATAACTATAATCTGTTTCCTGAATTGAATAGTAAGTGTCCTGTTATTTTACTACAAAACTTAACCAAAACACAATATTGAACAATGGGAGAATATGCCAACCTGATAATATTTCTTTTTGAGATTGCAATCAACAGATGAGGGATGACGGATAATTTTGGTAATTCGATGAACTGTATGTCCGGCGATGGCGGTCAGGTAATACCGTCTTCCGTACCACTGAGCTTTACGGCGCAGATAGGCGTTTTTATTGACTGCTGTATTGATCAAAAAATTAGAGTAATATGAATTAAAGAACACATTGCTCGCGTTATTTTCGTACGTGCACCAAATTGCGGTGCACGGCGGCAGCAGTGTGTTTGTGTAAAACGCATTGGGCACGTCGGATGCCTGTACCTCATTTCATGCGACGCGAAGACTGTAGTGTTTGGGTACCATATAAATAGGTATGTCGTTATTTTCGTGTGCAGTGTGCGCGTGCAAAAACTTAAATAATAAATATTATTATATTAATAATGTATAACGTAATAATTTATTATTCATTTTTCGTTTATGTAGTAAAGTAGTAAGTACTTATAGAAATGTGATACGACTAAAAAATATGTAGTCGAGAACGTTATCAAAATATCAATCGGCGTTATCAGTGGTCAGAGGCCGCAATAGTGTTAGCAGCAGCAGCAGCTGGGCAAGCCATTAGACCTTATACTAAAAGATCTATGGGGCAAGCAAGCACCGTCGACGACCGTCAGAAGGCATACCAACAGTAGTCAGTAAACTGGTAAATGTATTGACCGAACCGTCCTTGTCATGTTCCGGTAACCAGGAGGCAGTAACCAATAACCACCAACGCTTGTCAAGCGTATGCCAATTGCCGATAACTACCACGACTATATTAAAGAAAATAATTATTTGTAAATTGTAATAGTAGTAAAATATATCCAATATCGTAAAAATTTCAAATTTTCCTTTTGAAGCATTTTTACTGCTGCAAAAAGTGATGATAGACTTAAAACAGAAAAAAACCGTACAGACATCATTGTAAAATCAAATTCCAATACATTAGTCATTCGACTTAAAATCTAAAAATAAATGGACAAGTTAATGATACCACTCTGCAAGAGTGCAAGATATAAAGTATTAAAGTGTTGAGTGGGTCATTGTAATGAGTGAAATATATGACGTATCACGTATGTATTAAATTTCGATTCAATGGAACATGTAAAATGTATATCATTGGATGAGAATAACCATTCTGAGCGTTGACGTTTGTAAGTTTGTAACTATTTGTCAGCCTAGTATATTACTACTTACTAGAATACTTACTATATAATTAGGGTTCTACATTTGAAATTTTTCAATTGAAAATTTCACTCTTTGAAATATTGAAAAATATTTTTTCTTCTTTTAAACGTGTTAGTTCATAGTTAATTAGAAATAATATATTGATTATACACAGAAAATATTGATAGTGAATATGCAATTATACGCACTATAAAGTGTTAATATTTTTTTCGTAGTGTCTGGGAAAAGATTTTTACCTCACTAAACAATAAATCAAATAGTCCAAAAAAAAAATAAATATAACAATTTCCGAGCCCTAGAATTGATGACTTGTATTAATTGGATTTTTATTGGTTATTAATTTATTATTATTATTTATTATATATATTTTCTTTATTTCATACAATAAATCAACTTTAAAAAAATTTCACTTGCAAATTGACAAGATTATAAACTTTAAGGTATAATAATTTATATTTTATTTTTCATTGAAATGAAATATTTCGAGAAAATAAATTTCATGAAATTTTAAAACCCTATGTATAATTAATTAGGTACCTACTATATACCTGATATTAAAGTAATTGTTTTTACTATTATCTATTACCATTGTTAGTTGATAAAGAATATTCTATTACTGTATAGTCAATTATTATTTCAGAGGCGTAGCCAGAATTTTTACTTTCTTGATTTTTAATATTCAGCTTATTAAAAAGGGATTATCAAGTAGATACAAAATGTGAAATTAAAAATTTTCAAAAAAAATTATTTAATTTTTCACAGTTAAAAAAATAGTTATTTTTTGCTAGATTTTCATTTAGCGTGGTAGATTACCGAAACTGGAAAACGGATTTTGTTTTTTGGGGTCTTTTTAGAATGTTAGATTCACATTAGTTAGGAAAAGTGCTGTGAAAATTTTCAGAACTATCTTCAATCGTTAACTCATTACTAAGCTATAAAGCTGAAAAACATAAAAAAACGCCTAATAAAATATTTATAATTTTTTTTGAAGCTCTGTAATGAATTAACTATAAATAAAGTTCTGAAAATCTTCATTGCACTTCTCCTAGACAATGTGAATTTAACAAAACCCCAAACAACAAAATCCGCTCTCCGGTTTCGGAGATCTATCTCACTAAATGAAAATGAAAATAAAATACATTGCATAAAATTAATACATTTCTAGAAATTGAAAATTAAGAAAGTTTACATGCCGATCTCTGACTTGGCATGCGTTTTTTTATATGGGGGGGGGGGGCTAAATACTTTTAACTTATATTTATACTTTTTATTTTTATACAACAGCAAAACAAAAATACTGTTAACATATTAACGTTTATTTGCAGTTAATGTATTAACTATTTTAAATAATTAAAATTAGTAAGACAACTTTCATACATAAATTTAAATATTTCAAAACAATACACAAAATACGACTAGTTGGGGGGGCTATAGCCTTTTTAACCCCACCCCCCTTGGCTACGCCACTGGTCTATTCTATAATCAATAGTACTATTACAGTAATACAGTGGGCTGAATTAAATTTTTTTTAATTCCATATAAATTATTTATGAGGAACTTGGAACAGTTGAAACATAGTATTTAATTTTTAAACTTAAACTATAGAAATTGAAGATATTATAAATTCATTACTTTAAAATACTGTAAATATTTGTAAATTGTCATGAATCTGACAAAATTTTTAAAAATTTGAAATGCGTATATAAAAAAAAAAAAATGTGAACCTATATGTAATGTAATATTATAATGCAACTTAAAAAATAACTTATGTGTACATTATATAATCTTCTCAAGAATTTTGATTCAATGGGAATTTTTATTAACATTTAAAGATAAAATAACTAAAAAAAGGAGAAAATTTCAAGTATTATTAAATAACTCTAATAGAATCAAAATAGTTTGAAAATTATATGTACCATAGTCCATAAATAGAAAATGATAATATAAACACCTGGTAAAAATTTTAAGTTTTTATGATTATTTGATTTTGAATCATAACAAAATAAAAAAATCTATTTAGTTTGTTTTATTGGATTTGCGTAAAAATTTCAGTTTCTTAATTTATACTTATTTTATTTTTTTTAAATAGAATTAAAAAGTGTATATAATTCCACAAATATTTTTATTGGTGTTTTTCAAATTCTTTTACATTTTAATGAATTTCAATTTCATCAAATTCTCAAAAATTTGAAAACTATTTTGTTGTTAAAAATGTATACTATTTTTACTTTTAAGATTTATTGTTGATGTTTGAAAATGTAATATAAGGATAGTAAGTTGTAAGAGGCATCAGTGCCATACACAGGGGGGGGGTGTCAGGAAGATTTGACACCCCCTTAACAAAATTCAGCGTATGCCACTGAGAGGCATTGTTTTATTGTGCTTAATATGTGTGGTAATTAATGTTACCATATTATAACAAGTATTTGATTTATTTTATTTTTAGGGGGTCATACTTATAACAGCAAATTTGTAGGTAGCTATAACAAGAAAGTAGGGTAACATTGATCTAAAATATATTTTAAAATTTTTATTTATTTTTTATTCATTATTGTTAATACTGTATTAAAACAATCAAAAGATTTATGATACTTGACATATTTATAGCTTCAAAAAAACAAAAACAAATTAAGTATAATTTATCAATAAGTATTACTATACTTTTATTGTTTTTCAGCAGTATGCTTATTTTATACTAGGAATTTAGCATTTATTAATCCTATTTTATTAAGTTAAGTATTATTTTTGAAAACTCTATATTAAAATATAATTTCAATATGGAAGAAAAGAAAAAAGTAGAAAAACTAAATTCAAAAAAAGTAAAATTAGTTTAATAAAGAAAAATAAAGTGCTGGAAATTCTATATTGTTTTATTAAACATAACATTCTTAAAATAACTCAATACACTTTTTTTCATATTGTGGAAAAAAATGCAAGTTTAAAATGAAATTGAATAAAGGGATAAGAATCTAAACATTTTCATAATCAACTCCCTTCCTATTTCTCTGCCCATGCCCTTAATTATAGAATTCTCACTTAGGGACAAGGGTGTTAAAAAATTGATTGCCACTCAAGGGGGCTAAAAGGGTAACTCAAAAGGTTCGATTAGATCGTATGAAGTTTGAAGCAGTCAAGCCATATTGACTTAAAATAAAGACTTGGATACAATTTTAAAATGTTTGAATGTATCAAAAAGTTAAAAGGATGATTAATGCATATTGTATTAGCGTGATTTATTTTTGATAATATTATGTAAAATACACTATTAATATAATAATATATATATATGGTTTATTAAAAACTATATTTATGTATATATATACATGTTTTATCTTTTAGATTAAAGAACAATTTTAAGACTAAAACAATGATGATTTATGCAGTAGCTATACATTTATTTAAGACTGTTGATAGATGTGTATTCTCCAAAGCTGCAGCCACTCTTTCTTTGTCATCTAATTGTTTATTGATGGCATGTTCGGATGCATGAGTACCAGGTGTTATAGTAACAGATATTTTAAAACGCGGTGGTAGACACCATAAGAGTCGAACTTTAATAGATAATCCAATTAATGTAGCCATACTGCAGTGAGGGATAGTTGGTGTAAATAATACTTTTACTGTATTGCTACTATCTTCAACCTATAACATTAAAATATTATATTATTAATATATTTTAAAAGTATTAGATATTTTAGAACCTCGTGTTATACATAAAATTATTAATAATATAATAAAGCTTTAAACCCAGTAGATATAATTGCATATTGAACATATTCTTGTATTTAGAAAAAATATACATATACAATGTTTATCTAGAAAAATATGGTGTCTAACTTAAAAAGCATACTGTGATAAAATGGGGATATAATATATTATATTATTTAGTCTATAACAGTTTAATACATTTAAATTAACCAATTTTATAACTTATATATTGAATATTTAACTATATACAACTATGATGGATCATAAGTAATATTCGAGTGAGGTTGTAACATTAAAAACAATTAAGCAAGTCTTAAGACGTCTTTAAATTTAAACAATTGAAAATAGATAACTATACAAACATAAAAGATTATTTTGATATTTTATGAATAATGATAAAGAATTTGACTAATATATTATAGTAAAAACTTAAAAATGAAAGATTATAAATAAATAGTTAAAAAATAATTATGGTTTTTGAAGGATTTAGAATCATTGTTTAATGATTGTAAATACTAAATATTATACAACTCAATAGTCAGTAACAAAATGCATAGAACATAAAAACATAAAGAATTTAATGAGTCAAATGCAGTTTTAAGATTATTAAAAACAAAACAATTCATAACTACTTTATAATCAAATTTATTAAAATATACATAATATGTAATTCATTTGAAAGTTTTAGTGAAATGGTAATTTGTTTTTTTTTTTACGATACCGCTAACATGGGGAAAACAACATGAGAATTTCTCAAGTTGAGTCATTATTATATAAAATTACCTCAATTAAACTTTGATCAACAACTCTTAATTCTTCAAGAGACAGTGGATGTTCAGGATCTGTTATTCCTCTAATTAAATCTAATATTTTCAAGAAAAAAACAATAGTTCAGTTGTATTAGTAAAAGTGTATTATTTATAATTACTAAAACTAATTTACCAAATATTTCCCTTGAATCAAACTCTTCCGCTTCGTTGTCATCTAAATCTTTTTCACTAACTTTCCTCTCTTCGCTTTTTTCAAATAAAGTTGGGTTTTCGTTGTCTAAACCCATTTCAATTTCAATAAAGCGTCAAACTCGATATAGTTAATGCTAGAACAGTATTTACTATTTAGGTAGTGTTATTTGACTATACAATGTTGAAATACTTGTAATTGTAATTCGTTGATATTAAATTTTAAAGTAAATTATTTAAATTGTTCAATATAAACGCTGAATACTTACTTTTAATAGCTTATTTCTTTTTAATTGTAAATTTGTAATACATATTTACGTTTATTATCACGAGTATTGATAAGTAATTGTACTGTGATAACCACGATTTAATCGTCGTATACGATCATAATATACCTAAATATATTTTAAATCGTAATTACCACAATACCTTTGATAATGAAGACTACAAAAATAAAGAGACTACGTTTGTGCGTATAAAATAAACACATGTAATAAAACCACGATGTAGAGAAGATCTTCTCTACATTGCGAATAAAACCCATGAATAAATCCGACACTATGATAGATTTATACATTTAGAGCGAAGATTTAAATTATTACAGACTTATTATAAACTTATTGTATAGATAAAATACTCGTAATATGATAGCACATAGTTCGATATTTAATTACATTTCATTGTAATGTAAAAATTTAAACTTATAATTCACATTAGCATGGCAGAATTATTGGGACTCTGTCCTGGCTTTCGACAAACTGAAAAAAATCAAAAAATGGCACATTCCTCAAAACCTAAACAGACGTCAAGAAGTCACTCTAATCAGAGCGAAAATTGGACATTCTTTTTTGACCCACTCATTCTTAATTAGAAAAGATCAAACATCTACATGCAATAAATGCCAACAAGACTTAACCATCCAGGCATCCAGCACATCATCCAAGACTGCCCAGATACCCAAAGCACTCGAAACACTCTATCAATACCCAACATGAAATAAAATGAGTACCATTATTTATATTATACTTTATCAACTACTTCGAGATTTGTATGAAATAAAGTAATAGCATACCAAAGTACGAAGTAATGACTTGAATGGTTATAATTTATTATTTATATTATTATTATTAATTTAAATAACACGTTGAATTGTTGAGTATCACATTATTTATGATGGGGGGGGGGGGGTATATATAGTAAGTTTCCAGTAAACGCCATTATGGAAATATACAAGAATATAAATTTCATTTCAAAAGTAAATAATACTTTTATATTTGAATATTTAATAATAATTTAATATATTCAGATTTACCTACATAATTAGTGAGTTTTTCCATTAGTTGAACAACGTTTTATGTTTTTTTTTAACGATTCTTTTATTTATAAAATAATATTAATGCAGTTGAGAAGTGGTGTACTGGTGTTTAAAAAATTATATTAACTTAAACTTATCTAAATTTAATTCTATTTCATTTTTTCCTATACAAAATCAACATTGTATCATTTGTATCCCTATAAACAATATCAAACTTTGAAATTTGAATTACCGATCTTTACGACTATTACTTATATTAAGAAGACGTCTCACTCGCATGTGTTGTCTCCGTCTTACAACACGTACGACATAGTAAATTTTCGTTTACCAGTTTCAATAGTGTGATTTTAGTTTTAATATTAGAGTGAATTGACCTATTATCAAACTTTTAGGTAAGAACGTTATCTATGTTCTCTCGTTGGCTTTTTACGATATTTTAAGTTTTAGGTGAGTAGTTTTTATGAGTATGAAATTATTAAATATTTGAAAATGATCATAATTCACTTAAAAATTAAAATATCGTAAAAAGCCAACGAGAGAACACAGATAATGTTCTTACCTTAAAGTTTGATGATCGGTCAGTTCACTCTAATATTAAAACTAAAAGCACACTATTGAAACTAGTGAACGAAAATTTAATATTATCGTACGTGTTTGTAAGACGGGGACAACACATGCGGGTGAGACGTCCTCTTAAGGATTTGACTATTTGAGTGTCATATTTGAATCTAATTTAACTGTTAACATACATATTTCCAAAATATTGTCAATAATATGTATACTTTAAAAAACCTTTATTGCTCTCTCGTTCAGTCGTTCGGTCACGTCTTGATTAAAATTCTTCTCATCGACTTAATTTAAATCACGATATAGAAACCACAAACAATCGATTTTTACGATTTGTATCTTTTAATTGTACTATTTATATAACCACTCTTGTTATATGTACATTTACTTAGTTGCTTAAATTTGGACTCTAGTTATATAAACATAATAATAAACTAATAAATTAGATTTAATATTTTTGTTTAAACTACTGTCTACTTAATAACTTTATAGGTAATTTTGAAATATCACCAATATAATTCCTATTTCCCATGGCAAATTATGTAAAAAGTAGTATTTTTGAATTGTTTTATTATATAACATCGGTTTATTGATTATGTATTTATTAGTTATTACTATTTTGTAATAATTATTTATATCTATAGATAATACAGGATAATAAGTTTGTGACTATTATATTAACAAGATGATTATTAATCTAAATATACTAACAGGTGTGTATACAGTCGATTTACCTAAATATTTAACTAATATTATATATACAAAATGTAGAACAAACAATAAAACAAACACAACAATTATAATTGACGTATTAAGGATACATAATAGATAGAATTTAACTAATGAGGTCGTGTGGGTGGCCGCGTTTTAAACGTTGGAGTGGTGTATGAATATGAAGGTTGTAACGTAAAGAGCCTGTTGAATTGAGTATTGAACTATTGAATTATGAAAATCTTTTTATAGGTCGTGTATGTGGTCTTCTATTTTATTGATTTAGAAGTCTATGTATAATATTTTAATTACTTATGAACTATGAACCACGGCACATTTGTATTAATTCTTAATCTTTATTTTGAAATATTTGAATTTTTTTAAATATGTAGCCGAACATTTTCCCCGGATTGAACATGCATAACATGTAAGTAAATAATGTAAGTAGTAGCTTAATAGTAGCTAGTTGTTGACTAGAATTGAACAATTTTTATGAATGAATGATTTTTGTATATATTTTTGGAATTATAATCGATAGATATAGCCGATATATGTGGTTATATAATTGTATTGATAAGTATGGCCATCAGACTCCATCAGAGGCAGTCATGTTATATGTAATGTCAATGAATAGGAATCTGAATAAAAATAATGAGTCCACGAATTAAGATATCTTAGTTATTATATTAGTTTCATTTTCATGATAAAAACTCAGGAAAAACTATTACGGTAAATATTGGTCAAATACACTATAATTTTTCGGTGAGTACACTACAGGCATACCATCATCATGTACAATAGGAGTTAAACGTACAGATTATACTCGTTAATGCTGTCTTCAAACATGCAATACGCATTTGTCGTATTTATATATGTGCCGTGGCTCTATCATTATTCGTTATCCATCATTTATGACTATTGACTATAGTTTATCAGTTTATCATTATTACCACGTATTATCAAGATGTATAAAAAAAAATATAAATAAAAAATAAATATATAAACCAATGGTTTTCAACCTAGTGGTTGCCAAAAATAAATGACCAAATTATTTTTTCATATTACCTATAAAATAAATTTATAATTTCTTATTTTGTCCTATAACTAATAACTATACAATAACATGCCGAATAGCGTAATCTTATCGATAGCGGATATAGATTATTAAATTGTTCGTAACTCGTATCGTATACGTAAGTATATTTGAACAATTTCAGTCGCAAATATTTATAATAATCAGTTCCTACCTATACAGGTGTCATTTGGATAGTACAATAGTATACATATATAAATCAAATTTTAATGAATAAAACGTTTTTTTTTTTTTTTTAAGAGGGTCACATTACAAAATAATAAAAAATGGGGGGGTCGTGATTCAAAAAAGGTTGAAAACCACTAGCGTAATCGACAAAGGTGTAAAAATGACATAATTTGCGCCTATTGTGTAAGGCATAATTACCAATCTAATATTATTATATACCTGTTATATTTAATACATATGAAACAAGTGCAATAGATACAAAAAAAATTATATAATGTTAATATTTTAAAAATGTATATCAAAATATTTAAAATTATCTATAACCAATAAAGTATAGGTACAATACACATTAAAATAAATATAGTTTTAATAAATTGGTTAACTTTTTTGTTCAATTTTTTTTCACATATTCAAATCGACTTGTTTTACCATCTAAAGATTTTAATTTTTTCCATTATACAATTACATCTCCGTAAGATATTCTTAATTTTGTGTTAGAAAAATGCATAAATAAATATTTTTTGCGATATAGTCCTAAAATGAAGTACACATCATACACGGTTTATATAAATACACACAAGTTCATAGGAATAAGGTGTTGGCGCTATTTTATAACACGAATTTTTTTTCTTATCTCATTTTGATTTTTGGCACTTATATCTCCTAAAGATCTACCACAGCATTATACAATTAACCATTAAGACAAGTATACATATAATCTAAGAAGTTAACACAAAGTATTGTACCTACATTTATATATTAACCACTAGAGAAAATATGATATGACATTTATAATAAGCTTTCTTTTCATATAGTCCGTGTGTTTTACTTAGAGTATAAAGATTAAAGATTATATGTCTATTGTATATAGTTTTTACAAATATAATAAGAAAATAACTAAGGTAAGGAACTAAGCTACTAAGGAAAAGAAACAAAATAGGAATAGTAAACACCTACCTGGCAGCCGTCATGCGCGGAAACACAGTGTAGTAAAAACTTGACTGTATATTTTATATTTTAAACCAATATTGTAGTAGGTAATAATTTATAAAATACATTTTTATAAATATTAAATAGTAACGATTATATTTAATAAAATCAAAGATGTTCCACAAAGGGAATATAAAAAAATAGATAAGAAAATTTATTTTTTATTATTTATTATAGGTACCCAAAATTTATAAAATTTTCCCATATGACATTTGTCAGGTTAAGTAAAACTTCCAATTTATTATTTGTAGACGATAGTATAAAATTCAATTTAACACCTTTTTAATGACTTAAAACATGTTACAACTGTAGAAAATAAATACCAATTATATACATTGTTGTCAAACCAGTTGGTTATATACTTATATAGGATTCTATTTATCTATAACTATAGCGTTTATGGCAAAGTAGCATATTCCTCCACAGAAAATTTATTCATTGTTGTTTTAATAAAGTGGCTCGGTAAACCATTTTTCATTAAAGACATTACTCCTATTTTATTAAACTTTCTAAAAGTGGCCCATCGTCGTTCCTCGTTAAATAAATATAAATGATAATATGCGGTATTATATGTTAGCGTGTTGGTGTTAGAAAAAAAAATAGTGCGAGAATGCTCTATTTCCAAATTTGTAAATAATCAATATCAAAATAACCTAGGTTATTACGTATGTAGATTATTGTACCTATAATGTTATAATTTATTAATATATAAAGGAAACTGCATGCGTATGATATAGAAGGGATAATTTTTCCTTCCCCGCTAGTCAAAATTAAACTAATTAAATAACTTTTTTTTTTTTAAATCAAATTTAAAAAAATAAGCTGTACCAATTTTATTCTTTGTAATATGTATCAATAAATTTTAATTCATTTATTTTTAACTAAATTTTTAGGTAGTATACTACCTATATATAGGCATTCTATATAGTCTATTCAAGTTGAGTGGATGACGGATGTGATGATCGCTGTGTTGTTTTCGACTTTTCCATTTTATAAGCGCGCAGGCATTATTAAAGTGACGCGTTTCTCTCGACGTCTAACCGCCGATTTGTCAATTGGATGCATTGAGCAGGAGCGCCGGATTCACTACAAAGCTGCAGACTGCGCGCAGCAGGCATACAAATGGTATAGTTGGTATCCGATGCAATGATGGGCGGGTGTTATTTGTTCGCCGACGAATACCTAACCTATATTTCTAAAAAAATATCTGTTATAGTGTCATCTGAGTATAAATCAAATTCTAGCTATTTAATTATCTAAACACATTGGTATACCGTATACTTATCTACAGTCATCATTAGGTATTGTACAATATTGTCTTGACATTTTATTATATGACGGTTTTTTAAAATTTAAAAACTAACATTTGGATATCAAAAATATTATTTATATTTTATATCTAATATATAATATACAGATAGATATTTTTTTAACATTTCACTCAAAAAGTGAAAATATTTTTCGAATTTTAAATATAATAATAGGTATTGACATCATAATAACCGCAATTTCGTATATCTCACGTAAGATTACTTATATGTATAAAGTTATAAATTAAAATTATAATTATATATAAACATTCCAAATCATTAAGTTCCATTAGTAAATTTAAAAAATCATAGCTAACGAAATATTAAAACATCTGATATTAGCAATTAATTGACATAACCATCACTTAATAATTTACTCTCACTTTATCAGTTAACTTAACCTATCAAGTATGAATAAAGTTTAAGTTATAAGTACGTACATCTAAAGCACTAAATAAAATCTGTGGTTTTAGGAATTTGTAGTAAAATTAATTTCGCAAAACAAACTGGTTTAGATTAATGCAGTTATAAGTTGTAACTCATAAAGTTATAACTAAGCATATTGCAAAATATTATGTCTTAGCTATTTTAACTTTTAAGTATTAAAATTATAATTTATATTTTTTTATATTGATATGCTTTTATTTTTACTATCATTATTCTGTAACAGAATTTCTGTTTGAAGTTTTTTTTAATTTTATAATTACTTAAAAAAGGAAAGACTTATTATTTTTAATTTTCACTTGAACGACTTTTTTTTGTTTAGTATAATAATACTATAACTTATATCAGCTAGCAGCTAGCTGACATTTTGACATTTATCAACGAGAAGTCCTTGTCCTAACCTAAAATTCTTAGCTACACCACTGTTTATTGTGTACATTTTTCACCACAGCAGGTAATTGAAAATTTAATTTGTAAATTTAACCCAAATAATGGTACATCGTTGAGTTACGAAATTCCCGCATAAGTGCATAACCATTAAACCGTAACACCCATTGATAGTTCGTCGACACGGAATGCGTGATTATTTGCATGCTATAAAATATATAGATACACTATACATATTATACACTTTCCAAATGTTGATGACAGAAAGCAAACTTATTTGTCCACCAGTTTTCAAAATCAGATATATAAATAGCCAAATCACAAATATTTTCACATTATATTACGTTTTTATTTTTTCTGTCTCGTTTATTTAAAAGCTGTTTAAACAAACTAAAATAAAAAAGACACAATATATTAATACATGCTAAATATTGTAACGGCTAACGTTAAATGAATAGTTGTAACTTGTAATCATAATGTATGCCAATAGTAACTATAGTGTACTTGCCACTCGGTGCCAGAAATAAAATATAATAGTAGTTAATATAATATGCATATTTTTTTCCGTGCAGTCGTATAAGCTACAAGTATATTTTTTATATTTCAAATGACGACGAATAAATATTAATAGCTGTGTGTCCCACCAAATACCTTCATAAAATATATTAAAATATAAATACATATAACTTAAATTTATTTAAAATTGACAAAATTGACAAATATTAAATTTAACAAACAAATACGGCTGCCATTTTTCCTTATCTATATGCTATATTATTATTGAGTTATTTAACTTTGTGTACTAGGGAAGTAGGGACAGTGCCGTATTTAGATATTTTGCGCCCCGGTGCAAAAAAAAATTGGCGCTCGCTTAAAGGGCTTAATACCCACAGCCTACCCAATAACAAAATTATATTCTAACATATTATAAGTATAACTAAATTTTTTGGTAAATATGGAAATAAACTAATGAGACGTATTAAAGTCACACTATTAATTCATAAATAATAAATATATTAGTAAAATATTCGGATTATTTGTTTGTATCATTATATTGAACATTTGTAGTTTGTACTTATATAGGTATACTAATTACTTGATTAATAATACAATTCTAATAGATATACAAATTCAATTTTAATTTATCTATACACATTTTATCAAGTTTCAACATGTAGTTGGTCTATTATAGTATACGGTTTTAAATATTTTAAACCATTTATTTTTGCACATTTTAAGCTTTATAGTGTAAAGTTAAGAGCTCTGGTTAATATGCATAGGTAGTATAAGTTAAAATTTCAAGAATTTGAAAATACAATGGTTTCTATCATAATATAATAAACTATATATTATGGTTTTTATAGGTACATCTAAAAATCTAAAAATCATAATTTTAAAAATTTATTATTAAATAAAAAATTTGGAGTGTGCATATGCTTTGTGACTGCTGAATCACTCTGTACATATTACATAGGCGTAATATTAAATATAATGACACAGATGTCACGAGTATTATCCACGAGAAAGGCAATACGAAAACATTCATTGTATTATATAATGTGAATAATACCAAAGTACAGAATACATTTTGAATCCTAGTAAAGCAACACAATATATTATACAAAATACATCACAACAAAATCCCAAAACCATATTCATATAAAAGAAACTCACCCTTCATCAATTCCATTATAAAAGAAGTAAAAATCACAAAAAACAGCCTGCCACATTCATAATGAATCAAATTATGAAGACTTTTTATAAAAAACCAAAACCGCACACAGACACGGGTATATATTATACCAACCAACATTTTCATAAACATGATGTAGATCAACAGATTCAATAATAATAGTCTTAACAATAATAATTTAGAACTCACCAAGGTCGGTAATATTACAATTTACAATATAACAATCATTAGTCACATGCGGATACACGACACTTTAACATACTAACATTCTTTATCAATCAATGTTTATGACTGAGTTATCCCCTATATTGAATTAGTAATAAATTGTTTATTCATGTTTATTTGTATTATTTGTAAAAGTATAACTTAAGAAAAACATTTGACAGGTTAAAACAATTATCTATTAAATTTAAAAAAAAATATAGGTATTCATAAAAAAATCCAATACCAATATTTTATTGCACATAATAAACTATAAATGGCTTAAATATCAAAAAACCATCCAGTATGAATCACTGCGATGCAGCAGTACAACAACACATAATTGTTATGAATTCCTTAATAACAATAATATAGATGCAATCGTTAGCGTCGGTACCACTGAAACTGTAAAAAATAATACTCTTAATAAAAAAATAACAAACATAAATTGATTACAATTCAGTAGATAAAACTATGCCAAGACAAACAGATCACAAAACAACTAAGTACAAACAAATAAATATACTCGGGGAAAAATAACAAAAAGGGGCCAAAGTAGGTAACCGCTTTTATATATATTAGGTGACATTCTGCAGGAGTAATTATAATACATGTGTTAAATTTGAATTCAATGATGATATCATTGCGTACAATAAATGATTCTGAGTGAAGACGGTCTGTCAGCCTATATTACTAATTATGTCTTATTATAATATATTTGTATTACTATTAAAGTAATTTATTTTATTATTAGTAATATAACAGTAGATTTACTTAATTTTTGTCAAAAACATTACACACTTAAAAATACCAATGTGTGTACTGTATATAAAACACAAAAATAAAGATAAAAATATCAAGCAGCCACGGAAAATATTTATAAATTACAATATATCTTTAATACCTACTTTTAAATAGCTAAAATGACAATAAATGTGGGATATTGTATTCAATTTTGAAGTTTTTTGACCCAACGAACATTTTTTTATTGGCATATATAGAAAAAAATTGAATGTCAAATTATAAATAGCTTAAACAGAGTCAAAATATTTATAAAATTATATTATGATGTGTAAGAAATGTTAACATAAACATTTTGTGAAAATTTTTAATATCTACAGTAGTACAGTTATTCATTTTTTAATTACAATAAAATATACAAAACTGTTTTAAAAAATATATATATTTTACGAATGAAAACTCAATGTTGTAAAAACTTAAAATGCTTATAAAAATCAATTTAATTTTTCGTAAAACATTATTTTTTATTATAATTTATAATAAGTAAAAATAAATTTATGAGAAATCTTATATTCAATTTTCTAACCTTCAATAGATATAAAAAGAACATTTTTCATGGATTTCTAACTATAAAATGATTTACAATTTTTCACTATTTTATTGAATTTCGTTAAAATATTGACTTTCAACAATTATAAAAAAATATTGTGATTATATGTATGTTATTCGATACTTGATAATTGGTAAATGAAATACTTATGAATAACATTGTATTAAATGTTCAAATCTATTTATAATCTCTTCAATGTTATATCATTGTTATAATACTTTGATTTTGAATGATCATTAAAATTTAAAACGTTAAATGGCGTCTTTCCATTTTATAAAAGGTTCAATTTTCTAAGCATCTAATTTTTGATGTGTCCCTTTACCATATACATTATTGGAAAATATAACACTAACATAGCACCTACACAATGCACCTTGTAATTTTTCCGAATAAGCTATCCAAGGATAATAGTTTAACCAAATAACTAATCCATTTGGTATTTTAGTCGCTGTTATGGTTCATTAGGAAATTGGTAATTTTTAGATAGTGTCCAAGGATTTTTTTATAAAATCGTATTTTTTCCGTCATTAATTTTATAAATTGATAAAAATAATCTAATTCTTAGAAAATTATTTTCAGATAAATCATTGATATTATTCATTTGTCATTTTAGATTATGCTTGTGGAGTAGGAATTTAGTATACATTGTATTGTTGTCAGTTGTAATATCGATTAACTCATTTTTATTTTTTGCATTATTTTTAATTTTTTACATACCAAAAGTAAATAATAATGATTGACCTCTACTTCTTTTCATTTTAAAACAAATAATTCAATTTTAGAAACTATTAAATCACATTGATCCTGATAAACTGTCACCAACACGTTGTAGTTATTGAACCCTAAAACATGACTGTTAAACAAGTATAAATCATTACTATTTACTTATCAGTTATTATCATTAGAAAATTAGTTTTTACAAGAAAAATTTCAATTGCTAACTTTTTTTGTGCATAGATTATATACAATATGTATGTATATATATGCAATTGTATTCAATTATTCAAGTTGATTATGTTAATAATGTACAATACGACCATATTGAAACTAGGATTCACTTTCTATATTTTCTTGAAGAATAAATAAAATAATATACTAATATACATATATGTATGCAGGTATTCTGTATGCCAATAAAAATCAATTGGTCCTATACTCATTAGTATATAAATGGAAAAAACACTAAAAATTTAAAAAGTCTCTTTCATATTTTTTTGCCACTAATTCTTTACAATTCTATTGGTTCTCTTTTGAGTTTGAAAATCTATGCTATATTTAGACATACTATAGTATGTATGATTTAGCCTAGATTGCCTTAGCCTATAATGGCCTAATCGCCTTAATCCAAAATCAGATAAAAAAAACGTCTATTAATATGTATACTTATGTATTAAATTAACTTTTTAGGCCTGTGAAAATAATCAGCACTATAAAATAATATTACAATCTATAGTTGATAATTCATGTTATCTATTTTTAAAATTTTAAATCAACATCAACAATTCTTGGAAGATAATTATAATTAATTTGAATCAGTGGTTTTATTATTTTAACCGTTGGTTATCATTTTCTTGTAAATAAGTTAAAATAATATTACGTTATTACGTTATATCATCAATCATCATACTTTATTATTTTTTATAATTTTCTTGAAAATTGCAAAATTTAATAAATATAAACCGTATGTTATTTTAAAATTTTAAATAAATAATTGGTAATAGGTAAATTATTTTAAATTACATTTTCATACTTTGTTTATCATGCAAACTTATGAAAATATATGCCAAATAAATAATTTAATAAAATCCCATGGTGTGATTTCGTATGATTTTTTTAAAACTGTTAGTGTTTTAAATACGAAAATACATGGAAATTAAAAAAAGCTATAAATATATTGTTAAAAAATATGATAAATACATCATGCATAAATCAAAACTTTAAATTATTCTTAATCAGTTAATTGTTAAGATAGAAAAAAAATATTTTTAAGTAAACGTTTTATGTACATAGTATATATATAAGTTCTATTAAGTTTATGAACTGCTGTTAATATCTACTTGATGTATTAACGTATAATATATTAATTATTACTATTATATTATATATAAACAACTAACAATTTTAGATATACCTTTTAATAATATATTCATAATTTTCAAAACCATAAAAGTAAAATCCCGGGATCTAACAGGATTTCTTATTATTAAAAACCTCCCAAAAACAGCGAAAACTCCCTTTTAGCTATGTACAACACGATTTGGAAAACTTAACATATTGCTCAGCACATGGACACTGTTATGCTATTCCCATTATCAAGTCTAACAAAAATTAATTTCGAGCTGAAAGTTACCGACCTATTTGTCTCCTTAATACTCTACAATAGTACAACGACGTAAACGTTTTGAGAAAACGATCAACTGTCTAATATGGTTTCTTGGAAATTTTAATCATCTCACTCTCGAAGTTTAGGGATGATAAGATTTGACATTGCAAAAATATACGACATGACGATTTGATCTATTACATAGACCCAGAATAATAGATACATTTATCAAAATAATTTCTAAAGAAAAAATGCTCCACTTTATCACAAACTTCTTTAGACATCTCACTTTTTCAAGTTCAAAAATCAAACACTCTATTTAACAAAATTTACGAAGAAAATGGAGATCCCTACAAAGCTTTACTACCTTGTAACACTCTTTCCAATCTTTATCAATGACATCGCTAAAGAAATAATATACACCAATAATATGCAAATGACTTTACTAATCTCTTCAAAAGTACAAACATCAACTCTATCCAACATATAATAAATCCACAAACAAGCTCATGTTTTTGTTGAAAACACCAGCTTTTTTTTCCGAAAAAACCAGTCTCATCATTTTTAACCAAAAGGAGACAAAAATAAAATTACCACCAACATTGGAAACCACGCAGTCAAGGACCATAGTCAATAATCAGTATAATAAGTGTTATTTATTTAAAATTAAAGTTTAAAGAAGATTTTTTTTTTTTAATAATCAATTTAATTCTAAAATGTTTTATTTGTACCTCATTAATTCCAAAACTAATTATTTGAAATAATATTTCTTATACATTTCTGTTTGGTTTTCGATGGTTTTGAATTAATTGATATAAAACATTGTTAAAAAATATTTTAATATATTATTTTAATGAATCAACATTTTTTCCTACATCTTTAATAGTTTTTATAATATTTTAAATGTTTTTTTCTTATTTTATAAAAATTCCAAAAACGAAAAACGTATAATTAAAAAGCAACAAATGTTGGAAAATTAAATGTTGCTAATTTATTTGTTATTTTTTGTATTTCAATGTCAATAGTTAAGTTTTTATTATATCCGTTAAAATATTAAAATACTGAAAATATTGGCTATGTTTAATGATGCATGATAATGTTCATTGTACAAGTTAAATTATATGAAATTAATGGAATTGTATTATTTAGAAATCTAAAATTATGCGTGTGTCGATAATTCGATATAATATAATGCGATTTAAATAATAAACCGTATGCATGTTTTGTTTGATTTCGGTACAGTAGTCGAACGTGCGTGTCGTTATCGTATGTTTATCCTTACCATGAATATATTCGTATAGAATTTGACGGATATTAAAATTATTATTGAAACCCCCAATCGGTCAGCTCATTTACAAAAATATTAATGTGCACGGGCCACAAGATGGAAATAGAGTGTGAGAGGCGTGGGGAATGTTGATTGAGAGAGAGAGTGTGATGAGAGTGAGTAAGCGACGGAGAAGAGAGGGACAGAAATAAAAACAGCATATATTGTATATAATTTTATTATAATAACAATTAAATAGTTTACACGATTAGAACCATATTATACTAGACTGCAGACGATGGCCAGTGACTAGCCAGGCGCTACATTTGTCGGTTCGCTGTATGCCCGACGCCTGAAACTTTTTATTACTTGCCATTTAGTTTCGGTCTGCAGTAGTCGCAGTCGCCACCACTCACCACTATTATATAGTTACCAGTCGACATTGGACAGTTGTTCGACCGTGTGCCATGGCCGTGTGCGTATTATGTATATCTGATATCACTTTACGGAACACTGCGCGCGTTAATAATCATCATCGTTAAGCGCGAACCCGTTTTGCGTATCGAACATATTTTATATGCAGGTGTAGGACGGACGAGCATTTTATTTCATTTGAATTTCAGTGAATGTACCTACGACCAGTAAATAACGTTTTACTCTCTGCAGTATAAATAAGATTTCCAGTTTTAGTATGTTTATCGCGATTGTTTCCGTGTACGCAGTGTATCCGATTTAGATATAAGCTACTTATCGTTTGTGGACTATTCAAATAAAAATGTATTTTACTTAGTAAGTAATTTTTTTAAAATATATTTTTCGTTTATTAATAAGACCTAACATTTATTACATTTTATTAAGTGCTATTTAGATACCTACATAATAAACAAGAAAACCATTACTCATTACTTATTACATAAATAATGATATATGTATATAATTATAATAGGTATTAAAATATGGTTTTATTTATGTTCTTTATTTAGTTAATTGACCATTTTATTTGTTCGGTATCCAGTCACATGGATTGCTCATTCCTAAAATACTTAATCGTTTAACAAAGTTATATATTATAGACCATAGTTATCGATATACATTCTAGAAGGACTGTCTCTGTAGTTTGTAGTCTGTACGTATACAATTGAACTAATGTAGTAATTTGTGCAGTACACATATATATATATATACATTATGGATTTGTGCAACGAAAACGCGTATAACAACTTTTTATAGTTTATATGATGCAAATCGGATTCTGACGAACTCGTGTCTAATGTCAATGCGAAAGTAGGCAACTTCTATAATAGAGTATGACTCAATTTTGACGTATTTTTAAGTGCTTATAATAGGTATTATTTATACTGTATTATCACTGATCATAAATTTATATTTATAATCATTGGTATTATGCCTATATTGCACAGAATGAATTGGCATTATGATCAATGGCTCAAATATTTTGTTATATATAATTTAAAACAAACATACAAGATTTGCAAATTTAATCCAAGGTTCCTCATATTTTATTACTGGTATATTTAAAAAAAATTGAATTTAATAGTATACAAATATATTTTAGTCTGAAGTTTAAATTTTGATAAAATTGAATATTTACGTGTTAAATAACAATTTTTTTTATTTTATAGTATATAAAAAACGAATAACGAAGCCTATGATGCTTCCTAAATTACCCGGTTACGCCTCTAAGTGAAAGAAATTACATATGACATACCTATTTAATTTTACTAATTATATTTATGTGTCAAATAATTATTTTCATTTTTTTTAAAACTATTATTCATACATGTCGAATTCGTAATTTGCATAATATAATTTCTTATTATATTTAGTAATACATTGTTTGATTCTATATAGTATGATTTTTCATTTAAAACCTTGTTTTGCCCGTAAATAATACAATTTTGTTGTCTTATAAATTATAATTTATAATTTTTATATGCCATATTTCTTCTATTAATAATGTAGTAATTTAATCTGTAATCAGTGGTAACCATTTTTAATAAACAAAATAATATTCTATTTTCTTGAGCCAAGTCTAAATTTATGCGAGCATTGGCGTAACTAGGGTTTAATAGTTACGAGGGGAGGGCTAAAGTCCTAAAAAACTAAAGTTCAAAATAACTTCTGCCTCCATTGTGTCACTGAAATTTAGTAGTCACATGATTTCCTTTAAAATCAAAATTTAACGTATATTCAAAAATAAAAATAATAAGTGCGACATTGACAGTCTAGTACACTTATACCTAATTATAGTCTACACGACTGCATAGTGCACAGACGCATAGTAAATTTAAAGTTTTTGGAAAATAAAATATTTTAATATAACTATTATACAATATACCTATAATATAACTATATAAATATACAAATATGTACGGTTATCTAATAGATAGCAAATATAATAATATTTATAATAAGCGCCGTTCGGGATATGGATTTGAAGTTTGAAGCTAAAATACAATTATAGCTATACACATTACTACATAAGACAAACGTATTGCTTATTGTAATAAATTATTGGAAAAACGGGTATCAACACAAATACATGATTCAATCTTATAAATATTCTGTGTAAAACTATTAAGTATTAACTGATAAACAATAATAATAAGTCTCATACACTCATCGACTCATCGGTACATTCGTACCCAAAATTCAATTTTTAGCCTTATGTAAACCAATACGCCAATAGGCTAATAATTTATATTGTGATGTGTCAATAGTACTAACTCAATAGTCAATACAATAATCTTTCGCGATAACTAAAACGTCTAAAACGATTGATTATATATTATTATTGGTATTTATAATCAATGCTAAATGCTAAAACCAATTACTTATAAACTCGATCTTAGTACATACACAATAATACAATATCAATATAATATAATTATTAATTATGAGTATGGTCTATGGAGGGGCTAAACAGTAAAACCTTATAGAAGGGCTAAATACAAATACAGGGCGGATAAGCTCCCCTAGTCCTCCCAAGTTACACTGATTAGTGTGAGCCACCCTATAGGTTAGGCTACCTATGGCCTATCAGGGTTTAAAAAATAATCTACAAACACCTTCCAAATGAAATCTATTAATATAACTTTTATTGAAAATGGTCCAGTTATTTTTTAGTCTAGGGGGACAAAGAACTCAAAGAAGTAAACATTAATTTATATAAATTATAGATAGATATGAGCCTAATATATTTAAGATATTATATATTATTTTATTTATTCTTAAAGAAGATAATGTGACCTATGGCCTATGGGTAGTGAATCCAGGTCTGTATGGTTTTATGATACATTGATCCGTCAACTTCGTTACTCATTAACATAATCGATTTGAATAATTGAACACCCCCTAAAATATTTTTACCTATAATATCAGGCCCGTATTTAAGGGAGGGATCGGATAAGCCATTGCCCCTGGCGGCAATATTAAAATTAGGTTTAGGGACGGCAAAATATTGAAATTTTTTTCCTTTTTTTTGTGGGAGAGGGTGGAAAATTGTATGTTGCCCCAGACGGTAATTTTTGTAAATACGGGCCTGTATAATATACATAATCGACAATCAACAAATTATTTATTGTGAAAACTAATATGCTAATAATAAGTTATTATTATTTATACTTTGTTTACTCAACTCTTTGAAATTTTAGATATTTTTAGTTTTCCATTTTTCTATTATAAATGTTGTTAACATTTTTCGCTGGATCAAAAACATTGAACATTTAATATAATTTGTAAATTATTGTGGTATAGTTAAAAATGTATAAAATTTTTAAAATTAAATAAATAATTTTTCGTAAGTATTTTTTATGAAACCTAAAATCTAATTAATTATTTACTAACTTATAAGCTTAATGTTTTTTCATGAACAGATGAATTTCAAATAACAATTCAGTTATTTTGTTTTAATTTAAAAATATCCTTTAGGCAATTTAAAGTATATTATTATATTATACTATATATACATACTTAAATAATATTTGAATAAATTATTAATGGTTAAAAGTAATCGAAATTATTTTAAATTAACGATGCTTATATTTATAAAAAAAAATGTAAATATTAAAAATATTTTCGGGTAATGCACAGAAAATACTCTTCTTTGTAAAATATATAATTGGTGCTTTTGCCATAAACTGAACCAGAGTATCGTAATCGTGAAAATACGGAGTATCTTTGTTCCTATATTATGTGTGAGGTAGACAGAGAAAATAAATACTGATGTAGCGGCCCCTTAAATTATATTATTTAATAATATTATTGTGTATACTATATTACTATACAGTATAAGAACTAGAAGATATTATTGATGTTGACAAATTTTCGAATTTTAAATAAAAAATAAATGTTTTATTACATTTTAGTTTTAGTTCGATTAATTTTAGTTGTCAGTAGATATAGGTACATACACATGTAAATATCAAGACGGCGATTGCCCCCGTCGCCCCTCCCTGAGTATACGCCCCTGCAATCGTCATTATTGTCATTGTCAATAACCATCTGGCTATTATCATACTTCTAATAATAAGCCATAAGCGTCATCTATAACGTATAGCAAATTTGCAACCATTTTAAGAAACAGGAAAATATTCTAACTTCATGAACCGAAAACAAATTGCATTTGTTAGTCACATAGCATATTTATATAAATTTAAATTCAAAGCTACAAAGCCTACTTCTTTAAAGTCTCAAGGCATTTATTGAATATATATTATATATATTTATTCAATAATTTATTTAATTTAACTTATATTATTAAATTAAAAACTCATCAGTAGTTTATGAGTCTATAGAGGACAAAATTACAAAGAAAGAAATAAAAAATAATATTAATTTTTAAACATCGCATAGATTTATATTGCTATTAAAGTAATGTATTTTACATTTTTATTATTTATAAGTAATACAGTAGATGGAATGAATTTATATGAAACCGTAAACATTGCATTTGAAAATGTCATTGTGGATATGGTATGCAAAATAAAAAATGATAATAGTTTCAAGAATCGACGCATAATATATTTTAAAATACATTTTACAAAATAACTAAAATCGATATTATTTGTTTAAATTTTAACTCAAAATTAAAATATCTATACAATATTTAAACGCTAATTGAGAACAGTCAATATATTTGCGTAGACCTCTGAATTTTGAATTTTAGTTAGTTATTATGACATAAAAATACACATTTTTATAGCTTTTGAATTTTTTAAACTATTAATTAGACATGCGCATTGCGCTTTACAACATTTTTTTTCTTAAATGGTAACTACCTTCTTTAACCACTAATTATTTTTTGCATAATTTTTCAATGAGTTTTGGTTGTTAAATAAATTTTCCAAGTCCAAAATTGACCAAGTTATATCAATAAAAAAACTGCAAAATGCGTGTGATTTTTAGTTTTTTGATTGTAACTCTGAAAATAATTATTTTAATATTGTTTAGGCTAGATAATTTAATTTTCACCCCTTTTTATTAATGTGATATTTAGAAGTTATTATAATTTTAACTAACTTATAATTTTTCTTTAATTTTTATTTGAATTAAGCAGAAAAAACATAAGCTAATATTATATTATGTTGTTTATTTTGTTACATTTAATGGATCTATCAGAATTTATTAATAATTAATAAAAAATGTAATTCTTATTTAAATTATAAGTTTATTTAGTGTTTGAGTTTTTGAGTCACGTCAAAAAAACAGAAACATATATAGGTACGCTGGTATGCATAAATATTAAATTATGTAACACTACTACGTTAGTAACGGTTATATAATTAAGCCCTTAAAACAATAACAACACATTAATTTTATAAAAAAGTTAAAAATTTTGTTTAATACATTTTATTTTTTTACTGGACAACTTATTGGGTATTTTTTTGTAATTTTCATTTTGAGTTTCACTGTTATAGTACATACAACTGCATAAGTTGTTAAACCGCCATACAGTGTTATTCATCAATTTAGTCTAAACTGCATATAAACAACTAACAAGCAATAAAATAACGATGATTTTGAATAATTAATTCACTTTTGATTATCTACTATTATTAAATTCTCTATACAAAATATTTATTTTGATGTATCATCTTGTACGGCTGTATACGTTTTCGCATCTTGTGATTTATTATTATTACTAAAATCATATTAAAATCATATGGCATTGCTTATTAGTAATTGATAAATTTAGCTTAGACAATTCTAAAAATAGCGGTAAAGGTCTTTTATATCGTGCATCCGTGCAAGTACCCATGTTAAACAATAAAAATTATTATAGTTTCAAAAATAGAAAGTATATAGTATTCATATGTTTAGAAACTATATGATCACGAATTTCGGTATTTATCTCAAAGATTTTATAAGAATAAGTAATCAAGGATCCAAGGGAGGCTAAGGGGCTCTTTAGCAATTTCTTTGGATATGTTATGTATAATAATGTCATTATAGATTATTTACGTCTTAAAATATAAATAAAATTATTACCAAATTTTATATGGGTGAGAAATAAATAAATAAATTAATTAATTAATAATTGGTTGTTTTTTCCGAATTTTTTTTTTTATATTATAATACATTTTTTAAATATTTGCATAAAATATAAAGTAAAAATGTTTCTTGCCATCGAACACCAACCTTAAGTGATAACTGATAATTTATCTCTAATTACTAATCAGTATGTACTAATACTTCTAATAATATGCTATAATATACTAAATACTAAATAGTATAATTATTTATTGCTTAAGATAGGTATATCGTATACCTATTATTGCGTCACTTGTGTGACCAAAGACCATAATAGGTATTTTAAAATTTCAAAATCATAATTTTCTAAGAAATGGTCAGTGTTTTACTTTCACAATTGTATACTTAATTTTTCACGTTGTTTACTTATCAATATTTAGTTTTGAATACATATTCTTAGAGACCTGAACAAATAAAATAATACTAAGTATTTATTTTTCAAAATTATGCAATATTGTGTTTTAAAATTATAATCTTCACTAGTTCATATTTTCATAATTTGTTTGAAGAATCGTGGACTTGATATTATAATAGGTTAAAATCTATGGTATCGCTAATACCAAAACATTTCAAGGACCTCAGGGTCCACAGTGAAAAGATTTTGAATTTGTGGTTAATTACTAGTGTTCCTTTAGAATTAAATTTTAAAATGCGGGTGCCAGCGTTGATGATTTATAATATTGTAGTACCATTTAGAAATTGTCTGAAGATACCTACCTATATATTTTATTAAAGAGACATTACACCCGCATGCATTGTCTTCGTCAAGTTCGTTTTATAAACGTATATTATATAACATAGACGATATAATAATAGATTCTAAATTCTAAAGAATCCATTTAATTTTTTTATGCCTAATATTACAACAAATTTATAAGAATACTATAAAGTGAATCTTATCAATTTTTTTTTTATATTTTAATTTTAAAGCGACGTATGAACACTTTAAAATGTACAATTTAGAACAACAACGCCATGCAGGATCATCTATTTTATTATAAAATGATTCATTAAAGTACTTTTTTTTAAATTATATTACACTGATGAGTCATTGTATGATAAATAATTACTAATCACTTAACCAAGGTGGATATATCCACCTTGCACCAAACATTCAACCCACCCACACAGGCTCATCAAATTGTATGTATGTATGTGGCCACTGTTTGATACATTTCAAAAACATTGTTTGTTAAAAATTATGATCAGTACTCAGTAGCGGTATTTTATGTAAAAATATACGTTTTTGTAGGTAATCAAAATCGAAATTTCAAAATCCGAAAAAAAAACAGTACTGTATAGTTAGTAGTCACGATTAAGTAATTATCGTGGAAAACGGAAAGTTCAAAGTATTATCTCTAAATTCTCTAGCATAGACAATCTATGCCGATATTTGTCTCCATAAACGCCTTGAGCGGTGGCAACACTGACGGCTCTCGGACGGGAAGTAACGTAGACCGTCGGTTGGCGATAGTGACGCGCGCGATTTGAACTCGTCTCGATGTCGTGCCTTGACCGCGCCGAACGACCGCCGCAATAACGCATACACGTCACACCGGCGACGTACCTATGCCACCACGGCCACTTCCGTACCGGTACACAAGCGCACACCGACTCGCGCGCGCCGCCGCCGCCGCCGCCACCACCACCACCACCACCGCCCCGCCCGAGACTGCAGTGTGCAGACCGACCCCTCCCGTCTACCACACACCGAGCGTCCGAGTCATCAGTACTACCCCGCCCCGCAAGACCGTACAGCGGTCCGTGTCCCGTGACACTTTGCGACTGGGTTATCGTTATGCACTGTCGACTTTGGCAGGTTATTTTTCCTATTGTCGGTCCTTAATTGTGATTATCGCCATCGCTCATCCGTCGCGCCGTTATCGAAATATGAACCGGAATCAATGCTGTCGGTTAAAAATAGTGTGGCCCGAAAAAACGGCTGTTCGCGTCATCCGTTAATCCAGCGGGAAATGTCTCGATATCCCGTCGAACGTCGTCATCGTTGTCATCTCGGCAGTCGCCGTGTTCACCGCATCGCCGATCGTTTGATCTGCGGCCGTTTAGCGTTGCCGCCGACCGCTGTTAAATATTATATTACCGCGCGCCGACGACGGCCGTTACCACCACCACCGCCACCACCATCGTCATCGACACACTCGACACAGACGCGGCTGTAGTCGCTACTCACTAGTCGTAGACCGTAGTGCGACGCCGGTGCTAAGCCATTCGCTTTGCGTGCCGCAAACCCGCAGTAGTGTCCCGTTGCGTGGCGGGCGAAGGGCTTGTGGATACGTACATCGCGACGTCGAAGCCGGTTCGTCGACCAGACGTGCTAAAAAAATTAATTGACGATCCGCGCACAGATCGTCGTCATCGCCGTGTCCAATATCACTATGATCACCACCACCACCACCACCGCCACCACCGCTAGTCTTCGGACGGTAAGTAATGCGGACGACATGGTGACATACGCCGGTCGACGCCACGTCGGACAAAATTTTTTTGACCGCCACTCCATACCCAACATCCCTTCGTGGTAGGGACGTTCGTGCGGATTATTATTATTATTATTTAAAAGTTGTTTTCAGCTATTAAGTCGTAATGTGTCCACGGATAGGCCACGAGCTAGTCGTACGATTTTATTGAAGGGCATGATTCCAAAGTCCTGAATCGCGCGTTTCACTAATGCTCCCAAGTAGATATATCTCAATAACTCGTGGTCAGATCATAATACTATAGTCAATCAAACCGAGAAACTTCGATTGTTATTAATGTCATTTCGGACAAAATATTTGGATTCGAAAAACAACACTTTAAAACGTTTGTGTAATTTTTATTAATTTTTTTAATGCTTAGTGTAGACTAAGATTATCTTTTCATTTTAATCCAAAAGCTCGTCCTAATTGTCTAGTTGGGTCAATACCTGTTTAGTTCACTGTCAAACAACAATATACAATAATTACTGATTTATTGTCGTTAATCTTCTCCATGTAAATACTCAACAAATTTGGATAACTAACTTTTTGGCATCTAGTTTGTGGTTATTCAGCATTTCAGCATAACACAGAGTAGCCCATTTTAATTGTTTAGAGTGTTACTTTTTGCTTAGAAAGTTAGTTTCCTATGAGATGTATGATAAATTATAATAGATACACGGATTCCTTAATTTTATACTAATAATTATATTAATATCATTGTGGGTACTTTTTATTTTAAATTACTGAGATACCTATTTATTTTAAGATATTGAGCATTATTATATCTTATTTAGATCTTTCAATTAAATGTTATCATATTTTGTTATTGTTTTCTTTGTTGGCTTATCATAAGTTATCTTTTATTTTTGGAAACTTATTGTAATTATTAATGGAAACTTGTAATAATATTACATATAATATATTACAGGGGTGGCCACAACGAGGCTCGCGAGCCGCATGCGGCTCTTAAATCAATTTCATGCAGCTCTTAAACTAAACTTAGACTAAAATTAAATGGAAATAAATGTTCCTTCATTTGATTTCAAATGAAAAATGTATCTCAATTTTATAAACATTGCTTTACAATGTGGCTCACCTCTAATCAACTTTATAAATTTGTGGCTCCCAAAGTTAAGGTTAGTGGCCACCTCTGTTATATTATATATTATGAGTATAAGTTTTAGGTACAATATTCATTAAATATTGTTTTTCTTTAGTAACATTTTAGAAGAAAAAATAGAACATCACTCCATTATACCTAAACATACTATATAAATGTGTGCATATTATTAATTTCATACGCACATTTTTAAGTGTCTAATCTTAATTTTCAACATTTAATTAACCAAAAATACTCATTCAATGAGTTAACCAAATCTCATTGTACTAAATTGTATTCAAATCTAAACACACATACAAATAATTTTACCAAATGACTATTCTGCATTTATTTTTCATATAACATACCCAGAAGGCTTAAAAGACTATGTCTCAGAGGGCCAGATACTTAAAGTGTTAAGCAAAGATTAAAAAAAAAAAAATCACAAGTGGTAGCAAATGTTAACGCTGGTTCAACTTTCAGTTCCAGTCAATTCTGAAATTATGTATGTCTTCTTCTAATTTGTATTAATAATTTTGTATTGATTGTTAATATTTTTAGGTCATAAAATAAACATTTTTTTAAAATTTTTATACTGTTTTCTACAGTATATTTTACAGACGTTTAGAAATAAATTACTTACATAATTTATTATTTTTATTATTAGATATTTAATTTGCTTATCATAAGAATTGTTAAAATAATACTTATTACCAGGGCCAGTTAGGTAATTTTTGTTGTTATACAAAAAATATTATAAAGACTACTCATAAAAATTGCTTAAATGCTACATTCAAAGTTATTCGAGATCCATAAAAATTACGCAACACATTTGTTTAACTTACTTATCTATATGTTTTAATTTTATTACATATCTATTTATTTAATTAATAAAATAATATAGTGTAATATAATCATATTTTCACAATAATTTCATTAGATGCTTGCATACATCTATAAGTATAAATAAGTTATTGTGGTTTTTGTAATACTTTGGCTAAATAACCAGGCAGCATGATTTTTAGATTATATTATTTCAAGAAGATGGTTTTCTCCAGATTTTATGGATAAACTATTTATTATTGTGTGAAAAATATTAATTAGAAAATAAATTGTCATTTACTAAAAAAAGTAGTTCCTTAGAGTCAAACAGTCATGACCTACATGGAAAATTTGTATTTATCCATAAGCCTATTTGCCCCTAAATAAAACTAAATATATGCCAACAATATGTCCTACATACTATAGCTATAGTGTCTTGATTTTTATTTATTTGCTTGATTAGAGTGAAGACTGAAGATGATTAATTAAATTTCACATTTAATAGTATTTAATTGTGTTTACAAGAAAATCTTATTTGTATACTTGAAAATATTTTAAGAATTAGGGAATATTTAATTTCTTGAGCATAACTTTGAATATTTTGAAACATTTAACTATAAAAAAAAAAATAGGTACTAATTTATTTTAATTTTGAGGTACCTAAATAATTTTTTTTTTTAAATATTAATTAATAATTTATTAATTTTATTTGTATATGTTTTATTAATATTAATACCAAAAATTACTTTAGTACAATCAAACAACAAGCTTAAACAAACCTCCATACAATAATCTTTACTAAAGAATAATATGTACTTAATTATTTGGTTTTTTGTTTTCTATACTAATAATACAATAAATATAGTTTAATGTAAGTTAAAATGTATTTAGGCTCCATTTTAAGTTTATTTATAGTTATATCAAGTTTAAAAATGCTTTTCAAAAGTACCAGTCAAACTTATCACTTATCACCGACTGCGAAGAATGTTTTATTCTAATTTTTCAACTGTTATTAATTTTCCATCATGTACTTTTTTTTTGTATGTGTAAATCATATTTATATGTTTATCAAATAGATTTTTAGATTTGTAAGTTTTTAGAAAAAAAATACTTACAATATTTATTCATCACCTACTTAATTTTTAAAATATAATTATTAATTATATATAAAGATTAAACCTACCCTAATATTTATTTATTAGATCATTGAGAACAGAATGTTAAACAATAGTTTTAAACTTTTTATATTTCTTGTCTCTCATTTATTTATGGTACCTATTTTCTGCCAAATTTAATAATTAATAAAATGGTCATTGTCTTAATGTATTTAATTTAAGTATTACAATGCTGTTTATGCAATTTTAGGTTCATGAATCATATGTTATATTTAAGGTGTGAATAGTTAATTTTCATTCATTAGTATTTTTATGTTTAGATAATACATTTTAATAAGAATAATTCAATTTACAAATATATGACAATGACAATAGGTATAAATGTAAAGATTCACATTAATGAAATAAAAAATTTAAATGAACAATGAAGTAACCAATTAATATAATTTAAAAAATAGATACTCATACTATGTAACTTATCTAGGGTTATATTAAACAGGTCCAAGTGATTGATAAAGTTTCTACTTGACATTAAATGTTTGTCATAGTCTGATATATACTGTTACTATGTTAGTATTGTACAATATTATACCTGAATACATACCTACATAATAATTTAAATATTAATTTTATAAATATATACCTACTTATATTATATATTTGTTGGTATAAAACATAAACTTTAAATTATAATATCCTTGTATTTTGTCCTTGAAGCAAAATAATCATGGGTACAGCTGCTTAGAAAACTAAGTCATCAATATTGCAAGGGACTTTGTGGCGACATCATATAGACATTATTTCAACCCTATTCTTTAGTGCATAAATTATTGTGGTTAAATATAAATAATGGTAATACCTACCTACTTCAATCGATTTTAAAATGTCAGTTTTTGAATTGTAAATTGACTATTGCTTTATTTTAAAAATTATGTGTTGACAGGTATGGCAATATATTAACTGTAATGGCTATATTAATAATAACTAAAAAAAATGAATAGATTTTAAAAATTTAATAATTCTTTCAAATGTTTACTGCATAGAATTATTTTTCTTACAGCCTTTCCTAATACAAAACAATTATATTTTTATTATGCTCTTTATAAACTTTATGTTGCAGTACCTTTGAAGTAAGTTTCAACATATTTTTATATAAAAATTACTAGTGATTTCCATTTTAGAATCGATTATATTATGCTACCTCAAACACTTTAGAATAGATTTAATTTGATATATATTAAATTCTGTAATAATTATTGATTGAATCATCTATTTATGACTTTTGTTCGTTCATTTTAATTTAAATTTGTATCACGTATAGAAGAGATATTTAATATAAAATACAGTGTTCTCTTAACATTAAAATATATTTTACAAATACCTTGGTTATAAATAATTTTATTCGCATTCATTTCTAGGACATACTTATTTATTAGTTATTGCTAATTTAATTCTGTTGAAGGAGGTAGGTGGTACTCCCTCTACTTACATTATGGTCATCAATTATTTATATCCATTTCTAGCTAATTAGAATTCTATAACATAGTTGATTTATCATAAAATTGTTTCTTGCCATCAGGGTCATACAATGCTGTTTTTAATTGATAAACGTGTCACAATAATAGTTTTAACTAACAAATATTTTTCATTAAGTTATTTTATAAATTATATTTTATTTAAATACAAAAAAATTTAGATAATTTTAAAAATGTCTAAGATTTTGATTGAAAAATCATCTTAGAAAAATGTATTTATGTATTAGCTCATTAAACCAGAACATTATATTATTATATAAAAAAAAAAAAAAAAATAGTTGATAGTCTTACCAAGTTAAAGTAATGAATTAAATTAAATAGGCTTAAAGAAGTTAGTTAGTGAAAGTAATTTAAAACTAGATATGGAACAGTAGTCATTCTGAAAATTATTCAATGACACTAACCATGGCATAAATCATGCTCATGTACCATCACAAAACAGTACAAAAAATAATGATATAATCAATATTAAATGGCATTGGTTTTATTATTTTAATGTTAGTTTCATAGTCCACAAAGAAAATACATTCCTGAAATGATTTTATTTTGATCTATTACATAATACTATAACCGGTATAACGTATAACCTATTATTGTTTGTTTGAAATGTACACATGTTACTATATTTACTAACAATCTTGCTTTATACCTTTTTATAATTTCTACTTTTTTTTTTTAGGTCCTAGAACAATAATAATAATAATAACTTCCAAAAGACAATTGAAGAATTAAAACTGAATGATGTAAGTACAATGATACATTTGTAGTAAAATTGTCTTTTATGGTAATCATCCTACATCTTAATAATAAATAAAAATTGTGTGATTCAAAAAAATGACTATAACTTGGCATTCATTGAATTCTGATTGGAGCTTTGGGTGACTTGGTGAGAGGGAGATTCTAAAGTTAGATTTTAAAAAAGTTTATGAAAAAAGTAAATTTTTTGTAAAATGAGTTGACAAAATTAATATAGTATTTTTTTTTTTTAATTTTCAACAATATAATAATGTATTATATTTATAATAAAATTTAAAAGACAGAAATTAATTTTCAATTTATGTATATGTATTTTATATTTTATCATGTATTTTTCAAGTATTTTGTTTTTAAATCAAAATTTATTATAGATTTTTAATAAATTAAATCTCCCAATTAAAATATAAAAATCAATAGCTAGAATTTTATTATCTATATTTAATGCAAGATTCTTTTACTGAAAATTAAAAAAAAAATGATGTGTTAAACTACATATATTTTTTATAAGTGATTGGTTTTCAAATTTTGACTAATTTTGTCAAAATCACAAAAATGTACAATTTTGTAGTTAAAAAATGTGTAACATTTTCAATGTTTATAGTTAATTAAGGGTTAAAAATAATATAGGGTTCATGTACAATTTTTTTATATAATATTATTTTTTACTATACAATGGTCAATGACATTTAAATTAATTTTAAGCTATTTATCTGAAACTAATTCACATTGTTTTATGGTAAGTGGTTATTAACTCAAAATGTTTTAACAAAAAATATATTATATAATATGTTATATTAATAAATTGAATATTACTCATAGCAAATTTAATAGGAATTTAATAAAATATCTAGTAATGTAGGCTGACAGTCTGGTCTCCACTCAGAATCGTTTTTTGTATGCAATGATTTATTACGGAGTTCAATTAATTTAACATTAACATTATAATGACCTATTCAATGACCAAGGTACATTAAAAATCATCTACTACACAATATAGCAAGTTCCCAGTTTTTTATTTATTAATTAATTTTTATTTAATGTATATCTTAAGTATTTATCTTATATAACATTCTTGGAGAGTAGTTGGACTTACTATAAATAATAATTGAATATTAAAAAATGTTATCATAATTTATGTGTTTTCTTTTGTTGAATTATTAATACTTTTTCTTTATATTACTTTATTATTTATTTTATCTGTACAATCTACTTTCTGTAAATGTTTATACATTTTAATTAAAATTCAAATATTCAAATATTAAATTTTTTCTGTTTCAGAGCAGTAAATAGTTAGAAGAAATGCCATGATAGGACGATTGTATTCTTTAATTTTATCGCTTGGCAGCCTTACATTAATCACATTTTCTTTGTGGTCAGTATGGAGCAAGATAGTCAATGTCGACGAATCACATGCTGGCCATGTCGAATATCGTATACTTACAATAGAAAATGTTACTACAAAACCATTCGAGTTACATTCTTTGTCAGATACAGATCTTCACTCTTTGATCGATCTGCCATCTTTTAATTTCAATATAAACCAAAAAGTATGCAACAACAACACTAAATTGATAGTGGCTTTAGTTCATACTGCACCAGGACATTATGCCAAACGTCAGGCTATAAGAGATACATGGGCAAAGATGATACCAACATTATTTTTCATGGGTCTCCCAGATTCAAACATTACTCAAAACAATGTTATTTTAGAAAATCAATTGTACAGTGATATTATTCAAGGCGACTTTATAGATTGTTACCGTAATTTAACTTATAAACATGTGATGGTACTAAAATGGACTTTATACTATTGTCCTTGTGCCAGGTATTTGCTCAAAACTGATGATGATACGTTGGTTAATGCACCATATTTGTTGGAAATACTCAATCATAGATTATCACCTTTAGGCGCGCGAAATTTGCTTATGTGCCAACTCATGTTTTCGAGTATGGTAAAACGTTCATACAGATCTAAATGGAGAGTTTCATATTCTGAATATCCAAATCGTTGGTATCCAATTTATTGTAGAGGCTGGGCGATAGTTTATTCGCCAGATGTAATTTATAAACTATACACGGAAGCACAAGTGACTCCATATTTTTGGATTGATGATGTTCACATAACTGGTACAATAGCAATTAAACAGAATATCACTCAAACAGATTTAGGAGAATTAGCTGTGGACGAATCTGATATACTGGATGATAGAAATATTAGTCGCAAATTTTTATTTTGCTTATTAAATAAAGCAGATCAGTCAATGAGAAAATTTTGGAATATTATTTTACAACCAGATGATGCTGTTGTTTCATCTTCAACCAACCTTGGACTTGATGTAAATGTTGGTAATAACTAAACAAATATGATTAATATTTAATAATTTTCTTGAAGATTGAATAATGAATTGTGATAAAGTAGTATGTAAAAAAGTTATTTGTTATTATTTTATTTTTATTTTAGGAAATAATATATATGTAGGTTTTTTTTTAAATAAGGCTGATTTTAAAAATGAAAGTTATAAAACAATTTGTATGTATAAATTATAATATAATTTTATTTTAGATACTTAGGAGGTACCTAATTATATAGTGTGAACTATAAAGCGCTACAAATTATCTTTAAGGGGTGTTTATTATAAAAAGTTTCAAGTGATATATTTATAGACATATGACATATACCAACTACATTATACATAGTGTATAGTATAACTATCATTTTTAATGATGTACTAATTAATTACATACATTTTAAATAACCATATAATTTGTAAATTGTACATATATATTTACTAATGTATTGTTATATAAAATTTAATAAAAAAATATTACCATGTATACCTATTTAATAATAATAATAATAAAAATAGTATTAACAATACACAAATTCTGTCTACTTATAGCTTAAAAATAAGAAATTCAATTGATTTAATGTATTATATACTTGTGAAAAGGAGTAAAAATAAAAGATATATCTTGAAATCATTGTTTTAAATAACACTGTTGTGGCGGCAGGGTATACATAAAATAAGTAAGGTTTTCAATGATTTGAAAATATAATTAGAATGTAGTAACTTTGAACAATAATTTCAGTTCTTCAATACCAATTTTTAAAATATTACCAATTAAATATTAATATATAATAAAATTAAAGTAGTCAATTGAATTGTATAAGTTTAATTTTATAAAAGTTGGTGAATTTATTTAAATTATGTCTAAAGATGAGACAGTATTTTGCCATTATTCAAATGCGCCAATAATAAATACTAGCTGTTTCTTTAACTAATTTATATTATATTCCTAGCCAAATTAACAAGTCAAATCACATGAAATATTTTAAATATATTTTAATGTCTATTAAGCTAGATAATACGTTATGTAGGTAATCAATTTAGTGATAATTTTATTGTTTTCCAGTTATAATCAAATACAAATGTATTTAATTTTAATCATTAAATTGTTTGCATTCCAAGAAAATTTGTACCTCTTAATAAATATTTTTTTTTTTTTATTGTCTTATTTATGAAAAACTTTGGCTTTTGTTGATTTTTCACGTATAATTATCATATTTCAAATGTTAATGATAAAACTTAAAAAATCATAAACAATTATATCACAAATTATTTCAGTAGTTCTTAATATAATTTTTTTTTTTAAAATCCAGTGAATAAAGTGATAAAATCTAGATAAATAAATAATGGGCCGTGGTAAACTTCTTTAATTTTAGGAATGATCTTTACTGTAATAAATTTACATTTTAAAAAAGTATCCTCAATTTTAATATATTTGTTTAAAATATTAAGTCCGTTTTCAAATGAATTTCTTATTTGTATATATGACAATATAATTTTTAATACATTAATAAAAGCAAGGATTAAAGGCTAATTATTATAATTAATAAGAAATATTTATTTTTTCCTAAATTAATTTTGAGTAATAGTAAAATTATAAAAAAAAATATTGTTATCACTGTTGTTAGCTATAACTATTTTAGCATAATTTTAAAGGAAAATGTGGTATGGATAGGATTGTTTGTTTATAAAACTTAAACTCAATAGTACATAGTTAAAGAAATTAAACAATGATTTTGCTCCTTTTAAGTTTTCCTTAATTTGAAATAATGTAAGGTTTGATTAAAAAAGTTTTTGATATTATAATGAATTTTCAATATAGTTCATACCAAGAACATTTTTGTCAAATTCTATATTCTTATGTTATCAATTACAAATATTTAAGTATAAATTAAACAAAACTAAATTAACTTGTAATTTATCTTGTGTTGAACTTTATATTAATAATTTGTATTAAATTAGTTTTAGTCCTTGCTTTTTTGATGTATACTTGTTCCTAATATAAGTATTAATTTTACAATTTATATGTATTGTTGAGACTTATAATTATCATAACAAAGTATCTTAATAAATAAAAAATAAAAATATTTTAATGTTTGTAGATGTTAAAAGAAGATCTCATGAGATGTACTTAAATTGAGTTGAATATTTCAACATGTTATAAATTATTTTTATGTTTTATTGAAATGTATACTCTTAATATTGTTTAGTTATTTCTCATAAATTCATAAATTTTCTTTTTTGGTGGTTATCTGAAATTAATAACACAAATTAAAATGTTGATGAATAATGCTTTATTATTATATTCAATTTAGATTAAAAAAAAAATATATATATTAAACTGGTGCATATAAATTTTCAAGTTATAATGCTAAGGCATATCTAATTTAATAGTTGAAACTAGGATACTTTATTTTATTAATTTATGTTTGAAGTTGTATAAACCAAACATTTTGTTGAAAATGGTTATTTTTTATTTAGTAAGATACCTAATTTACTAAGATCTGTATCAATGATAAAATATGTTTGTAATAAGATTATGTACTTAAAATTTTGTTTTATATATGTAATCAATCATTACAAATTGTTAATGTTAAAAACATAATTATTGTAATTAGTATATATATCAAATACCAAAAATTGTTAATTATAATTTTTTTAAAAAAATTAGAATTTTTTTATTGAATTGGTGCCAAAATTTAGAACTTAGTGTCAAAAAAATGTCAGTTATAATTTTTTGCTCAATTATCACAGTAATTATTATTTAAGTAATCACCTTCACTATTATTTGTAACAGTTATAAGTTACTTATTATCTGTTTCATGTTTTTTTTATTTTTATTATTTTTTTTTTTTTTTTTGTTATTTATATTTCATGAAATGTGTATTGGGGACCAACTTGTCCTAACATCGACAAATAAAGGATTTGGTATAAATAAATGAACATGCGACTCGAAAGAATTCAATAAAATTATGTTTTAAATATACTGTTAAAGATACACAGACATAATATTAGTTGCTCTAAAAAAATTAATTTTTTAAATTATTAAATAAAAATATATGAAGTATGTTTTAACAAAGGAGTTAAAGTTAGTTATATCGTGTTTATATGTTTAACTTATATACCTATATTTGTTTGCAATACATTCCTTATAATATATTTTGAATGCTTAATACTATGTTGGTAATGAAATACTGTTTATAATCAATGGTAATACAAATTATTATTAATTGATTTGAGTTATTGATTCTGGCATTTTTATTTAATGTTTATTTTATTAAAAACAAAGTTGTTATTATAATTTTTAAGAATCCTTGTTTTATTTGAAATAAAACGATTTTGATTTTGTTTGTTTGAAATAATTATTGAATTCGTCCATAACCTGAATTAATCACAAAATCATCTTATTTCTATAAGTACATCCTTTATTATACACAGAGTAATTCAACCTCTTTATTTTCAATAATCTAGTTATTAAAATTCTAAATTCTAATTGAAGTAATACAAACTTCTATTTTTCAAATGAGAATCTTCCTTCCTACCATTTTTACTGTAAATCAATTAATGGATAAATTTCGAATTATTTAACTTTTTGTTCCAAGGATTATGGTTTTGGAAGATATGAAGGTTAAAGTGACTTAAAATTTTATTACAATTAGTTCATTAACATTTATAGTTTGTAAAAATTGTACAAATTCTATAAATACTTTCATCCTTAGATTTAATATTTAAATTACTGAAAAACTGCTTAAATACTCGTTCAAATTTTCTCAAAACATTTAGTACTTATATCGAAATATTTAAAAAAGAAATTTACTCTAAATAATTTTCAGTCAAAAGGCGGTTTTTGATTTGAAACATTAAGATTGTATCGTCACAAAACATTCCTTAAGTAGTACAAAAAAATCTTGAAAATTGAATAAACGTTATTAAATGGAGAAATGGAGATGAGTATGCTTGGTTTATTAGCCCCCTCTCTCGCCTCTGGTAAGCTATTAGATTTTTACCCTTTTTCTTTAAATCTTATACTAATTTCACCAATATAGGTAGATATTATATTTGGGCGCATACCTATTAATTGCCACATTATAAAATTATACCTACAATATATTATTAAAAAAAAAAAAAAATTATAACTGTTATATAAATAATTACCTAGATTAAATAACAATTAGGTATGCATAATATGCCAAAAAATATACAAAACAAAATAATAAAATAATAATTGTCTGAATAAATCAATGCCAAATTGTAATGTGAATTATATTAAATAATCGTAATAAATAATAATCATTAAATATGTATTATGTAACACTATATTTTTTATTTTGAATTTATTCAGTTGAGAATTTGAGATATAGCCATTGTTGAGTTTTACATATCGACTTAAGAAATTACGACGTATATCATTACAACGGATGTCAAAGTATTAAATGTGAGAAGTCCGAGTATCCGCGTACAGGTAAGAAGGTAAAACTGGAGGAGTTTACATTAGACCTTTTCATTACCCTTTTATCTAACCGGTATTATGGCGGAGTTCACAATCGTCCATTATATTTCTATACCTCCTATTTGTAACTATTATGTTAGAAACTCAATTTTACAAGAAAGACTCACAAATATTGCAATTCTCAATATTGAAAGATAAAAAACATTAGAACCTAATATTGAAAAAATTATAAATTACTGCACATTCAAAGTAAAGAAACAAACATTTTCTCACGATACTTAATGTATTTATTTAATTTATAAATTTTCTAAATAATTATACAAAAGAAAAAAATGATATTATTTATCAATTAAATTATATATGATCTTAATATAGTAAATATTAGGTATGTTATGGTCTTATTTTTGGTTGATCATTACAACATGGGTAAAACATATTTTATTTTATTTGATGTTCCGTAAACTTTTCACATTCTTCAAATTTTTAAAGTATTTTTAATACAATTTATATAAGATGTAATCTTTTTTAAATTGAATTTTGTCTTTTATTCACATATTATAATAATATAATTTACCTAAGTAACTTAATTGTAAACAATAAATCCAGCTGTTTACTAAAACTTATTTATTGAAGTAAGTTCTATGTAGTAATAATAATAGTAAAGTACTATGTTTATCAAATAAAATACCTACATATTATGTAATTTTTTGTGGTTATAGACAATAGTTCATATTTATATTACACCATGGGAATGGGATACATTAAATGTTGTCATTGATTATTTATCTTTTTTCTGAGGTCCCATATGAGTCATTACTCATTACACACGGGCTTCTATATACAATATACCTACTTACGCTACCGACCTCACCTCCATAGGATGCTCTTAACTCTTAAGTCTTAATTTTTACTAATTAATGCGAGGCTTCTCAAGTCCATACATCCTAATTCCTACTGCGGACGCTATTTTTAACTTTTGAGTCAAAAGAAATGTACTACCTTTAGCCAACGAGGTATACTGTATATATTTTATCTACTTATATATTGTCACAATATATATTCATATTGCATAGACGCGTAGTATAGTTAAATTAATTAATTAAAACAATCCCCACATTTCGAAGGAATTAAGTTATTTTACATTTAATAAATTATTACCTAATGTAGTAATATATATACAGTATATAGGTATGGGGTATTGTAAGTAGAACGCGTAGAAGGACTTACTGTCTACTTCAATATGTGCAGAGAACAAAGTATCTCTTAAAAAAAATAGTACTTCAGCAGTTCAGCTTGCTTACCACTTTACTATATATACGTAGGTACCCTTTTTATTTTTTTTTAACGATGGAGTGTTTAAATTCTTTCGTTATAACTATATATATATATTAACATCAAACCACGTAATTACTAATAATACATACGAATACTTAAGTTTAAACTACAATTCATAGGCATTTATATTAAATTATTATAAACCAATTATCTATAATTGGGTCTTTGCCATTATATTATACCATCACCTGATTTTGTTAGTATATAATAATACAATAATATGATTAGGTAGTATGAATAAATAAACAAATATTTTTATATTTGGGCATACGAATTGACGGGTTATGAAGACAAGTAGTGTCAGTTTTTTCAGATCGATATATACTATACCTACTCTTTTTCACATGGCGTCCACAGCGCACTGTTCCATCATATTAATAATAATATTAATATTTGTAGGTATAGTCTATTTCTCTATACGAATCGATTTTACGGTTTGATCTCATTAAAATTGTATACGATTGAAAAGACGTAAACATTCGTTCCCACACCCACCCATCACGGTTAAGTTTTTAAATATTTTAGACGTTTGATGTCTGGAACGGCAACTTCGCATTTGTACCCTATATATACTGTACAGGGTCACGCGTAGCTATCTATAAATATTATATTACCCTTATATTAATATAATAGGTAAATAGGTAATAACTAATAAGATACAATAAAGTAGGATAAATAGATATGTTTTAAATGTATTTATATACATTTATAGTGTATACTATAAAATATAATATATCATGTGTAGATTAAAAGAGAATTTACGTCGTCGTTTGATTACAGTTAAGAATTTAGTATTTGTTTTTTGTATAATACATAGTACCTAAACAGTAAGCGGATCAATTTTCAGTTCGATCGGTCGTTTTCACCTTCGCGTCATATATACAATAGCTAATAGTCGTCGCGCTGTCGCAAGTCCCTCCGAATCAGACGTGAGAAACTGGTAAGATCGTCGGGCGTCGACTAAAAACGGTTATATTATATATATATATATAAAACTATTGTACAGAGTCACGCGTAGCTATCTATAAGTATTATATTATCCTTATATATTAATATAATAGGTAATAAGATTAACCTAATAAAATAGAAGGTAGGTAGATATATGCTATAAAATGTATTTTATATAAATATAATATATCATGTGCAGATAAACAGAGCTTTTATATCGTCTTTTGATTACATTTAAGAATTTAGGATTTGTTTTTTTTTTTTATATAATGTAAATAGTTCGTGGATCAATTTTCAGTCGGTTGTTTGTTATTTCGCCACCGCGTCGTGTATGTAGTCGTCGCGCCGTCGCGAGTCCCTCCGAATCAGACGTAGGAAGACCGTCGACTGAGAACGGTTATATTTTATATAGGTATACACCTATCTACACATCACACGTAGTTGCAAACATGCAAAATGCTGACTCCACTGAAGTTATTGACTTGGCCAATCACGTTGACACGTCTAGAACTGTGGATCAAAGACATCGTATAATCGGAGGTAAGTATTTTAATTAGGTAGATAGATAAATAGTTTTATTTATCAATAGTGAATTTCGCGGATATCAGATACAACTAATTTATTCACTCGTTTTAATTATTTATCGTTTGTCGATACTAATGAAAATTGATTAAATAATAAATTTAAATGTTTTAACACGCATGTGACACGGAAACAAATAATTACAAAATATTCAATAATATACAATAATATTTATTGTTAAATCAGTAAATATTAATGAAAACCAGTGTATTTTTAAAAAAAAGTCATGGGGGATACGATACCTAAATCTCTCCCGCTCCGTAATTACGCCACTGTTCCGAATAATTAATTAATACATCGATATTCGATAGTAATACGACTTGCAAAAATCCATGCAGTTAAATATAGCAAGAATATTTATTATTTTATTAAAATAAATTAAACCAAATGTAATTTTAATATTTTTAAAGAGGTAATATAAAATTAATTTAAACTTCGGAATTTTTGACAGTCAATTATGATATTTTATCTAAATTATTTTATTTATTGATTATTTTTATTCATACAAATCAGTGGCGGCGCGGAGTCAGTTTTTCTAGTCTCCCGGGACTCAAGTCAGTAGGTGGGTGGTTATTGGTATATCAGAATTTTAAATTAAATTTTGAGTATAATTTACTTAACTAAGCCATTAATTTAGCATTTAATGTAATGAACCGTGATCACGCGTATGCTATAACTTTAAAAAGACAACAAACATCGACCGTTCAATTAGCTATATTATCAGTGTCCCCAATAAAAATACTAATATTTTTTATATATGGTTGCCGATAGGTACCTAAATACCTAAACTAGTGTAGGCAGCGTATCTCTTAATTATTGTAAATATACCTACCATACTCGCTAAAATATTATGGTTTGTTTTAAGTTTTTTTTAACAGGTTACTGAACTGCTAGCATTATTATAGTGACCTATAGATCATGGTGACTATATTTATAACATAAAAAAAAAAAATTAAACAAATAATTTTGGCTTAACTTTATCGAAAAAACCTACAAAAATTGTTTAATAATTTTTATACTTTAAAGATATTTAAGAGATAACTGTTCGCGTGCCCGTTAGACAAGATCTGACAGATCTGTTGTTGAAAAGAGTGACAGCGTGCGGGTAGTGGGTACATTATATTTATATTATAATGATTAATGACATAATATATTCTTTTGCTCATCGCTGATAATAAGTTTGACGGCGTTCAACGTTCATTTCACGAAAATTATTGTTTATAACTAGGTACTCAGTTTCAATATAAAATTGTAAAAATAGTGTTTTGTATTTCTTTTGAGAACAGATTTATTTTTTTACGCACATATTGTATGAAGATAACAGAATAAAAAACATTTCGTTTGAAGTTTGTTGTGATATGGGGTATAATATATTATTAATATATGATTTAAAAGCGAATGATCCCATTTAAACGGAACGTACGGTGAATGCAATAGGGATGTTAGTTTTGTCGATATTCACCTACATGCTACATATAAATGAATACATAAGGGTCATCTTTTATTTATTTTTTTATTTTACCGTGAGAGACAGTATTGAAATTCAATTTGAAATTTCATTTAAATTTACATAAATCAATACCGCCTTTATTATAGTTTATACCCTTCCTGGGTCGATAAGTCCTGAAGTCCCAACTAAACTTTACTCGCTAACATTTCAATGAAAACACAATTTTATTTTTACCTACTTAAATATTGTGAGTCTGTCAGTGAAAAATTGTTGAAAATGTAAAATTATTAACGTTTGTATTTACAATTTTATACATTAAACACATATTATAATTATTTTTTTTGTACATTCGTAACAAAAAATATTGCATGTTATTATTATTATTAATTTTATTTTACTATAGTCATGAACTGTTTGGTTTTTTTTAATACAGTGTGTGGACACATATTATTATATCTACTTTCGGACTTTCTATAATTCTATTAATTAGGGAGAATATTTTAATTTACCGAAATCAATAAAAAAAGTTCATATGCAGACCAAATTGTTCTACTTTTAAACATAGAATTTCCATTAAACAGTATAGAAACATTTTAAAATTTAAATATTTAATCCGATTAATTAAATTTCATAGATACTTATTCAAAATACGCAATAGCAATAGTTTTTTTTAAATTTTAAATGTATTTTGGTCATTACTCATAAGTGTGTCAATCGTCAATAGCTATACAAATTAAAAAATGACTTAAGAAATAACTTATTTAATTATCAGGTAAATAAATAATGACAGTTGTAACAGGTGGGTTAGGATGAGCGACACGCAACATATCGTGAGTCGTGACATATTATTTTTTGTAGCCTTGTAGGGTAAACGAAATATTAATTACACAGTGGTACAACTAGGGAGGTTAGAGGTAGTATCATTTCCCTCAAAATGTTTTTTCTTGTTCCTCCATACCATCGGTAGTTGTGGAACTGCTGTATAGACTAAATATAAGGCTGATTAATAATATAAAATCAGTTAGTGCTAGTCCCTACTTCCTAGTACTATATAAATTATAAATATAAACATTTTAAATATTTTGGTTTTACAGTGTTGTATGTTTTTATTTTATGGTGTATGTCATCACTGGTTATGGAGCACTGAATTGCTTCAAATTCAACTTTGATAGTTTTTGGTATCAGATCTGGTTGGTACTCTAAGGGTGTAAAAAAAAATATAATATAATTCGATATTTAAAATTTAAAACGATAAAATAACACGATTTTATTTTATTTTAATTAAAATAATATTGATGACGTATCTAGTTATTTTAATATCCATTATTAGTGTTATTACTCATTTATCATTTTCTAACTTTCTATACCTATTCACAAAGATATCTTCAAGATTATTTTTATTTATTTTAAGCTATATTTATAACACGAATGTATTTACGGAATCCTACGATATCTATACCATTTTTTTAATATAATATAATATATCATATTACGATATGTTGGCAAAAATCTGATCAAAATTCTGAATTTAAAGATGTGTGCTAATTTATAATGCATTTACATATACATTTATATTATATTATATTATATAATAAAGACTATCGTTAGGCTGTTCGACAACCAAAATTGTTTTTCTTTTAGATATCATAATTTTTCATTAAATTTAAAACATCAATATTTCAGATTACAGTTAAATATTCAATCGATTGGTTTACTATCGAAATATACTATATATAGTATAAGCCGGTTCTATAGTTTTTTTTTAATTTTTGCTCATCTCCTTTTCTTCTTCAATGTATACATTTTTAATTTGATATTAACATAAAAATAAAAACAAAAATGATCTAATAAATAATTTATAGTAAAAAACAGGAGTTTATATCGGCACAGGACACTCCATAAATAGTACAGAAAATATTAAAAATTTGAAAATATGGTTTTTAAGTATATTAAAAACAACAAAAATAGGAATTTGAATAAATCATGATAAAATGGGGGTGAGCATGTTCGATGAACCACTCGGTATTTATAATTATATTTATATTGATGTCAAGGTTGAAGCTTGTAATAATAAATATTAGTATGCAGGAGAATTGTCCTTCATTATATTCGATGTACCGTATCATCTTATAAGTTTATTTCGTTCGTTTTATTTGAACATGATTTTTTGTAATATTAACATTATTTTATATAGTATAAGGTTATATATTTGTCACCCATGCTAGAAATATTTATAAGCAAATGTAATGATAGTGAATAATAAATTACATATTATATTTATTAACTATTGTCTATAGTCTATAAATATAATATAATACTGTGCACCACGTGTCCACATATATAGACATATAGTACAGCTTAATAATATAATTTAGTCATATTTATATTATCATAGAATATAGATTTATCATTTATGTGAGTAATATTTAAAGTGTAGTTATAGCATAGTAATTATGCATTCATATACACAATTTTCAAAGAGAAATTTTTGATTTTCAATTACGTTTATTTTAGTTTTAAAAAAAATTGGAAACAGAAGTTTCTTATATATGGCCTTCTTCAGTATTTATACAGCTCCGGGTGAATGGTGATATCGTTGGATAACAGAATAGAAAAAGATTTAAGGAAAAATTCGTGAACCCTTTCTTCTGTATAGTAGATGTCGAGTGTACCTCGTCATTGAGTGGATAATACATCTCTGTAATGATTCTCTGATTATGAATGTGTTAAATTTGAACTCTATGATAAATCATTGTACACATAACATACAATATAAATAAACTAAACACGATGAAAAAGATTCAAAACGAAAGCCTGTATTTTTTTCTCGAGCGAGTGTATTTTTTGCATTTGAAGTATAAAAACAACTTTTAACTAAATATAACTTATGAAAAAGCTTGTACAACATTTCCCCACCCCCGCCTCACCATAGTATCAATAATTTCAAATTTGACACGACTATCGGAAATCCGATAGTAGAAAATGAAAATTGAAGGTTTATTGATTTGATGGGTCTTGCCATTTTACAACTATTACTCATGGCTAACTAGAAAAAAATAGATTATTATGTCATTCCGATAGGTAAAACCAAGGTGGATAATATCAATTCACCTTGGGTAAAACATTCAACACTCAGCTCAGAATCTAATGATATTTACTTGGGAGGCATGTGGCCCATTAGCTCAGTTGGTTAGAGCGTCGTGCTAATAACGCGAAGGTCGTGGGTTCGATCCCCCCATGGGCCAACTAATTTTTGATTGTTTTTCTCATCATTTTTATGTTTTGTCTGTATTAAATTATTATATTAATAATAAAATAATATATTTAAATAGCTAATCTCAAAATGTATCTTATTATTTATTTTTTTTTTAATCAAAAAATTATTAAACTCATGTAACCATTTTTAATAGACAGGAGATAAGAGATTCTTTATTCTGCGAAACATGAAGTTTTTACTTTTTATAGGTATTACATTTTATTAATGATTATTTTAATAATATATGGAAACAAAAAATAAAATTTTAATTAAAAGAAAAATGGAGGAAGTTATAAGTATAGGTGTCAAGTATACCATTTTATAGATCAAGTCAGAAATGTATTTGTATGCCTATAAATAGTACAAAATATTTTGAAAACTATACAGTGTATAGAAAATTCTAATATAAACAGTTGGTGAAAATTTCAAACATTTATACGGTTATTCGTTTTTTATTCGTAATTTTAACAATATAAGAACATTTTTTCTGTCAAAAACTGCAGAGTTTGTATAAAAATTCCCGGCTTTTTGAAGATACACATTAAAATCAATATATTTATCGCTTTAAAATTAAAATATAGAATTTTAGTCTAAAAAAATGTAGAGATGATAGTCGTTAGAACTACGGATATTAAAACATTTTGTATTTAATTGAATTTAAATAACATTTTCATTACAAATTATAAAAATTGTTAGGTTTTATTTAAATCATTTTCATAAATCATATTATTTTAAACGTACGAGTAGATTTTGATTCTTCATTTTATAGCCTTTGAAACAAGAATAGGTATCAGGTACCTATTTTTACCTATTTTTTCATTTAATACACAATTTAATATTTATCGTATTTCAATACATGCTTTAAAATTTTAAATGAATATTAGGAGTTATATTCGTAGATTTGATTTTAATATATCGTATATGTCAATAACACTTCTAATCGATAATTTAATTACATTTTTGAACTTTTAATATTCTATAGTTTGAATTATTTTTCATCAACGTGTAATTTCATAAAAATACCATTACCTATGTATAATATTATAATTTATATAATCGGTAGGTAGGTATATGTAATATACTGTAATATATAGGAACCATATATAATGTACTTGCGCACGAAAAAATACCTACGTTTTTCGTTTTCAATCGATTTATTGAAGCGTGTGGTTTTTTTTAATTTGCTTCTATATGGAGGGGGCTTGTCATAGCTGTCTTCGGTTATATGTTTTAACGATTTCAATAATAATTTAATCAATTTCACCTTTTAGCCGAAGATAGCGCGCCAACCGATCCAGGTGTATGCGGTAAATTTATGACGGCATGTGCTTGGGTACTTGTTGTCATCACGTTCCCGTTTTCTCTGTTCGTCTGTTTCAAAGTTAGTGTACATAGAAATTTGATCTTATGTTTACTTATAAATCCCTGTATCCCGGAACTATATTGAATATGATTGGAATAATATATTTGTTATGTTATTTTTGCGCACTGACAGGTAGTTCAGGAGTACGAACGAGCCGTAATATTTCGCCTGGGACGCCTGGTATCGGGTGGGGCGAAAGGGCCGGGTGAGTATACATCTATATAAATACGCTAAAATATTTACTATTAATGAGCGATTTTTTTTTCTAGGTATATTCTTCATTTTACCATGTATTGACAACTATGCGCGTGTTGACTTAAGAACACGCACGTACGATGTACCGCCACAAGAAGTATCGTATAATTTATAATATTATTATAATATCATCATTTTATTATTATATATTATAATATTGGGTTTAGCGTACAATGGCATCGACAAATACATAAATATTATTGATATACTCGACATAGATATAATATATGTATATTGTATACAGTATTCCTATTCTAGCTACTGTATTATCTGTGTTACTTTAGAAATAGAGTGTATAGGCTATTCTGTAGAAGTGTACTTTTGGTTTTTTAATAATAAAAGGTTAAAATTCTAGAACTGGGGAAAAAAAAGAAAGTAATTTGAAATTAAATGAGGTTTTTGCTTCGTCGGTCATGAATAAGTACACGTCAGTGAATATTGTAAACATTGTTAGACAATAAGTAACTTACGCAAGTGGTTTAAAACATATATATATATATATAGTATAAGCACTGAGTACTTGAAGTACTCAGGTAATTAAAAATTTGTCATGTCGGTATTTTAAACCTTTGAAATACTAACTACTTCACCACTCCTTTGACAATATTAAATACGTGTTAAACTTTAATTTATTTTTTTTTCAATTTAAATAATGGGTTCTGAGCTAAATTCATTGGCGAACATTTGGTTGAATTTTTAGGGGGGTTATAACAACCCAATATAAAGTTACCTGTAGGAGCTTCGCACCCGCACCTCCTTATATACATAATTATAACATATTACCTTCGATTTGGAAAGGGTTCATCCCCTCTCCCCACCTATGGCTAAACTATAACTAACAAATTTTATTTTCATTTTTTAAATTATATTGTTTGTTATAAAAGGACATAACACCGACACCGGATATTATTTCTGTCTTACCACTCTTACCAATGTACATTGTACAGCATATATAATAGAAAAGTTGTGTTTAATAGAACCAAATTTGTATTTTTCCTTTAGTATTATATAATACCATTATCAAATTTAGAGGTATGAATTTTATCTAGTGATTCTAGTGTATGCATTTTGTAGGTTTTTATTTATATTTAATATTGTATGTTATGAGATTAATAATATATTTACGAAATAATAAACATCACCTAACGTACCTATCGTACGATATTTAGGTATTGACCAAAGATAGCGTGACGGTGTCCGTGGACGCCGTGGTCTATTATCGTGTATGTAACGCTACGATATCGGTAGCTAACGTTGCAAACGCTCACCAATCTACTCGCTTATTAGCTCAAACCACATTGAGAAACGTCTTAGGTACGAGGCCGTTGCACGAAATTCTCAGCGACCGAGATGCCATATCTAAAACCATGCAAGTGTCGTTGGACGAAGCCACTGAGTCGTGGGGCATCAAAGTAGAACGAGTGGAAATGTGAGTTTACTATTTTTGAGGGATGTTTTTATTTCTTCTATACCTATACAAATATTGTGTATGTTGTTACTTATATGAACATGTGAAAAACATTACAGTAAAGACGTGAGATTGCCAGTTCAGTTGCAGAGGGCAATGGCGGCGGAAGCTGAGGCGGCCCGAGAAGCTCGTGCTAAGGTCATCGCGGCTGAAGGTGAACAAAAAGCATCGAGAGCTCTTCGCGAAGCTTCAGAAGTTATAAGTGATTCTCCGGCTGCTTTACAACTCAGATACCTACAAGTATGATTCAATTTTATATTAAAAACAGAATTATAAGTTATCGGTCGCATAAAAAATTAATTGAAAAAATAAAATTATAATTATAAGGAACCTTTAAAAATATTATAGTGTTCTCTATTAATCTAGGAAAAATCTTTTAAAGTGAGTTTTGTTTGTTATGAGCAGGGGAAGTTTATAGCACTAAAAATAAATGAAATATGCACTATAATATGACCTAAAAAATCTTAAAATAAGCGCTATAATATGCCCTAAAAACATGAAAAATAGCAAAAATAAAAATGTATTCTCTTCATAATTAAAAAAAACTTATATTTATTAACTAAAGATTATTTATGACTTAATAGGTACATTTATAATTAATTAAAAACTAATGTTTGTGCAGATTTTGAACGGAAAAATGAGTGTTTTGATTTTACAATAATATAATTTTTTGTGTGCATGTGTGGTGCGTCGTAGGCATAAATTCGAATCAGGCATTTTACTGGAACTATTATAGTCAAAGAATTTAATTTTTATGCAATTTTACTATGTATTTAGAAATTTAGTTAAACACCTATTTTAAGCCAGGCAATCAATAAAAATGAAACATTATAGCCTTATTAGGTTAGACGTAGATAATATATATTGTACATTTTATATTATATGAAGATACCTATATTTTAAATTTTTTCCGACCATAATAAATTAATGTTCAAAGTCATGATGTTCATTTTATTTTATTTTTTAGACATTGAATACAATATCAGCGGAGAAGAATTCAACAATCGTATTCCCACTACCAATCGATATAATTTCATTTTTTACGAGACCACGAGAACCACGAGAACCTTCAAAACTAGCTCAACAAAATAATAGCAGTTAAATTTATAGGCATTTTTTACACATACGTTAAAAATGAACCATTGATGTTATTCATACTTATCATGTTTATCAAACATATATTATGTGTAATTAAATATTTTAGATACATATGTATTATATATTATGTATTAGCTAATATTACAGTTATTGACACAACATTTTTATTACGACTTATAAGTTATATAACCAAGAATTCGTAAAAATGAAATGGTTATAAGCTGGCATTGATTTACTTTTAAGTTATATGTATAAAAAATGATTGAAAATTAATTAATATACATTTTATCTATTTACTTTTTTTTATATATATTTTTAAGTTGATACGTTTAGGTACCTGAATTAAACAATGTTGTACTTAATTATTATTATTAAGACTATTCAAAATAATTGATAAATGTTGCCTTTATAAGTTATAGTAGTTATTGTTTCATCATAAAAATATTTGTAAACTTATTACTTACAGTTCACCAATCACCACCATAGTCCATATTAAATATAATATAATAGATTATAGTTGGTTATTAGTATAGGAATATTTTATAACATTGTAATCATTAATTATGTTGAATATTGATGTATGCAATATGCAAATATGCTGAAATCACATAACCCCGCAGTGAATGTAAAACTTAACCCACCTATAATAATATTATGAAATAATTAATATAAGATATGATTACAGACGGCTATAATTCATTTTGATATTATAATATTAGTAATATTACATAAATTTATGACATATAATAATGTACACACTTTATCGCAAGATATTGTATAAATTAATGTACATTAATTAAATGTTTAACAATAAGTTTTTGTCATTTTCATCAAGTAATGAACTATCTTACGCTTACCTTATTGCGAAATTCTTATGTACGTCTCTGAAAACGCATGCACTATATATATAATATAGTTCAGATGTTAATAAATGAAGTCGAATCTTGCAGCTGTACGAGATCGACTACTCTGAAAGATATCAATTTACAATGACATATGTATTTAAATTTAATATTTTTGTTATGAAAAAATACCATCTTATAAATCATTTCGTTTTCACCAGAAGAAAATACAAAATCAACATTCATCAAATATTTTTGACGTGGAACACAGATTTTATAAAACTCAAAGAATTAGAGATAGCTAATTAGTTAATATCTGAATACATGAATAAGAACTTAATCAGCCTTAAGTGCAAATCTAATGCTTTATAATTAATAATTATTACTAAATTAATTATTAATCTTTAAATTATGTTTTTATTAACTTTAATATGCATGTATGTAAGTATATTATATCCAGCGCCTCGAAACTCGTGATAAGAGTAATGCGAAAACAGTTCCCACGGCGCCGCCGGTTTCAAACATGAAAAAAAAAATATTATATTAATGAATTAATTATTAATTACCTATTAAATTCTAGTGTTTTGTTTAATTAATATTTTATATATTTAATAAATAAATAATGCTACATACATTATAAATCACTAAATAAATTATATTTTAATGTATTGACTTCATCTCGTATAATAAACCCCTCATGTTTGGCATATTTTTTCGTTAATGTAAGTATAATAAGTTACATCATATAGTAGGAGGAAATAGGTTTTTTGGCATTAATGTTGTAATAATGCGGATTTTAAGCATAGATCGCGAGCAGAGAATGAAGATATTATCCCGACTACACTAAATAATCTGCTGTCTCCGTTCAGAATTATTTTTTGCTTAGAATGATCTACATATCATTGAATTCAAATTTACTATTTTGAATACATCATTATAGTATTCCACTTGACATCTACTGACTACTATGGCTTTTGTACAACAGAGCACTATTTATTGGCCAATCTATTTTTTTTAAATTTTAGTACGAACAATTTATTAAGATTTTTAATTCTTAAGTCTTAAAAATATTAAAATTAAAAAATATATACATTTATTTTTTTAATAATTTAAATAATAGTGATTAGGAATAATGAATTTTATTAAAATTTTAACTACAAACCGTTATAAAACAAAAATTGAGATAAATATTTTTATTATTTTTAAATAGCCATTTGCCATAAGAAAAACGTACTTGGAAACAAATTAAAAACAGTCGAACCTTGTATAAATTTTGTTTTACTAGAAAAAAAAATTATAAAATAGATACTGGTGTTGCATTTTAACTTCTAATTTTATTGCTTATCTATAATAAATAACACAATGAAAAGCACTGCATTATAATGTAAATTTAATCTAAAATACATTTTAATATTTTATACCTGTAGCCTGTAGGCACTAGGTACTATCGGCAACTACTACGGTATTCATAAGAACACCATTTTTAATCACTTCACCATTTTACATTGCTATTCCAACTTCTTCTTTTTTCACGTTTTCATTTGTTCCTAAGACAACGTTTTCTGTAACATCTTCAATTTGTTTTATTTAGGTTTGACATAACGGATGCAGATTACTTTAATGTTTAATATCAAGGCATATTTAAAATGACAGAATACTGTTTTAATTGTGATTTGTGGATAACTATAACCAGTATTCATTAAAAAAATAATAAGATATAATTTATAGACAAAAATTTACTGAATTTTTACTGATTCACTAAATAAATGATAAGTTGGAAATAAAACACATATATATAAATATATATAAATACATTTGTTGTGCATATGTTAAATAAAGACAGAAAATCACCAATCATCTTTTTACCTTTAATAAATATAAAAAAAAAAGGCGAAATATTTTTAAAATCATATTAATATTTTGTGATAATTGTAAGTCTTTATTTATATATATATATATATATATATATATTATATATGCTATATATTTTTGATTTACAACAAAAAACCAAATAGATTTTTCAAATACTGGTGTTGCTTAAATTTTTGAATTTTATATTCTTGTTAAAGAAAATATAAATATTTTTCCCATTTATTTTGAAAAAAGTACTGGGAATTTTTAAAAACCACCCTCAATATTAAAAATTGAATCGTTTTTTCTGCTTCTAATAAGTACCTTATCTTCAGATAGAAAGAAAACAAACATCATTATAAAATCTATACATTTATCGCTCTGCTAAGAATTTATAACACAAGACAAGATTATATATATATATATATTTATTTAAAAAAAGTTTATTTCAAGAAGTAAAAATATAAACAAAAATCATAACATATAAATAACAATATTATAGGTTCATAAATAAAACGATTTACAACGTTCAAACTTCAAAGTGCACATTTTTTTTTGAGCGCGCACATATTCACACGCTATTATTTTCACTCGACGCATTACGCTTAATACGTTTAATTTTAGAATTTAAATTTTATTAATCTTAGTCACCAGTATAAAAATATTTAATAATATTATATTATCACTAACCAGTCCGTTACGTATTCAACGTATCGTAAAAATGTATTTAAACATATTAAAATTCATTATTGTATAAATCAGCCTATTATATTAGGTATATTTTTTATATTATTTTACACAGACTTCAAGTGGCTAGAAAATATTTCGCCGTCGACATGGATTCTTAAAATCTCATAGTCACGCACTACTAAAATATAATATTATATACATTATTATATTATACGCATTGACGGTATAGTATAAATATTAAATTTTACACGGGGAGACGCAAAACGAATTCGGCGGCGAGCGGCTGTACACGGATTTTGCGTTCACGTCTGCAAAGGCGCGTATTTGCGGGAGTTTCGGTCGGAAACCGTGACGTTCGTGTAGTCCGGCATGTTGTCGAACAACCTCTGCACCTTGTCTTCGACGTCTTCGAAATCCGCACCGCTGACAGAGCTACCGCCGCCACCACCACTGTATGACTGCTCGAATACGGCTGCCTCGTCGTGCTCGGACTTGTCAGCCGTCGTGGGTGAAGTGGCGATCGTACAAGCTATTCCTGTCATGCACCGGAGTGCTGACGCGCCAAGGGCCCGGGAAGCGTTGCAGGACGGCATATCGATTTCCTCTTCCATGATAGTCTCAGCGGTTGCGGAACCCACGGGCGAGTACACGACGTTGCCGTAATCGTGACCCGCGAAGTCGGCAGTCGTTTTGCTGCCCTGCTGAAGGAACGTCGAGAACGAGTGTGGTTGATCGAAGTACGAGAAAGACGACTTCAGAGGCTAGAATTAAAACAGAAAAAATGTATTTAGCGATACTCAATATGCATTTCAGTGTAAATTGTATTAAAAGTGATGGTGTAGCACTATAGACTATAGGTAATACGTTTATTAGTTATTGCAGGTGATTACTGAATATTATTAATGCTGATAATTAACAATATAGTAGTGGATTGTGGGATTTGTGGGCATGGTGTAGAGATACAGATAGATTTAAAGATACGTATTTCCATTTAAAACAAGCTGATATTGTTATTATACTACATGTTTGACGAAGTGACGACAGATTAAAAGCTTTAACAAAAAATGATCTAATACTGTGAACTGTTGTTATAATCGATGTATAATATATAAACATTGGTAAATAGTAAATGTATTACGTAACCATAAATATTTTACTTTAAACTAAAGTATAACACTGATGATAATATATAAAACTATATTATATAATAATTATTCATTTGTAATAAATTATTGTTTAACGGTGAAATATTATATTCATGTGTAAAAAAATGTACCTAAATATACATCAAAACACAAAAATCAGAAGAATCCAAACACAGCTACAGTTAAACGCGATTCACCTGTTCATAATTATATTTTATTTTTTATTTTATACATTACCTTTCCGTCATCCAAGTTGTCTTGTTGGATTGTTTGGTTGTCGTTCACGCTGCTTGTGCTTACAGTACTGGACCGACCACAAGAAGTAGAACCTGTTATGCATAACAATTAGTATAAGACATTTTTTTACTAATAAATTATTTAAATTAACAAATAACTTACTGCTCGAGCTCTGTAGACTAAGACTACTAGATGGTCTTTTAGAATGATTTTCTGAACCACTTCTTTTCGTTAAGTTTTCGTGTGAAATTTCAGAATCTGTAAATATAAATGTTAAACGTTTAATTTGATTACTTTGAACAATACATTTAGTAATAGTTTAATAAAAATAATACATATTTAAGTGAGTATAAAAGAATAATATATTAATGTATTACAAAATAAAAGATTCTTACGTTTAGATTTGTTTTTGCCAAAGAATTTTTTGATGCGATCGAACGGAGTAGGTCGTTTCAATTGATCTTTCATCCGTTGTTGAATTCGATCATATTCGACTCTCATTTGATTCAGTTGCTCCTATAAATATATTATTGAAATGTATTTACACGACCATCAACGACTAGCCTGAACCATCTGTTTACCTGTTTCTCTTTGAAAGACTGTTGCACGTCATTTCGATTTTTCCACGTTTCGACTAAATTTTCCACCTCGTTAATGGTTAGAACGTTATTCTTAAAATCGTGTATGATTTCCAATAGTTCATCTTGAGGCGTAGACAACATTTGATTACTACCTATATTCGAAAAAAAAATGTATGTTACATTTTAAAATTTAAATGGTAAATAAAAAAAAAAAATGCATACCACGAGAACTAGGAATCGAGAAATCATTTCTATTTCCAGTTGATTTATTATTAATGCTATCGTTCAACGATAGATTTGCTCGCAAATAGTTGGCGGATCCCAGACCTTTAGTTAGAAACGAAGAAAGTGAATTAATTAAAATTATATATACACAAGGGAGTCGATTGAAAAAGTTAATACGAGTTTAAATATTTTTGGTATAGTTGTTTTTAAACTCGATTTAACTGTTTCAACTACAACTATACAAGATTTACAATCTACTTAGCTACTGTAAGGTCCAGATGTTGATGACGTTTTAATTATTTTGAAATGAATATTTTATATAATGGTTTAAGAAATATAAAGTACCTAGACATTTTTATTTTTTGGGTATGTTGTAAAAAATTGCACGAGGTGTATCAAAAATCAAAATCGTTTTTCACCATACATACGATGATTCAAAAGTAAATATGAATATTATCATAGTCGAGTTCTAATTTATACATTTGAATTATATTGTAAGTATTGCATTTGTGCTCAATCTTATAACATTATACTATAGTAATTATCGCTATGAGCCGATAGCGACCATCAGTGTTCTGTATTGATATCTCAAAATGCGGTTTTACGCAAATAAATAATTTACAATAAAAAAAAAAAAAAAAAACCGTTTCGAGGACATGTGCAACACCGGGGCCCTACTATAATGTACGCGAATTCACATCCGGTGGGTGAGTAGGCTACTCACTGTTGGAACTCATTTCCAAGTAGCCCAGCGGCGACGGGACCGGGTCGACGGGCGAGGAAGGCACCGCAGGATGGGTGGGAGACCACGAACCGCCCGCCGGACTGTACGGCCGGCCGTTGGTGGGCACCTGGTAATTGGTGGCGAAAATGGACTGCGGCGGCGGCGGTATCTGATAGTTGAACATGGTCGCGTTGGTCGTGAGTGGCGAGCCCACGTTGGTGTAACAGTGGTTGGGCTGGTGCGGATGGGCGACGGCCGCCGGCTGTTCGGCCACCGGCCTGGGCGCGGGCGGCACCAGATAGCTGTCGTTGAGCGGCCGCGGCAGCATGTAGTTGGCGTCCGGGTCGTCGCCGCCGACCGTCTGCTGGTGGTGTCCATCCGATATGCCTTTGAGTATGCTATACATGCTGGTCAGCTCGGTCATTTGCACGTACGCCCGCAGCGCCTGGGCGAGCTTCTGGTGGTTGGACGCCTCGGCCACGTCTGCGGGAGTCATCTGCGACGCGTTCCGCAGCTGGCACGCCTGTTCGCCGCCCGGGCTCTCCAGCAAGTGCCACGACAGTTTCTCCAGCCCGTGTTTGGCGGAAAAGTGCAACATGGTCGGGTATTCCTCGTGACCTGCGACCACACAATCCAATTGTTATAGATACGCCTATTATTATATTATATGCACGATATTATGGTTCATAAATGTAAACGAGCGGGCCCTGCAGCGGACTATGGGTATAACCGACTCTAGAATTTATACTCGAATTTTAAGGGCATCTAGAGTTTTCATTTTATTGGCGATTCAAAATATGAAAGTAGTGAAATTTATAATTATTAATGTGTGTGACCTTAATTAGTATGGGGCGAGATCTTGCTACTAATAAAAACAAAAACAATGTGTAAAAAATAATAACAGTGTACACAGGTATGGAATTTTAATTTGTTTTTGTGTTGTGGGTAGGAGGGAATTAATTATGTAATTAACCGGTTCAAACAAAATAAACGTAGATACCAAACCTTTTTGGAAAAGTTGACAAAAAATTGTAAACAAAATGTAAAAATGTTAAATGAATATGAAATAAATATACTATACTTTTAATAAAAAAAACTATAGACATTGTGAAATATACTAACAATTATATAATAACTCATATAATTGTGTTCCAATAACATTATTTATTGTAGTATTGTGCGTTTATAATGTTTATTACGTAATTTTTCGTGTGCGACTCTTATCATTTTTAAATAATTAACGTACATTTATATATTTATAAATTGTGTCCGTTAATTTACTGAATCTCAGATTGTTATAAATTAAAATAATTTGGTTGATTACCGATCGAATAAATTTGTTCTATCCTAAAAATGTAACTCTTGAATTATTTAAAAAAATAAAATAAAATTTAGATCTAATGCGATTAATAGTGGTTTGTGTATAATTAATTATTCGATGTAGCCGATGTAGGTATAGAGATTAACGAAGAAAACTCGGAAAAACATATAACAATGAATGTTGGCATAGACACTATATGACTACTATATATTATGCAATGTGATTATCAACTTACAATATTGGAATCGAGATCCAGCTGGTTGAAGTAGATGAAAATTGGGCGGAACATTCTTCACATAAGCCGTGACCAAAAACAAATCTAATTGTTCTCTATCGACGGGATTCAAGCCAAACGTCTAGAGAAAATACACATAATTTATTAATTATTTCGTCCATAACAAATTATATTATTAAAAAAAGAATTATGCTTACTTGGCACAAAAAATTTAATGGATTGTCCAACGAACGTATCAACTGATCTAATTCTCTCATGCGGCTTTCGCACTTTACGGAACGTTGGCCCAACGGCTGGCCATTTTTTTCGACGATAACGTTTACCAAGACAGATACTTGCAAACAACTCACTGTAATGAACAATGTCATATGGTTATTGTTTTTTTTTTTTTAAAAAACAAATGTGTAATTTTATCAGCATATAAATATAATACATTTATACATATTATTTTATAATATGCATTTGTACTAACGCGGCATTTTAAATTGTAGCGTATACGGATTTCTTCTCGTTACGTTTGTCACTTCTATTTTATGCCCGTTTTTATCCACGGTGATTATGACATTGTCTTCCGATACCAATGGTTCTGATAATAAGACGATGAGTTTATTTTGACCCTGTTAACAGTCGATTGATTAGTGGATTAGTAAAAAAATACACTTTTTATATAATAGTAAGATTACTATAGTCGTTTATGTATATTGTATATGTATATAATACTGTATACAGACAGGTGTACTCACGATTTTGATCTTTTTGGGAGTGATGGAGAATTTCGTATCTTCTTCAGGCATACTAACCGCCTTTTGAACATGCATCGATTTACTAAGAATATCCATAGACACTCCGTAAAAATCACCTACAGATTCTCGATCTTGATCTTTCACGGCCATTTTTCTCCACTTATCGTAGTCTATCAGTACTGTAATTACGATTAAAAATAGTTTTCGTTATGGTAACATAAATACATATATATTGACGTATTGTTAACAAATACTGTAAATATTTGGTAACAGATCGCTAGCTTCTTCCGGTTTAAACTGTATTGGTTATATGTTATAATAATACTAAATAAGTAACGGAACAATATGAGGAGCAGCACTCACCAGTTTTGTGTTGATCAGTTACATCGGATTCTGTAACACCAACTAATAAAGCCAACATACGATTGGTTTGAAGCAATGCACTTAGACAATCAGAACGACCAGTATGTGCGAGCACTCGTTCTAAAAATATCGGACAAACCAGTACAATCTGTAGTCGAGCTTGACTACATCGTTCCTGGCGCGGTGCTGACATTACATCAGACAACACATCTTCTAATCTTACTCTTTGAATTCTGAAATAAGTATATTATGATTTAATAATATTATATATTTGTATGAGTTTTTAAGTCATTGTGATGATTTTTAGAAGAAATAACTAAATTTAGATCATATATCTTATAAGTGTGATTAACTTGTAACTTGTAAGTCAACAAGACTACTGATTACATTAGACTATTTACAAACATTTTAGTTACATATATTTTTTTTTTACTTAATTTTCACAAAAAAATAAGACAATATCACTGTTATGACGTGTTAAATTAGTTTTTAATACCACAATCTGATTGAAATCAATTAGAAGTTAAAATTCGTGAAACTAAAATATTAAAAAAAATATGTAAATATAGTTTTAAACGCAGTAAATATAAATAGATTTTTTTTTACTAAGAAAAATATTATATTATGAACATATTTTAAAATATGGCCGTAGTTTTTCTGTGTAAGTAAAAAAAATAATTGAACCCTACTAAATACGACGCATACCTATACTATCACTATAATATGATGAGTAATAATTAAAATTAATCTGAGAGAAAACTACTTGTTAGATGAGTGCTATTATACTTTGACCATTGGACATATTCCAAAAACATGCAACAGTAATCTTATTTAGTTTATAAAAGCATTAGCTTAATTCTGGGAATTAAAACTTTTAAAATACCTACTTAAAATATGAAAATGTATTAGTCATTTTAATAAATGGTTCTAGAAATATTCCAACAATAAGCGTCTACAGAAAACTTTATCAACCACCCATGCAAATCGTAAGAACATTCATTTTTAGAAATATTGCGGCGCAAAATACTCTAGATGTTCATAGATTTACTGATATCTTAAACAGGTATACAAGATTCTTAAAATGTATGGTAGTTGATTTTAATTGTTTTTCAAAAATCTAATAGAAATTCTGTATAATATATAGTATATACAGTATGTATACGCTGAGTTAAAAAATTATTATCAAAACTTGAGTGATCAAAAAACGGGATGATAATAGCTATATGTTTTATGAGTTATAACTTAACAGTATATAACATATAATTGTATGAAATATATTACTTTAGACATTCATAGCCGGATTTACTTCTATAGTGAAAGTAAGTAAAGTAAGATAATTGATAACATACAATTGAACCATCAATTGTTTATAATAACTGTTAAGTAACTGATTTATATTAATATAGAAAATTCATAATTATACAAATAATTACTACTTACAAAAAATAAATATTGTTACAATGAAATTCTTAATGTATTACACACATGTAATGTAAAAATTCCTGCTAATAATATAAGTAACTCAAGTAAGTATAGTAAGTACTCCTCGATAGTTCTATCGTACTATGAAATAACACATTAACGTTTTAATAACGTTATATATAGGTTATAGATACTAAATATTTCTATTATATTATAATAAATCATAATACATATCATGCATATATTCAATACATATACGTCATAATTTGTACACCGTGTCATCATAATATGTCATTATTTTTTTATAGATAGCGTTTAATATTAAGTATACCGTATAAACTTATAATATATTATGGATGATGTAGAGTGTAGACGTATAAACAGAATGTACCACGTTTTTCCTAAACCCAATTATTGTTAATCGTTAACGATTTAATACTTATATCGTGTCATCACCTCATATATTTAAAGCATTGACAAATAATTTGAAACAATTCGTGTGTAAGTCCATATAATATTATACTTATCAGTAATCACTAATTTCAATGCAATTATTTCATATGACTTCTCGGCGGTCATACACGTCTAACGCATATAATAAATAGGTACACTATATTTACCTGTATTGTGATTTGTTTTCCTTTTGATTGAAATGTTGAAAACATTGGATGAGGAAATTAATCCACATCATAGCGGCTTCGCTGTCGCCGCTCGAGACGATAACGATGTCCAAACAGTCGGATTTCATGCCCATGCCTGTGATCAAACAATACAGACGGTTTTTTTGAAATGCAAATATTTACATAATCATTCCGATATATTTCTCACTATTTCTATCTCTCTCTCGCTCAATATACATTATAAAATACAATATACCTAATACAAAGTTCAAGACTACAGCAAGACGCCAAGACGACGATATAAGTCGTATAGTGTGCGCAGTGTACACTCTGGCGCGTACCTGGTACTTGTACATTATATTTACCGTTTGGCGTTTTCCCCCCCGAACTAGCCGTTATCTGCATTGTTTAGGACTACTATTATAGGAGGTGTCCTCGATGAACCGTACTTTATAAACATATACACACACAAAATATTATTATTATTTTAATTTGTACCGGACAGTGGTTTCCTTCCGGTTAGCGTCAACAGACTGCTACGGCTACCCTACCTACTATGTATATGTATTATGCAAGACGTGCAGTATAGTCTCTCCGGCCAATTCATCATAATAATATATAAACGCGTTTATACTATACCTGTTGCTATAATATTATATGTATAAAATATAAATATATTATCGTTATGGTATATGTACACTGCAGCTCTACGATTTGCATATCCGGCACGTGAGTACGTAGGTAACATTATAATATATATTATATATATCTATTACAGACGGGGGTGGGACAGGAGCACGCGCGAGTGCGCGACACTGGGAAAATATTATAATAATATATAAATATATATTTAGGACGTGGCGCCAAAATGAACGTCAACGTTTAAGTGTCAACGTCGCGTAGTGTCACGCGGTGTATTTACTAATTAATATTATTATTATTAACCACCAACGTGCGCGCAAAAAAAACGATAAAATAAAAAATAACATTTTAAAATTCTGCAACTGCGTGAGCGTCCACTAGTCGCGCATTAGTTGATTTTACGACTTTAGTTTCAAAAATGAATTTAAATACCTACCTAGTTTATAATAGAATATAATATAATCAGTTAAATTTGCATTAATAATTCAGTACTAATGATAACATGATCATATAATATACGATGAATAGACGACTTTTTATTTGAATATTTAGACTTCATAACTATAGTAAAACGTTAAACGGCTCAAACAACTTAAATAAACATTATTTTTTTTAATTTTTAATTTGCTCTATAACAATAAGCTGTTTAAGTTAGATCTAAACGTAGTTACTTGCATATTTCTTATAAATACATTCAAAAAAAAGTTAATTAATTGAAAATGATTTAAGACTTATAAACATTTCTAACTTATTTATAAGTTATTTATCTAATGAGTTTTTCAGTAAAGTCTAATTCCAAACAATTTTTCAATTTCTAAATAAAATATCTACTAAGTTTGAATGATTGTAAAAACATTCAATAGAATTAATATAATATTCTTTTCTGTATATTTAATCAAAATATATGGGAATTTAAAGCTAAATTTGACATTTAATAATCTATACAAACTTTTTAGACAAAAAAGTGGTGATCGTCTTAATTAATTTTTGTAATAATCTCCTGTTCATTTGAGATCACATAAATACGTCATGACTTGTAATAACCGACGATTGTAATAAGTAATTAATTTTTTTTTTTTTTTAAATAATATTAGTATATAATATGCAGTGGAATAAAAATATTTTATCCAAGGCGTAGAGGAAAAGCCGAGGGAGGACAATTTATAATATGTTACTATAAATCGGCGAGCATTTAGACTGAAAAATAAACGGGCCACAACATAAAACTGTTTTATTCACGTCTACTAGAGCTACTAGAGCGATAATAATATTATCAACCTTTAACGAAAAACACCTGATAATCGTCACAAGACTACAATATCGGAAGACGCTGCAGCATGTTATAAATTTTAAATTTAAGAACTCACTTAATGCTTCAGATATTATGTACTCGGACTGTGGACGATGTAGGCTGTTACTGAATGTTGTATTTTATTTTTGTACTGCACGATTTATCCACAAACGCCAATACAACGCACACGAAAATACGTGTACACGCCGAAATTTATAACATTAACAACGAATCGCACATGGAAAACAACTTGACGAAAACGGATTCGGACCAGACGGACCAACGTTGGACGTGCGGACAGACGCAGCCACTGACGAATATCAACGCTGATGTCGACAAACACATTTGCGGACCGAGCGGGCGCGATTAATATTATCCGGACGACGGTAGCGTTGCGTGTCGTGGGTACCTACTCTGTGCGGTTCGGTTTAAACCATAGCGACAGCCCAAACGGTGTCTTAATATCATTATCATTGCCGCCACCACTACAGCGTTTCGTATCGCATAATGGCATGATATCATAACATATAGTAACATATAATTAATAATCATAATTTAGGTACATATTATTAATTACTGGAAGCTTAGCAATCGCACGTCTGACGTCCGTACAAGCAAATTTTATACATATACAGCTATACGTATATACTCGTATAATACCATTGATGAAATATATTATATTATATTTTATCAATGATAATACGTACCTATGATTAAATCGTCATTAGGCATTTTATTGTGACACCTATCACTTCTATCACACATATGGCCTAATATTTATAGTCCAGCAGCACTTGGAACTTGAAAATTAGGGCTAATATAAAGGTATATAAGTATATATGTATCGAATGGTCTGAGACACTGACAATACGGTACATAATGAGTGTTATTATAATACATTTATATTATGAATAAATTGTGATTGGGTGGGTACTGGGTAGAGTTGATAAAGTTCTATATTATAAAAATTAAACCGAAGTAAATCGAAATTCGAATGGGTACTATATTTAGTCGTAATATTATGTATATAATGCGACTTATTACACGGAAAAACAAATAAATATTTTCTATGCCATTATAAATTATAAGTTATAAGTTTATAACCATTACTATACAGCAGTAGTGAGATATTAATATCATAATTTCGATGTACAATCTACGATATAACAAGGATCGTGTTTGATCCCCCAAGGATATTATAGTAAGTCCTACGTAACTGGGTAAAGTCGAAATTAATATTTGCACCCCGCCTAGGCACCAAACCAATATTCCACCGGTGCGCGGCGTCCCACCAACAGGTGTAACGTGTTGGTATACTGTGTGGATTTACTAGATTTACGTTTTATTAAAACTCACAGATATTAAAATATATGTAGGTGCGAAGAAATAAGAGAAAAACAAATTAAGCATCATCACAACTTGACATTGTTTACAAACAATAGTCAGTCTTATTTTTTTGTGTAATAAAAAGATACAATTACGGATTATTGTTTTTAATTTTAATTTTACATTCGCGCGATAAATAGTTAGCACACACAATTTTGAATTAAAGAAAACTTTTTATTTTATTTTAAACTATATAATATAAGTTTTAGTGTAAATTTTAAAAATAGCTTTAATTTTAAGAATGTAGAATGTTCTTATATATTTAAACTATTGGTACAGACATAAATCCAGGATGTCTGTACGGTCATATCATTGTATTATATATTTAAAACGTATACTTTTATCATGACGGTTTTTAAAATTTAAAATGGCCAGACAAAACTCTAAAAATAAAATAAACGTTTATAAAAAAAAAGAATTAACCTTGTCCGACGTTCATCTTTGTTAGTTATTATAGGTATATTAAAATTTGTTTATATTTAGAGATGTTAAAATTGTATAGACGATTGTGCAATAATTTTGATATAATTTTCACCGTATAAATTTTTAAGCGTATCTGAAGTCCAATTTTTATTTAATGAATATTTAAAATGATTATGACGATACGTACATACTTTTATAATTATTTGATGTTAACAGTTGTCAGTTTTGTACTTTTATGTTGTATTATGTATTTGAAAAGCCTTAGCTCACCTTAAATGATATTTCATCATCCAAAGAACTTGAAAAAATTTCGTTCTGTGTGTAAATTTTTGTTACAAAACAAATTTTAATACAATTTAACTAAATCGTTTTTTATACGAATTAAATGAAAATAAAAAAAAACCATAGCCCACGCTTTATACGTACAAGTGCATAAATTTAATTATAAAAAAATTCTCTTCACTAATGATTATTGACTACCTATATATCACAATTGTGGTCTGTAAAAAACATATTTTATGAAAAAACCTTTTAGAAACACACACCATTATTATTTGTTTTGAACATGCTTTTATAAACTATCGATAGTACAATTATTTCGAAGAAATAGTATCAAATTTACAACAGGAAGCGAAGTCGATAAGTAACGGTAGCCGGTTTAATCAACTTTAGTAATGTCGTAATGACATTGACTTGAATTAACTAATTATAACAACTTATAAGCATGTATCATCTATATGAACTATATATAAATGTACAAGCTAATCTACATCTATAACCGGCTACAATGCATTGGTATATATTTAATCAAAGCATTATGATATATTGTTCAGTTGTACAAATTATTTGTATAATAATTATTGGTTTAATAAATAGTAGTATAGCCAGTATAGGTATATAATATAATATGTTTATGTAATAATATATTTATCTTTTAGAGAAATAAAAAAAAAAATCATTATTCTAGTCCAGCGAAAAACCGTCCATAACCAATCATATTATATTTATTATATATATATATAATATGTGTACCATAATAATATTATGTACGGCTTTAAAACCCAGTAGCAAATTGTTAATGCGCATCGCGGTCCGTGTTACGACAACGGAATTACAATACGAAAAAGTTTCTACATTTAAGGCATAGGACGTATATTATTATATTAATACACGTAGGTACCTATACACACACATATGTATATATATTTATATATTTATTTATACACACAGTATACACTTTGTTGTTTCGGATGACGCAAAACGTACAACTTGACGCTTCTATACAGTTTGAGTCGCAGCTGGGAAATTGATATTCACATCAACCAAAACACTGATGGTTTCAGTTGTGGTAGATTTGAAATTTATTCATTTATTTAACACGTATACCGTAGTGCGCCCATAATTATCATTATATAGTTTTTACGCCTTTGGAGGACTGCTGCACATGCGTATACGTTTGTAGTTTTGTACGATATGTGTATAACAATAATACTAATACTAAATAATTTACAGATAGAAATCGATATTCAGCTTGGGTCACTGATAATTGACCGTTTTACACAGTTGAACGTGATGTATATAGCTTATAGCATAGATGACCCTATTAGGCTTTCAGAATATTTTACCGCGGCAGATAATAATAATTAAGTTTTTAGAATGTAACGAATTACATATACAACGATAACGCGTTGAATCGTGTTTTAAAGATTTACAATAGTCAATGACATATATATATATATATCATACGTGAAATCTGTCTGTTTAGTGGACACCGATGAAATAAAAAAAAAAATAAATAATAAGCACAAATAAAGGACTATAACGTCTACAACAAGGAAAATATTTCATCTGTCCTGTGTTCTGTATACTTCTGTGTACCTATACACGCGCAAGGACTGTGGAGTATGGTGTAATAATTTATTACTAATAAACTGTAGCTTTCTGAAATCGTATATGATTGTAGATACATGTCGTTAAAATTACGGTGTACATTATTAGAAATAATTTAATTAGAATTTTGGCAAGTGTTTTTTTTTTTAAAATTAAGAAAAAGTTATTGTTTGTATTATTGTAACTATTTTTTAAAAACTTGAATTATAAAATAGTTTAATGTTACTAAAATAGAAAAACAATAAAAATCAACATTTAAAAAATACTCATCACAAAACATGAATCAAATTGTTTTTCTTAGTTATTCCTATTTTTTATTTTAGGACATGACCTTAATTTAAACCATTTAAACACTCTAATCGTAAATTTTGAAAGTGTAGAGAATGATTTTAGGTATAATAACTTACTCCACAGTCCGCGTGAATAAAGACAATTGATGATCACTAAAACAGTATGTGCCTACAGATTATATTATTTCCATTACATCAAGATGTGCCAAAAAAATAGACATTTCACGATAATAATATCACACATCGATAAAAATTAAACTTTTTTGTTTTAACGTAATTTATGAAATTAAAACATATTTTAAAGTCACCTATTCCACTGAAAGTAATTTAAAAAAAGCGAAAGTAATCGTTCTGCTACACATTAGATGTCGAGTGTACCTATCTCATTATTGAGGAGTAAGTCAATGTACCTATTAATGTTATAATGTACGTGTTTTATTATGAATAAAAAATTGATGATGAATTTTTTAAACATTTTTTTCGATATTTATAAAAAAATAAAAATTTCAAATATTTATAAATATCTCAAAAAGATTCAAATTATTTATAAAATTGTACTATATATATTATACATTTTGAAAATGTTTTGTAGACAATATATTATATATAATACTTGTATGTAGATAAGTATTTTAGAATTTTTAATTATCAGTTTGTATGTCTTAATAAAATATAGATTTTAATATGTTTATACATATTAAGGTACCTATACCGACTACTTTAAAATAATATAACTTAATTTTTTGATGATTTGCTATGTACATTTTTTTTAATACAAAATATGAAGGTTATACAATAGGCACAATACAATATACTAATATACATATTACATACATTTAAGGTAGGTAATAAAAAAATGATTAAAGTTGCGTGACTAAAAAGCCACCTATTGATATTTAGTGACGTTTAGTTTGGGATTAATACGAAAGAAATATAAATGGATTAAATTAGAAGATCACGACAACATTTCCTTTTAAGTCTGTGAAGAGGATACATTTATTGAAGATTGCTGTTTTTTCTCAATTTATTGTTCAAATCTCAAGGTATTTATGCGGAGGACTTGCAGAATAGAAACAAAAGGCGGACATTTGTAATCTTGTATAATATTTTTAAATACTTGCATTTTGTTTAAATCTGATTTTTTAGTCGATCTTTAAAGATGAATACCATATTAGCTTTAAAAGTGTTTTATGTCTTAGTAGTTTAGTTTTTAAAGTAGTAACTTTGTTCTATATAAAAGTTTAAAAAAAAAATCTAATTTTTCTCATTAAATAATAAAATAACGCATTAAGTGAATATAATAGCAAGATATTCTATAGCAATAATATTCTATTGTCCAGCATTACCATATCAATAATATCGATTGAACTACAAAGTATAGTGTTATAAATATTTTACTGTTTTCTGACTTTTAAAATACATTGTTTAATATTATTTGATTTGATTTCATGTTGTAGAGAAAATATTTTTTATTCATATACGAATATCGCAATAACTACAAACGCAGCTTGTAGTTAATAAATGCAGTTTTAAATTTATTTTAAATATTTACATACATTAATTATTCAAGTTTTAAGTGATACGAAAATAAATGTTTTATTTTAAGTTAGGACAATTTAAAAATCAAGAAAATTATAATACATTTTTTTTAAATAAAATGATAACATTAGTGTTTTCAGAACGGTATTATATTTTTATCCTAAGCTTATTAAATATTTGATAAAAATGATGAGTATAATAAAATTTAAATTAGGGAGTACTCTGTACGACTATACTATTGACTATGAAGTTATCAAAAATAAATAACCTTTGGAAAATAATCATTATTTGAATTGTAATACCTATTATTTTATATGTCATATTATAAAACATTATTATTTTTAAAAGGTAATTTATTTATAAATAAACATAATTAGTATTTAGATCTTGAACAGTATATAAAAGCCATTAATTTATCAACAATGTATGTTTGTTTATATTTTTATAAACATTTCTGTTTTGGATCTGTGAATATTAGCTATAGTTTAAGAAAATTTACTGGAGATTAAATAGAAACCCTATAAAAATGTATATTATTTTAAGACCAAATATAAATAATAACAATTTTCTTGGAAATTTTTAAAAATCTGTAATAAATAACTACACAGTTTCATAATGTTGTTTTTATATGAACCCATTAAAATGTAGTAATTGTATATTATTATTCGGTCGAAATAATAGTGACATAAATGAAAAAAAAACATATATTTGGTTTTAGATAGTTTACTTGAATTCGAATTTAATTAATTTGATAATCTTACAAACATCAAAGATTAAGTATAAAATTAAAAATTTATATTGGTAATGTTTAGATGTGAGGAAAAATTATTCTTTAATAGGAGTTTTTATATTTTTATTATAATATAATTTATTTAAAAAAAAAATTAATTTTAAACAGACTATGGTAGTACAATTTTATAATTAAAATTTAATAATAGGATTGAAATAATTTGCTACTAAACTGCTTTAATTTAATCCTTAGTTTTGATGAGTAGGTGAAACGTAAATATTTATATTATTATTATTATTATTATTCTATATATTTAAATTTAATATTTGTAGTATCATTATGACTCATGGAAGTATAATAGTCAAAGACCATAAACTGATGATGGTGTATACACATTTATCAAACAATTTATTATTTGATAAAATGTCATTCTTTTAATCAACTTGTTAAGTTATAAAAAAAAACTATAATTATTTATTTTTATCATGGCTTATAATGTATATGTTGAGCTGTTTAAAATATGATGATTTTATTTACATTAATATTAATAATTATTCATCACATTATTATAAGGCATTTATTTATGATGTATAGGTAATAATATAATATAGTGCATCAGATAAAAAAAATATACTTCCTTTATCTTATAAGACATAATATTAGGTATAGAGTAGGTAAAAATCATAGTTTATGTTTGTTACCGTTGTAATCGTACTGGTAGGCGTAGGTTGTATTGTCTGCATTGGTAATTGGTATTCTTAATTAAATTATCATAATAGACGTTCTGTCCCAAAAATAAATAGAAGTTAAAAACTTTTTTTAAGAACCTTTAATATTTACGTTGGAAATTGTATCTGATTATTATTATTTAATAATATTTATTACAATTAAAGTCAGTAAATATTTACTTAACGCTACGTAGGTACTTATATATAAATATTGAATGTATAATTTAATGCTAATTTCAAATAGAAAAACTAAAGATTTTATAAAGATAAAATCAATTAACAATAATGAATATAATATCATATTCAAAATGAACATTATAGTGTAAAAAAATTGATCAATATACTTATAATTAACTACTAGAAACTTAACTAAAAAACACCAGCGACAGTATTTGTGTAAAGTCACTAATACTATTTAATCGGTGCGTTTCGTAACTTTATAATATATTATAATATAAAATAAAACATACGCATTCCATCAAATCATCAATACTTCTAATCACGATATTATTTTATTAGGAGTCAGCTTAAAACATTTTATTATTTGTTTCTAAATGTGACTGTGACAAAAGTAATAAAATATAGATACAGAGTGATTAACAAAACATGCTTGACACCATTTATTCATTAGTTATGCATTTATACATACTCAAATTATCAACATTTTTAATTATACTTAAAGACCATTTATTCAATTACCTACTTATATACGAGTATATGTTATGCTAATTAAAGAGTGCCATGGGACAACACAAACTTCTTTTTTTTTTGAATAAGAACCATTATTTTAAATTCTGACCGGAGCGAACAATTTCTATTATTATTATGATTTTACAATAACGTGTATATTTTTTTGTGCCTGTTGTCAACTTTTTTAAGCATTAAAAACACTTAAATTATTAAATTTCACATTTGAAATTAATAATTAACAATTTTCAAAATTGTTTTCCGTTAGTAAATTAGACATTTTTTTTTTATTTTCCAAACATTATTTTGGAAAAACAAATATTTACACATCCCCGATTTTCAAAAATTTGTTATGTAAATTTATGTTAATTAGTTGAATTATTATAAAAGACTATGAAGTACTGTCCTTAGTAGTTAGTACATATATTTTAACTTCTTAAAAACGACAGAAACTATTTGTTTAAATTTCGACTAGGATACATTAATATTTATAAAACAAAAAATATATTTATTTAACACTTTAAATTAAACAAGAGGAGTTTTCATTTGAAAAAAAGAATTTTATATGCCCATAGGATGTCTCTTATTTTTTTTTCAATCTCAACATTTCAAAATATAATTCTTAAGTATATTTAAAAATTCTAACCACCAGAAATTGAATGTGTACATTATTAAAGGATACAAAGGAAAAGAGCATGCTTGGTGGACCGCTCCGTATATACTTATACTATAAATTACGAATCAGACGTGATGATGGTTATTAATAATTTAAAAATAAAATGATTTATTATTCTTTATTAGTTATTGCCTTACGAATGTTGTACTTTAAATTGTAGAAGCCAACGCCGTACCATTGAAAAAAAAAACTCGCTAGACGTAGTAAACGCCAGCCGTAATCCGGAAAGCCACATGCGCATGTGTGTCGTATGTGTTGCGTACCAAAAGGAAATGGTATAATAATAAAAAAAAAATGAATAGTTACTCGAAAAATGTACATGTACACATAAACTACAATTGCATACATCGTCAACCCTTTTTTTCGTTATTTATATAATCGTTTAGCAAACATTTTAGTTCCATCTGCAGGTACGGAAATAAACATCCTTATAGTGTACCACGGCGAGAACACGTGCTACTAAAGTAGCGGACTGAAACTATTTTAAGCACTTCCCTACTCAATAGTCACCCCCTCTAGAACGCATACTCAGACCGGTAGACGGCTGTTTTGTTTAGCCAACACTTTATTATTTTTATGGAATTGTTTGTATACAGGAACTACACTACGAGATGTAACGAAAGTTTTCTCGATCACATATAAATCCTATGCACAAATAATAAAACATAAACGAATAAAAATTAAAAACTAGGTTTTAAAAAAATAACCCTAGAAAAACTTAAAAGCTCTCCAAACAGCAACCTTTATAATATTTTTTTAGTAGTTCACTAGTGCTCAATACAACGGTAATCTTATATATTATTTCAATACGCTCGAAGTAGTATTACTTTATTAATATATTATTGTGTTTTGTTTGATATTTTAAAAAGATTAATAGGTAGCCTATTATGGATATTGTACAAATATATCAAATAATAAATTTAAAGATAATTTTTTAACATAAAATGTTTGTGATATTTATCATTAATCTAACTGATAGTAATTCAATAAATTACCAACTGTTTTGAAAAGGGTTGTAAAATCAAATTTTTAATAATTGAGTATATCTATTATTTTATTTTTAACTATTTACCTAATCAAAATTTTTCATTTTAAATTTATCTACATGTGACACTGCAGTTACTAAATAGTAAATATATATTGCTAATTAACTTATATTTAATATGTAAATAATTATACACTAACAACATTTACTAATAATCATGTAACTATAAAGCAAAAATTGTAAGTATAGATGTTATCATTATACATGCTATAGCTTAAACATAATTTATACAAAATTAAACCTCAATTTAATAATTTATATATTATAGATAATGTGAATACTGGTGAGATGAAAAATTATTAAATCATATTTTTTTTTATAATTCATAAGAAAACATTACAATGAAAGTATATAAACTTGTAGACATTTACTCTAAAAATAAAATTCTGCAATCCACGTTTGCTACTCAATTAGCTTGACCTAGTTTTTGGTGAAATTGCACTTTACAGTTGTACAGTAATGTTTTAAAGTATGGTAAAATACAAAAAAATGACTTAAGTAAATAATGCATCATAATTCCATTTTTAATTTTGAAAGTATTTGAGTACCTATTTATTTAATTATTCCGAGATGTTTGTCTACGATTTGAATATTTATAAATAATTTTATAGTAATTTATTAATGCATTTGAAATTTTGAAACCTATACCTTGTGTTAATAATGATTCTTCCAGAGTTATTAGATGAATGCGTATAATTCTACACTTTATTTTATTAATTATTTAAATATTTAGAATTTATTAATGAAAACTGACAAGAAAAATCAATTTTCAAATAGCGAAACTAGTTATTTTATTAAATGTACTGTGTTGAATCGTTTAGAAGAGATAATACATTTAATTTGAAAAGAGCATACAGTTATTATTATTTACGCATAAATATTAAATTTTAACTTTATAAATAAGAACGTTTATCAAGATCAAATATAAATTATAATTGAATAAATAGAAAAATAAACCAATATAATTGTATATTTTTTATGTTGATAAGAATTTGTTATTTCATAACTTTCTTCTCGATTAATAATTATTACTATAATTTTACGACTGTTGCGCTATAATAGTTTTGAAAACAATGCAAACAATTTTATCATAATACTTTCTAGTATTCATTTCCTACAGTCCAATAAAATCTATATTATACAGGTATAATATTTCGTAAAACACATCGACCGTTTGAATTGTGCGTGCGAAAACGCACAACGCAAAAAAAAAGTTATCGTAATAAAAGATTAGTACAAAACTTAATACGAAGCACAAGTCTTTAAATTACAAATTACCTTTGAAGTCGCCTGCTCGAGGAGCTTTCGCCATGCAGTCACTTAGCGGACGTCTGCTGGAATAATTTCCAAACGAGCTTATCGAGTGTCTTCGCCCCCCTCGAGCTGTAGATTTCAGGTTGCTGTACCGTACGTCACCGCTGCTACTGAAGAATACGTCACCGTCTGGTTGTAAGTCGCAGTGAACTAAATCGTGTTGTAGCGAATCCTACAATATATTATATAGAAACAATTAAATGACTATCAATTTTTGGTAATAATTTTCAAAGTAAACGTTATATTTGATTTATGATAATGCGCATTGCATGCAGTCGATATATACGACCGTACTAAAAACAAAAAAAAATCTGCAACAGCAAGTATCGATGATTATATTAACTATAAATATACAGCAATCACTAATATTTAGTATCGATTTAATATACATATTCGTATAGCCATATGGCCCAATTTAAGATGTAAGTATAAATATTATACATAAAAGGGAATAATAAAATGGTTAAAAATGGTATAATGGTTAATATTAATCATTATCGAAAATTATTTGAACATCAAGTGGATAATTTAAAAATAAATATGATGGACCAATTATGTATATATATATATATATATATAAATCTTTTCTACATATACATACCTATTAAAAAATTACATCTAATGTATATAAACATATACACAATACTAAGATTTGTACTCTAAAATACAGTGGCTATATTCAATAAACTTAATTACATAATAATAGGTAATCAAAATACAATAAAATGTCTACATTTAATTTAATTATCCAGTATTCTATACGGTAAGTATAAATCTTAGATCCGATTATAAATGCACAAGTATTATATTTAAAAAAAAAAATACCAGTAAATAAATTGGAGAGCTTTAAATTTATCAAAAAAACTTATATACAAATATTAATAATAATAAAACTTAGCACTAACAAAAAAAACAAATTATTTAATTTTAAGCCCTTGCTAATAATGTATACGATTTTTTAAGTTTGACGTTTAGATCAATGTTTAAAATTATTGGTTCAAGAAAAACAACAAAATACTATTACATTATCCATTGTTCATAAATCAAAGGTGTATTAGTGTACACAGTATTAGTAGTACACAGTTTTTTGTGTCAATTTTTTATCTTAACCTTCACCTTGAAACACATAAATGAGTGCCAAATAATCCGTCTACCCGTCCGTTTGAACTAATGATAAGAAAAAACCCTTTGCCAAAGACATTTTCGTTTACTAAGGATTGTTTTGTAAAATATTTAAGATAAGAAATGAGGGATCACTTTTAAAATTTAACCCTATCATGTATAGTTGTGTTATTTTTGGATTATATGGTTTATGTTTATACAGTTGTCGAGTTGTATAAGAAAAACTATTTGTCGGACTTTTATGACTTTCCAAACAAATAGATATATATATATATATATATTTATTATTGTGTACTTAAAATTCTTTTATCTCTATAAATTATACTGCTATAGACCAATAGCGCCCAACAACTGCACAAGTTATATTTTTAAAGTTTAATAATAATTGATGATTATATAATTAGAATTTTAAAAACAACACACGATTAATCAATAATGGTATTGTTATTATAGTTATTAATGACAAATAACTTATAAGTAATATTTTAGTTGTAAATATTTTGTCGCAAATTATTCCTTGTTTATTGGAATATTTATTGGTAGATAACCTTATTGTGAACGTATACATGACTAAATTGCATACAATAAATTTATCAATAGTTAAGTAGGTTAATCTAATGATCGCGATTAAATACTTGAGCATTAAGTATAAATATATATTATACTATTATAGTACCATTAGTACCTACAATATTACATATTACACCTACTTTTTTTAAACAACATCTTATTTCTTTCTATGTTAAACGCGTTATATATATATTTTGTAAAAAGACAATCATTTTACTTGTAGTAAAGTGACGTAAAATTAATGTTTAGAATGACTGTGTTATATCATCAGTCTTAAATCTCAACCTGTCATTTGTATGACTACTAGTAAACACGCAACGCACCCTATTTACTCAAGAATATTTATATGGTGTCCTTACACTTCAGTCTTTACAAATAATATATATGCGTTACGTACGAATTTATAATATTATTGTATAATTATATATAATATGAATTTAAATCACTAAGTAACAATAATAATATTAAATATTATAATGAATGATTGAACATTTGAACAATCGTCGAGTGGTTATAATAAAATATTATACTTGTAGAAAAGAATAGTCAAAGGTTTAAAAAATAATACACAAATGTCCATCATAAAAGTGAAGGCTATTTATTATTTATATCAAGTTTAAACTATTTGACTGATTGGATGATAGTAGAATTTATTTGAAGGTTTAATGTAAAACATTTCGAAATAGTAATGGTAGTATATAATATAATATATACACTATTGTATTAATACTTTATTATATTCGACACTGACACATAAGTATACACAAATACAATGAATATAAATGTACAAATAATATTTTGTTGTATTTATGCACGGAAAGAGCTTCTTAACAATTTATATTATTCAAATTGATATTGTTTAAAATATATTTAAAAAAATTAAACAGTAGTAACAATTAACCACAACTTTCCAAATTTTACAAAATTTTGGTATATAATATGTGATTAACCGTTTATTGAGAACTAATAATACAGTGATAACCGCAAAAATCAATAACAAGTTTCATAAATTATAATTAATTATTATTCATTTAAAAGAATTATTATAATTCATTTTTTTTTTCATACCATTTTGAATGGTAAAAAAAGCTTGTAAAATAAACAGTCAATTTTTTACTGGTAAAATTTTACCTTTCTAAATTTATCTCGTTCACATCTTTTCATACAAATTATATTATACTTAAACATCGATATATATACTCGTATAAGGATACAAATTTTAATAAGTGTATTGTTTAAACATTTTTAGTAGATTAATTTTGTTATCTAGATTAATGTGTATTTTTATAAAATCTCATTTTAGTTGAATACATTGGCCATACAATTTTGATTGCACATCAAAGTTTTTTAGATTGTGATTTAGAAAAACTTAAATTAATTATATTTTATATTCGGTCGTAATGTATATGTTATATGATTAAATCTCCGGCAATGAATTACAGTTAGTACTTAGTAGTAAGAATAAAAACCTTACCTTGTGACCGGTGCTAGCGTGTCTCCTGTGCTTAACTGATGGTGCTACGTCTGCCGGTCTAGGCTGTCCCATCACCAGTAATCTGGCTTCTTCAATGTTAGCGCTAAAGGACCTCGTTAGGCACTTGTTACCGCTCCTATCTGTCTTTCTGGTCCTGCCCATCGATCCGGTTTCTGTTTTGTTCCTGGCCATCCTCTGCCTATCAACCACCGGGACAACCCTCCGCAACCCTTGGTTCAACGCGAAATAAGATGGGTTGTCTACAATGATAAACAGTTGTTTACACATATATATATACATATATAGTTATTTTTCTTATATATACACTACATACACAATACTCGTTGATTATTTATTTTTTACACGCCTATTTTAGGGATTTTTTTTTTTATTTTTTTTTTTCTGTACATGTTTGAAATACTAATATTATATTTTTGTGTGAATAATGAACATATATAGTAGGTATACGTATTACGTACTGCGTATATATACATATTTTTTTCTCCGTAAACAATAGTGTAATGACGTTGTCCAGATTGAATCTTTTCTTTGGGGTTATAATTTTTCGGTAGGCTGATGGTAACCGTCCGCGTACACGCTGTTCATAAACGATTTACACATGGCACCAATCGTGTGTGCAATACTCCCCCCTCCCGCATCTAACAGTTCAGTTTGGGTCATAAAAAGACCGACCTTCTGGGGCCCTATTGTACAAACACGCGGTCGTATGTCTTTTGACTCGCCGCGCCGTCACTGACAGGAAACCGGACCCCGTAACACCAGACATCTTGACTGAATTTTGAGGTGAAATACGAATATCGGGAAATAATAATCCGACTATACACAATGCCATATTTAACGAATGTTGGCTGCATGCGCGGTTTTTGAAATCTACAAACGGAAAACATTAAATGCATCCGGATGTATAAAGTGATGTTTATATATATGTTGGTATACCTACGAATGTATTATATTTTATTACACGTCATCGTGGATTATAATATTATCTCGATGGAACAAGTGTGCTTAGTGTACTCGGAAGTGTATCTAAATATTACGCGAATTGTCTTTTCTAGCCGCCTTTCAAAAATACAACGAGATTTATAATATTTCGCCGACAAAACCACGTTTAAAGAAACGAACGTTTTAACGTAAATATGAATTATAATAATATACTCGTTAGGGTCGTAGGACCGTACCAGTTATCTACGGTTGGAAAATGTTAAATTTAGTGTGCTAAGAACGAGTAAATCGTATAAATAATATTATGATAGAAATTAATTTAATAATGGTTTGCTATTATGGTATAATAATGTTCCGCGTTATATTTAATAGACGATTTTAATGGTATAGGTTATAGGACAACGGCGGATGTATACTTATGTATAATGAGATCTCCGTGCGGTGGCACACTAAATCGTGTGTAGTCGGCGGCCCCGCTGTTTAAAAAAAATTTAATCGTTTTGAAAAGAAAACGTTTTAGAAATATATTATGATAATAATAATAATAAAAAAAATTATATATTATAATCGATTAAGTATTTCTAGTCACGGGGATGTTTTATATGCAGGAAGGGCGATTTAATGGGCATTGTGTGTGTACACGCGCACGCGTGCGTGTAAGCGTAGATAATATACAATATGCAGTATAATATAATATAATATATAGTGTGGTGGTCTTCTTATTTACTATGCACACGAGTGCATATGTAGCGCATAAGTTATTATTGAACATCATATTGTAGTAAAACCATCTTCAATGCTACTTACCCATTGCCGTATCCATTATACCACTAATTCTCAGGAAATCTATAAAAAAAAAGAATATAAAAACTTAGGTATATATTATACAAAATTATTTAGTATTAACTGTATACAAGTATATGTAAGGATGTATAGAATATTATTTTGTTATTATATTATACATTATTGCGAACAATGATCCGAATTTCTAAAAAATCCATGATTCAGAAATTTACGATACGTATTATATAGGTAAGTACATCACATTAAAGTTTGTTTCTTGAATTAATCAACACAAATTGAAGTGAAAAGTTTAGATCAGGGATTCACAATATTGGGGTGCAGTGAAATTGGATTAAGAAAATATAAATACATTATATGTATACACGTTTTCTACAGTTTTTAAAATATAATAAAAACCGGGGAAGTCGCTCTGCTGAGTATGTAGAAGGTGTCGATAATACAAATTTAAGTATAGAATGGTACCTATTTCATTATTAAATAATAGTGTAATAAATGTGTTGAATTTGAATTCAAGGATAAATTATTATTTACGAAAATCGACTCTGAATGAAGATAGCTACATAGACAGTCAGTCTATATTCCTTTATGGATGTTCAATTATATAATATATATTTATATCGCTATTAGTAATTTACGTTAGAGTTGAGTTTTATTGATGTTAACAAGGTTTTTTCATAAATAATTCGCATACCTATAGTTTATAATAATTATAAATTATAATAATCTAATTTCATATAAAATAAATATGTATAGTGGCTGATACTAACTTAAGTCAATACCGATGTAGCAAATACCATAGAGCAATGTAAATAGGATAGTGTAAGATCACACGGTATAAATAGCTTAAAATGAAAGTAAATATTTAAAACAATTTATTGTGTATACCTACTGTATAGCGAATAATAATAATATAATCACATGTTAGTAGTTACAACTAAACAAGAAAATAAATAAGATATTAGTGTGTATACGCGTGTAATTTGAATAGAGATATGTATTGATTATCTAGGTCCAGCAATGTTTAACACATTACCTTTGACCATAAAAAAAATATTTTTAATCATCCCGTTAAAGTATAGAAATATATATTAAAAGAATTTTTGGTAATTATACATAGATGAATTCGACTATTTGTGTATTTAATAAATAACTTTAATATGATATATAAATTGTATAAATTACTTTGTAATTTGTATTGTTTTCTATTATTTTTTTTAATTTTGAACTTATTATTTTCTTCATTAATATTTTTTTACTTCGTAACTCATTTAACCCCCCACAAGTTTATACTGAGTTAAAACTTTTACGTTATATATTATACTATAGATGTCCCCGTGTACTTCGTCGCCCGTACAAAATGCACCCGTCTTAAGTTTGGTTGCCTATAGGCATTATATATAATGCTAACAATGCTAACAATTAGCGAAAGGATAAAAACAATTTTTGGTTTTTTGATTTGGTGTATTGATGATGTCTCTGACATATCAATTTTATATAATTGCCCCGCCTAAAGTTGCATTTTTAGCTGGAAATCCGCGGGCCGCACAATATATTATAGGTATGATATTTATAGGTATACATTTTATATAATTTACTCGTTTATTTTAATTAGTAGATAACTCAGAGGTTTTTTAACTTAAACAAATGTTATTGCAATAGAAACCTTCCCCGTGATATATCTCTTTCGTTTAAAAAAAAAAAAATCAGGAAGATCTGATAAGTAGTTCTAGAGTTAACCCTGTACAAAGATTTTCATTTCACATTTATATAGTTAGATAGATAATATCGTATATTAACATTTTAATCATTATTTTTATGTTAAATGTCATTTGTACTATTTTGATTAAATAAATACAAATATACGTATTGGTAAAAAGTTTCAAGATCCTACAAATAATATTTTTTGAATTGTAACAAAATAAATACTTAATAAGTAAAATAATTCTTTTTATTTAAATATTCTAATTTTTATTTCAGCATTTGAACTTCTAATAAATAAATTCAGCGCTTGCAAACGTTATTATAACGCTATTGTTAAATATAAAAAAATAATTGAAACCATTTTATATTTCTGTAAAATAAAATATATTATTTTCCCATTTATATTAGGTTTGTCGTTTTTCCACACGATTTACGATTTATGTTTATTTTAGCAATTAGCATAAAATAAATAAATACTGGTCATAACGTTATTTCAATTAAATATAATATTAAGTACGTTTTAAATATTATCGTTATTTCATTTAAAATAAATAGAAGTTTAGCATTACACCTAGACATTCATGGCCCCACATCATAATATGACATCCATACTGCCGTAGGCTTTTGTTAAAATAATTTTATACCCGCATATTGTTGTTTCCGCAATATTATACAAACGCATATCTAACATGGCAAATTTTACGGGAAGAATCTATTTTACTCTATTATTTTAAATTCTGAGCGAAACGATGAATATAATATATTGATTTTGTTCATTAATGTGTTTTTTTTCCTGATAAATATTTGAAAAATGCTTTAGTTTTCAACATTAAAGGAAGTTTTTCGATAGAAACTTGGATCTTTTTAATAATATAGTCACAATTAAACATTTTCAATATTTTTAAAAATATCGAAAAACAAACAAACAATTTAGGAAAAACGGGAATTTTAACGTAAAATCAATTTTTAGTGTAACTTAAAAACGATTAACAATTTTGAAAATTTTACCAAATGTTTATGTTAACTTTTCAGATACTTAATAAAATTTTCATGATTAATTTTGGACTCTTTTTGAACTATATTTAAAGATATTTTAAATATTCATTATTTTTATTATATAAACATCGATCAAAACATTTTCACTAGATTAAAATACTTTAAATTTAACTAAAGATACCTATATTGAGCTGTTAATTTACCAATTAGTAAAAAACAAAAATATGCATTGTCCCAATATTTTAGATTCTAACAATAAATGTATTAATTCAATGATTTTACAATTATGTATATTTTTTTCTGTCTATCATCACCTTTAAGGCAATAAAAATGCTTTGATTTTCCAAAATTATTTCTGGTAGCAAAGCGGATCTAATTGATACTTTAGGTAGTCAAAAGTTAAAAATTCCTAGTGATTTTTTATATAACCGGAAAAAAAAAACAAAATGAAAAATAAGAAAAAACGTGAAATTGTATGGAAATCCAATATAATTTTAAAATGCTCATAATGGTTCTAATAAGTTAGAATGTAATAAAATTGCCAATATTTTAAAAATATTATTGCGTATAGTAAAAATTATAAATTGATACATATAAATTTTAAGTCCTCAAAAATAATGTTTTTGAATTATAACAAAATAACCTACATACATTATTAAAATTTGTGATTTCATCCATATTTAAACTTAAAATATGATAATTAAAAAAATATCAAACAAGAAACAAGTTTGAAAAAATTAAATATTCAAACGTTAAGACGTAATTGTTTTAGTTAATAGTTATTAATATCATTATGATGTAATCCATAATTCTATAAATTAGTTATTTTAAATTTTTAAAAAATATATATTTAAAATGTATTTTGAGTGTATGTACTTATTTATCAACTATAATACTATGAATTATAATCATTGTGATTTGAGACTCTATTATAGTACAGTATTAATTTTTTAGTACCGACCGATTGTTATAACTACCAATTTGAAATATAGTCGTAGAAATATTTGTTAGTGAACGTTTAAAAGTTGTTTTATTTATTTTTAATAAGAATAAATATAATAATTATTTTTAGCATTTCATGTACCCATTACACAATTTATATTACTCAGTATCGATGTTTAGAATGTTTAAGTGTACGTTATTTTACATCCTCTCATTACCGAAAAACTAATGGACACTGTTAATGGTTATGTGTTTGAATTTAAGGAATTTAGACTCGATGGATTACATTATAGAACACATGTGTGCACCTTATCATAAACTGTTATTGTATTCGTTCTAGATTCAATCCATGAGCATCATTAGATCTTCAATGATTGATACATTCTTTTATCGAGTTTGAGAAGTGGTATTTTGAATAACGTATTATTGACCTGTTAATGATTGCTTATGATAGCTTTTTAGTGGCAGCATAGTCGTAATTATATAATACTACTATAGTACCTATATCCATAAAAAAAAATATGTTCAAAAACAGAATATGTTTTTTGTATGGGTACTTAAACGTTAAGTATTAAATTTATAATTATATTTTTGGATGCAGTATAATTAGAACATTATTATTGTCTTCAGATTGATATTATACCTATATAGACATTTTCAATTGTCTATGAGCATATAATATTTCAAGTACTACTATACCTCTCTATTTATAAATAAAATGCTACATTTAATATGTTAACTTAGTACAATATCGAAGATTAGTTTATATAAAATATTATATTTTTTGATAGCGATAAACATTAAGGTTATATTATATTATAACTTATAAGTTATATTGAATACAATGGCTTACGGGTAATGATTAATGAAGCTATACTATAAATATAATGATATATTATAGGTATGATTAATGTCGATGATATTACAAGGCTTAAACCTACTCTAAGACTAATATTTTAATTTTAATTTTCATACATTTTATTATTTAAATAATGTGTAAAATTCATATTAGATATTTGGATTCCTTTTTTCTATTTATTGGTTCCTCACAAATTAAAAACATTATTATCTTGTTCAAAAATGACAAATTGGAATTAACAGATGATTATGTTAAATCAAATCAAAATATCAAATATTGACATTTATACTTGATGGTTGATTGTGTACATACCTATAATCTATATACATAAATATATTAAATGTTTGCCAATCGTCGTTATGTTGTATATTATGTATACGTACATACATATCGTTTATTTATAAGTAATAATAATAAGCATTGGCGAAGCTGACTTTTTTCTGGCTGGGGGGTTGGTGGTTGTCAGATTATGCACCTTCAAATTCAATACTAGCTATTCAAAACTCAAAATGTACTTATTATTGAGACCGTCACCTGTAATATACTTTTATAATTAATAATCAAACCTATAAACGGTATAGAATTTATTGCGTAGAAATATTCAAGTGAGTTGATTCAAATTTTTTATCATATTACGAAAAGAAATAGAGCCTAAGATTCAGCAAGTTTATCATTATCCACTTTTCCACTTAATATATACATAAACTACGTTCTATTTTATTTAAAGGAATTTATGTTTGTATAGTTTTGCTTATAAATTATAAAATAAAATGTTCTTTGTAAATAATATGTATATTATGTTTTTAACTTGTAACTGGATAATAATTCTCTAGTAATTTGTATTGTTACAGTTCTATTAGGATGGTCTTTTTTATCAATATCATACAGGTCAAAAGATTACGTTAAACTAATCACATTTACTCTGATTAATAAACATGTAAGTTGTTCATCAAAATGTTAAAGGATCTATTATCTATACGTCATATTATATAAATATCTTAATGATTACGTTCCTACAATTTAATAGGTAGGTAACGAGATATAGAATAACGATTATTTTGTACTGAAAAATATTTAAATATTAACAACAATGAGAGTTATTTTGGATAACAAATACACTTTTAAATTTTATTAGGCATTTATAATAATTTTTGCTCTTTAAAGAGAAGCATATCATTGAAAGCTAAATTCTTGAGTATTTTATAAAATATATAAAATTGATAAATTATATTATGTATCTAATATTTCAATCCGACAGCATTTAGACATGATATATTATATTTATGTCTAAGTATAATATTATTATTATGTATACGTAACAATATGCGCGTAAATACGGTATAATATATAATATTATTATGGTTATCCCGCCGATCAATCTCATAAATCTCACCATTGCCGTGTATAATAATCTCGTTGGGAATATTGTTATAAAATCTTATTTTATATTGAGGTGCCTGTACGTACACACATCCAACATCTGGTGACGATTGCACGTTGCACACACACACACACACACACACACACACACACTCACATTATACAAACGGGTTGGCTCTATTGAGTATATTGTCAATCGCGCGTTTCGAAAAAAAACGAGGGGTCTCGGGTCTCTGCTCTCAGACGACGACGACTTAAATTGAAAGACAATCAAACCCCATGGCGGCGGGCTGGGTCACGAAACGTGCGCTTAGGCAGTATAATACCATTACAAATATTATTATATACAGTCGCCGTTTTACTGGTACAGCGGAGCAGCTGTACAATAACATTACACATTATTATTATATAGATCTCGGACCCGGGCGGCGCGGATTTCGGACACGCGGACGAACGTGTCCAGGATGCGGTTCGTTAATCCAATGAATAAAAATGTAACACGCGATTACGACGGTTGGCCGCTGATTTAATTACTGGCAATTAAAAATCATCGAACAAATCGTCCGGCCGATTCTAATCAATTTCGTCTCTGGATACGCGTATACGCAAGCAGTTCTCCACGTTATAATATACGCGTTATAAACATCGTACAATATGATTAATATAAGTTTGGCAACGCAATCGTGCTGTACGTTAATCGGAGGCCCGGCTACCGTACACACCAGTATTTATAACGGGTCAAAGGTGCGGCCGTGTATGGATAACGCTGATATTATACATCTATAGCGCGGGCGCGCGTGTGATGTGTATATACAAAAATTTATAAATTGTATACGATATAAAAAATACTGAGCTTACAAGACGGCGCGTTGTATAAGGCCACTACTAACTGCTGTACTCGCGAATAAACGGAATATTATAATATTATATTAAACTCTATCGTATATATGAAATATCATAGGTAAGGGATGTCTATTAATAATTATTGCTTGTGTAAAAAAAAAAAAAGAAAACAACAACACGCACTTCCATTATACCTATATGTGTATATACACTATATATATATATATATGTAATTCATTCGTTTGACCAGTGTTTCGCGTGTCGAGAATAGAAATAAATTATTCAAAAAACGAAATAACACACTAACCAAACTGTGCCGTCTATACAAGTTTTCGAGATTTTATTCCGTGCGGTATAAGAATTTAATAAATTCGTCAATGTTATAAACTATTATAGAAAAAAACGTACCTGGAGTATTTTTTAAATCTCAAAAGCACATATTCTCTCCTCTCGGCCGCTTTGAAAACGCCGTTAACAACAATCGACGACGACGACGACGACGATGGTAATAATATTATGTGTCTTAACGCGTGTGCGTGCGTACGGCCGAACTGCAACGAATAATAAAAACAAGCTGAAAACAAATCACGTCCTACGCCCCCGACAGTTGGCGTCGACTACTGTATTCACATGTTATATTCGGTTGAGGATGTAAAACACACGCCGCCCATTGTACGCAACGCACTGCGCAAGATGCGCGCGGCCGAGGCATTTTTACACGGCGGACCGAAAACGCCGCCTGCTGCAGCGGTGGTGTAAATAGTAAATACGACGCGCGTTTCTGTACAGTCTCGTACGCCGTCGACGCGAGTCTTATACGTAATAATATTCTAGGTATATGTACCTATTATATTTTATTGAAAATATCGAAAAAGACGATATGAACAGTCCGAACAGATCGAAATTTATTATTATTATTACATATTATAATTTATGAGTGCGCGATAATATCGCGAACCGCTCCGTATATAATATATTAATATGAACTATGTATAGCAAGTGTCATGAATCATTATAATACACGTACTATACATGATATATATATTAATAGAATATCGTCCGTATTCGAGCACAATGTAATACGCGCTTATTGGACGAGCTTGCAGCAACTAGTTTTTTTATAATGTATATTTTGTTGTCGCAATAAATATAATACTTACTACTGGCTATTATTATTGCTGTTATTATCATTATTATTATTATTATTATTATTGTTACATGTAGTATGTAGATGGACTTCAAATAATATACACGACAATAATTTGGTATTTGGTTTTCGGCCGATCATGCATCTATTACGGATACAAAAAGTCAAATCAACGATATCGTTCGAATTATTGACATTCTTAAACTATAAAAATAATAATCGTACAGTACGGCATTATATGGGAGTATTATGCATTTTATAGGGTACATTTTTTATTTTATGTATAGGTTATTAAGAGTTGTAATCCTCAATAATACTATTTGGGACGTATGTAAAAAGTTTGAATGTATAGGACTATATACTGCATGTCTTATTATTTTATTTTATCAATCACTTTAAAACTATAATTGATGTAATATTGTAAAAGTATATTCAAACGTAATCTACGACTCTTCGTGAGTATATAATGATACAAAATACCAGCCAATATCCTAGGGTGTGTCCTATGAAGTAAATTGGTGATAATTAAGAGTCAAAATATTTTTCCAGTGTTTGTATGTTATCGTTGTGCATAGTCCAGACAGTCCAGTCCATCGTCTAGCTATCATCAACCATACATTGATTATACAAAAAAAAAACTGTTAAACATTACTCATTAGTCATTCCAATAAAAGTTTAAAAAAAAAATTAATATAATATATAAGTACTTACAAATAGCCAATAGGTATGCCGTAGGTACAATAGGTACATATACGATGTACAGTATACACAATATAAACATTAAATTCTGATTTTATATAACTAATAAACGAATCACCTATTTTATTTTATCATATAAATGTCCAATCTATTGATTTTATTGTACATTGCTCATTTATTATTTTTATTATGTCTTATTCCTCTATCCAGTCTATCATTGTATAAGATTTTTTTCATATAAAAAAGAGCCAATCGGACAACTTGGTAGTTGATAGATACATCGAATTAAATGTTGCAAGCACTAAGTACCATGAATTTTAAGTTTCTATTTTGGTATAAGTTACCTTTTCTTACTTTCATATTTAATATAAATTTTATTATTTATAAGGTACGTATTCACGCACATAGTAAATAAAGAACGAATAGGAAACGAGTAGGAAGTATTTTATTTATATAAGCACGCGTGCGATCGTATTTATTTTAAGCGAATGGCCATCACTCAAAATATAATAAAATGCATAGGTATGCATATACAATGCTATACAGTAGGTATATATATTATGACATTGTTGTTATCTATCACATTTATCTTTGGAATGTGTTAATTGATAATTAAAATTCATAGTAAGATTTCATCGCGTGTGTATTAATTATAACTGCGTTGTTTTCATATTTATTGTTATACGACGATACCGTAATGCCGTTAATGTTGAGGTATTAATAATTACCTATTATTTTATTAGTACAATTTTTAATTAAATCAATAAACGTTTAATGAAAATTGCATAAGTGCTATTTGTATCGTGATAAATTTAGATTGCAATGACGTAACATTAAATATAAACAAATATGACATATATTATACATCTACATTTGACGAAATAAATTTGCAATACAAATTTTTTAAATACTTACCCAGCAATCGGCACGAAAAATAAAATTACACAAAAAGATCGTATTCCCTACAAATGTTATACTGCTAGGGTGATTAACCAATCATGCACGCATTTTTTTACTCGCCTTCTTTTTCCACTACGATAAATTCTGATCTTTGGAATATTCTAGTACGATATTTTACACACGATTTGTGCGGTGATCACTGATACCAAAAAAACCTCTCTCTTTTATTGTGAATTGTTGAGCAAATAATTTTTTTGTTGATCTTGTTATATCCAAGTCGAGATGTTAACAAGTTGTTTCCGGCTACTTAATTAAAATATTTAATTTTTTTAAATTGAATCTAGTATTTATTACTTAAAAATGTTAAAATAATTTTATGCGATGAACATTTTGCAATATATGCTGTAAAAAGTATTATACAATCAGATCAGTGGTTTGCACCATTTTGGTGCCATTTAAAATTCTGTCAAACAATGGGAGGATCCAGACCCCTCCCTTGGGTATGCCATCACTGGCTTGGTCGAAATCTTGAAAATCTGATAAAAGTTTCCTTATAAGTTATCACCAATTAAAAAATATAGAAAATAAATAATTGTATTCATAATATTTTTTTTACAAGCGTTTGATGTTAAAATTTTCAAAATGGTGAAAATTGTTTTGTAGATATAAATGCATACAATTATTTTTTACATCTTATATTTTAAATTTTAATACAAGATTCTTTAAAAGTTATTTTTTAACTCTAACAAAACAAAATAAAGTTTACCGGAAGTCTCAATATTTTTTTCCTCCGGATTTAATAACGGTTATAAAAATACACAGAATCCAATCATTTTTGTATCATTTAATTTACAATGATTTTCACACGGGTATAAAACCGAAATAAAACGAAAACGGCTGTCGACGTCTTCGCAGGTGCAATCGCAGCCGCGTGGCGTCCGCTCCCGATCAGCGCGGGCACCCTTTCAAACGTCATCGGAGTTTACGCCCTGGTGTACCGTACAGCGGCCCGCACGCGCACGTCATTCCCAGTCGGGCACCTTGTCGGCGGCCGTGTAGTACGGATTGGCACGGGTCGTTATACGGCCGCCGATTGAGAACTGCGGCGCGTTGGCGTAACGGGACGCCGGGCCGGGGGCGGGGAAGTAAGCGTTGGGCGCGGGTGTGCGTTTTCCGCGCGTCCGCTGATTGACGCTGCCGAGCATCACGGGCCGGGGAGTCTGGTTTTTGAAACGGTCCAGCGCGACGGCCGAGTACCGCGCCGGTCCCGGTGACGAGTACCACGCCGCTCCCCGCCTGCCGACGCCCCCGCGTCCTGGTTCGGCCGACCGCCCGGAAATCGTGTACATGGGCGCGGACGGCATGTCGGGCGCCTGGTTGCCGATGGTAGTGGACAAGGCGTAAGCGTTCGGCGCCGGCGTGCGTGTGGTTTTCCTCAGACAGTCCCGTCTCGTCCTGCAGTGCGTATGATGATGAGTTTGTGAACGACGTGCATATCGCATTATTGAGTAGGTATATAATGTATCATATTGTACAGACGGTTTTTTTTTACTTGTACTTAAACATTATTATCTATATTTATATAGTAACGTTCTGCCACAGCCCCAGGGCGTATCGAAGAATAAAAGTGGGGAAAAAGGCAGAAAAATGAAAAACAAAGTAAAAAAAGAACGTTACGAATACGACGTCTTGAACAGTTTTTTAAATACGATTATGTCACAACTCACATGAGAGTAATGAAAAAATCAAATCGTAACCCTTGCAGTTATAATGATTCCAATTAATTAATAATAAAAATAGTGATAGTACAGGATACTAAAGTAGGTAGGTACTCATTTCGAATCATATTTATTTCACGAACTATTTTGTTGTTTACCAATACCTCGAACTTTGAAAAACATAACTAACATAACATGGGTTTCGTCTCAGAGTTGCTATACAGTATTTATCCGAATAAAATCTAGGTGAAGCGTACATTGCATACACCGCATATGTACCTTATACATTGAATGTTAATCATGTAAAGTCAACCAAAAACCGTTGTGAACAACTTTTATTAAGCTACATATTTTATAAAATATTAATATACATTGGCTGCCCAATTATTAATAATTAATATTACACATACGCGTGCGTAATGTTGTTATATACTAACCCTATAGAACACAATGGTATCGTGGGCAACGTGGCGGACATGCAGGGTACTGTGTTGTACGCGGCCGGCCCCGGAGTACGCGTAGTCTGTACTTTTAACTTGGACGCCAGCGAGGCTCCGATCACTCTGACCGGTCCGTGACGGGTGACGTTGCTCAAGTCGTACTTGGGGCCGGGCACTCGGAGTGAAGTCTGTTTCCGCGGCAGCAGCATGCCCAGCGTGTAGGCAGGACCCCTCTGAAAATTTACGTCAGCCATGTCGCAACCGTATGCGCATTAAATTTCTTTATTAGCATATGAATAAAAGCTTTGAAAAATAGCTTCGTCAAATAACTACCGTGGTAACCAGACTGTCGTAAATAAAATATTAGTTTTTTTATTTTTTGTGAGTACTGTAAAATAAATAAGTAAGCAAAAAATTTTGTGAAATTGTGAATTATTTTTTAATAAACAATCTAAAAAAATATTTTATTTTTGTAGTTAAAACTTGACAATTTAATACGAAATTCCTTTGAAATACTTCATATAGATTATAGATTAGGTACCAAAAAAAAAAAAAAAAATATATAAGTATTTAAAATTAAAATTTGCAGGACAAAATTATATATTTAAATGAAGTTTAAAGATGTTTTATATTTATTTTTTGTAATTCAAAAACATTATTCGTAGTGTATTAACTACCTTTATTAAAACTTGCATACCAGTATATAATGTATTTTACTATAGGTACGCATGATACTTTCAAAATAATATAAAGATTATTTTTAAGGAATTTCTTGTTTGTCTCATCAACGGTATGAACCTATATTTCTCACAGGTTTAAATTAAGGTGGCATTGACTCAAAAGTTAATAACAATATGATGTAGATAATAAATGCAATGTTTAAGCCGAAAATTGAAAATTAAAACAATTTACATTTACTGTAATATTAATAGTAAATTATTTTAATGTAGAAATATCTAAAACCATATTATTTCTCAGAATTGTTTTTCGTAATATTACTATACTATGATATAAATTATAGGTATCATTAAATTCAAATATTATCTACGAAGTGAAAATATTTTGGGAAAAGTGGAAACTCAAACTTCGAACACAAGCTTTATTAGAAGAAATCGTGAATGATGTAATAATCTATTCTGCAATAAATGGATTAATGGGTATAATAATTGTAATAAGTAAAATTGCGTGATTTCAAATTTAAACTAGATATTATTTTGATTTATTTGATTTGTGTACTTATGTTAAATGTATAAATATTTTTTGATAAAGAATTTAGGAAAATGATTTCCAAGTGTTCATTTTTTTTACTTAGTAAACATTTTTATTTTTTAAATATGAAAATTTACAATCTGTACAAAATAAATACAACACTTATAAGTTACAATAAGTAAATGTGATATGCTGATATTATGTACCTGTAGAAATGAGTCAAGATGTGTGGGTGAGAAGTCGCCCAGTAGCGGCACCTCAGGTGAGAATTTTAAGGGGAAAGTAGATCATTCCTACATTAATTTTTTTCAGGCGCCTAGGTGGCTTATTAGGAACTTGTTTAGGGCAAAACTATTGTCAATTGGATTTTAATAGTTCCTTTTTTGTAAGAGAAGCAAGTATATAGTAAACGTTGGAATGCAAAGTTAAAAGTACGTTATTTATGGAACGAGTTATTTACCAGGGAGCTAGTTATTTATCTTAGACATATTGATTGGAATTTGAAATACCTGTACGGTTTTTGTACTTGAAGGTTTAGAAGAGGCCTATCGTGTTACACCATAATACTAGATGAATCGTAAAAACGCTCTGTATATTATACACGTTTTATTTTTAAGGAGTTTTGAACGGAAAAGGAGTCTGAGCATATATGAATACATCAGTTAAATTATTGACACTTAGTCTTTAGGTAAGGACCTCGGGTGAGGTATTTTTTGATGTAGGCTGGAAAACAATCGATAGAGAGAAGAGCGATTAAAGTAATCTGAATTGATTTGGAGGGATTGACATGAATTTTTCATTTTTTGCACCAAGTGACTTAGGTAGGTGTATTTTAAAATATACACTTCTCAGTTTGACATTATTGAATATATGATTATATTTATTCTTTCACTAAAAATAATGCATTGGCACTTTGAAGGTTCTATTTGGTATCTTCCATTCTTCCTTTTCCAAGTTTTTGATTTCAGAGTAATTATTACAAGCACAATAACAGTAATTTGTTCTCTTTTATCATGGTAATGATTCGTCCATCAACTATACAATATGATGTTAAATTAAGAAAATATTACATTTTTATATAGACAGAATAGAACCAAAATATAGTTATAATTTATAGTATAGTATAAATATAATTACCACTTCTATCTTTCAGTATTTTTTTCTTTAGATATTTCAACAACTTGCATAACCCATCAATGGCAACCTATAAACTTTCAACACAACTACACAAGCTAGTCTGTCAAAATATGTATAAAATGAGTATTTATAAATTTAATAGGCTGTTTTTCATTTCTGTCATGTGCAATGTAGCAAAATAATAATAGATATTTATTACAGCATATTAAAAATTTTCGTATTGGTTTGCAGCAGGGTTATGCATTTTGATTAGGTCATGCCCCTAGTTGCCGAATTTATGTTACATTAGTCTTCATAGTCTCAATATTAGAAAAATGTCTTTGAAACTCAGTAATTTATTATATGATTTTACATGTAAAATTATATGAATGATTACTAGATCATAGTTTACATGCAATTACTAGATTAGTATATTTTGTTTACTAATATTGTAACTTTTTTGATAACTACTGCCCATGTAGCTGGTTAAATTTAGATCATTATTAATAACAATAATAATAAAGGCATATTAATAATAATTTATGCTGAAAATCTTATCTTATTTAATACGATTTATTAATATCTATTATTATAAATAGCAATACAAGAACAAGGTTAAATTCAATTAATATATTTCTTGTACAGTATAAATCAGGCAATAACAGAAAAAGGTACCTTTTATTCAATTAAAATTTCAAGTTCAAATTTATTTAAAATATATTAAATTATTTGTTTTTCCAGAAAAAATTAATAAAGCTATGAACAATAGTACAAATAACTAACTTAACTTTTTTAGTTGTAAGCATTTAGCTTAGGTTTCAATGTTAATATTTAATGAATTACATGTATTTAATTTTTTTATAAACGTTGTCATCAGAAAATACTTTTGAATACAATTTACAAAAATCATTTTCATAAAAAAATTATTCAGTGTTGAAAGTAATACAAAAATTCATAATAGAATTAAAAAAATAAATAAATTAAAATTATTCTTTATGATATTTTATAATAAAATAACACTAAACCTGATCATTAGACCATCTTTTATAAACATATAAGTAACCTAAGTCAGTAGGAGGATTTTGGGAAACTGCTACTTTTTCATCATTGAATATTACCCAACGTCCTTCTTTTTTTATGTGACAAACATAATGTCCAACCGTGGAAGAACTGCCCATGTGAGATACAAATGCAAACAATTTATATACTGTAAAACAAAAATATTCTTATTAATATTTAAAAATTAATTAAAATAACAAAAATCTATATTTCTATATATATATATATATAATTTCAATAAACCAGAGGTGGTCACAACAAGGCCCATGAACTGCACGCGGCTCTTGACATAAGCTTAAGAGTAAAATTATTCTATTTAATAAACATCTCTTAACAATGTGTCTCGCTTAGAATTAGCTTCATAAATTTGAGTCCCAAAATTAAGGTTACTGGTATAGGTAGTATTATATAAAAATGTTTTATATTCACTTACTTCCTCTTCCATCTCTGAATTCAGATTTATTACTTTTTGGTGTTTCATCTGTTGTGAGTATCTCTTCTGGTCCATGACTCATTATCCAGTCAAGAGCACGATCTAAATTATTTTCAGTAGCTTTCAAAGCAGCAATCACATGATTTCGTTCAAAACCCATTGACATTATCATAGCAGCTGCTTCTTCATTAGGTAAAAATTCTAAAGAAGAAAAATTAAAATAATGTTAATTTAATAAAAACTGAATTATAAGAAAATAGTTAAACATAAAAATAACTTTGTAACCTGAATTATTTTCCGTTCCAGGTTGTTCAAAAGGACTTGAAAAATCAGGATCTGATATATGTTCCATAAGCCAATTTGTAGCATCGTTAAGACTTTTATTTTTTGTGGAAAATATTGCACGCTTACATGCATCTGGAGGAAATCCCATATTTGTTAATTCTGACATAATATTTTCATCAAAAACAAATACTGGAAGAGCATCTGAAAAAATATAAAAATGTTTATAGGAAATATTAAGTCACATGGTTAACAAGGTCTTGATAATAATTTACACACCTGAAGTTTCCGGTATGAGATTTTCACCTTCTTGTGGTCCATTTCCTCTAAGATATTCAATGTCTATATCTTCAGGCATATCAACAGATACATCCAGCTTAATAGGAACCCAATCATGACGAAGTGTAAATTTTTTTAAATGTATCATGAGGTAATCAGGAAAAGAAGCAAATCTTGTAATCCTTGAAATTAAGTGGGAATATTATAATTGAAAATTAAGAACAAACAGCATAGATACATCATAAAATTTAAAGTATAAAGCCAATACTACATACTTTTCTGCAGTAGTTCTCTGGTTTAACGCAGCATTAAAGAATTGTTCAATGACTTCAGGCTGGCCAAAAGAATTTAAACAAGATGCAAATTTTAATTTTGGACGGACTATATAACTTGCACTAAAAACAAATAAAACATGAATACATATTTGTTATATAATTATTTTTAATTTGCATGAATCCTTAAGATAAAAAGTAATCAAACAATTGAAATTTTAATTTATTATTAATTTTTACTAAAAATATACTTCTTATACCGTGTTTAGTTTAAATGGATATATTTAGCAATAATAATAATAAAAAAAAATGTATTACTCTTTAATTTCACTTTCAGCTTGTTTTTGTTTAAACATTTCGACTTCAGTCTTGTTAATAATATTGTCCATTGAAATAGACAATGGCAAACAGTATTCTGGTCTATAAGTATATTTTATTTGTCCTGTAGTTGAACATTGATAACGGTCTTCAATATTAAATTTGAAACATTCTGCTGGATTCTGAGAATTTTGAGAAAAGCGCTAAAAATATTCATTAAATTATATACAGGATTATTACTTTTGTAAATAAATGTATATAAAAACAAAAAAATATGTACCTCTATCAATGACAAGAAATATAAGAAAAATTCTTGTGCATCTTGTTGTTTTTTTGTAGCAAACTCGGAATGGCCTTTGCCGATCAATAATTTAAAAGTATTTGGTCTAATACCATGATGCCAATATTTTTTTTTTCCTTCAATAACTTCTGGAGGTGGCATTGAATATTTTCCTGAACATAGGCCATGGGCTACTTTTGCCCTAAAAAAATTATTTAGATAAATATATAAATATTTGAATATTATAATTAACATACATTTGCACATCAAAATTGTCAATGGGGCTAGTTTGGCACATTTCAAATATATCTCTTGAGCCTAAATAGTACCTAAAAATAAGAATATTTATTTTAAGTTATAAATAAATAAATATTAAATCAATATAATGAATTTCTTACTTATCTGTAAAATCCGAAATAGAAAACAAAACTTGTATGATACTATTCATGTAACAAGAATTTCCTAGATTGTGAATACCTGTATAACCAGGACCAAAAATTGGTTTTAACTCACTTCCACTTTCTTGTATTGTTGCCCATTCATTACACTTTTGGTTTAAATCTAATTCTAATTCTACCATTGATTTTTCAGTCTATAATTAAATATTGTAAATTTACTATATTTAATTAGTTTTTAGTTGTATATAAACAATGAACAATATTAATCAATACCTTTTCTAAAGCAGAAATATTGATACCAAAATGTGAAAGATGTTTGATTAAATTTGGATTTTCCACCATATCATCTTCTGGATAACTGTATACATCTCCTTTACCTTCTTTTGTTATAGTACCAAGCTTAACAGCCAAAGGATATTCTAAAATAATAATAATACAAAATAAGCTTAGATCAAGTTCAAAATTAAATCAAAATGTTAATATCATACTTGTTTTTTCATAATGAAGAGTAGCATGACCATTTCCCCCAGATCCATCAAAAAATTTGCGACCACAATAAATTGAACCATCAGTTAAATTAAGCCATAAGTTATTAACTTTATCACAATCTTCATATTCACACTTCCATCCACTGGGAGCAATTTTCTTACCGTTATTTAACTGTTCTATATCAGCATATCTAATGAATAGAAAAAATGTTAAGTATTAAACTAAAGCTCATAAAAATCCATAACTTATCATGTTAAAAGACAGAATATTTAATCAAAAGTCAAACAAAAATGTTGTTACTAAAATTAGTAACTTCAATATTTTACTACAAGCAAAGAAATAATATAAATGTACTAACTTTTTAAAGTTAGTTAATAATGAATAAAAAATTATGATTGTAAAGAAAGATGTATTGTTTTTTATTTTTAAAAGGACGTCACATTCGCATATGTTATTTCCTTTTTCCAGATGTACAACATAGCAAATTTTATCTTTAAAGAAAATATTTTAATTTTGAACCAAGTTATGTAATCATATTAATACTATACATTTTTTTTCTATTTTAAAATAATTATAACACACGGGTGTGACATCGTTTTAATGGACATGTATATTTTTATATTAGCATTATTTAAACAGACATTCTGTCATAAATTTAATTAATCACATACACAGTTTTTTGTCGAACTTCACCATCCCAAGTACTAGACAAACTTTGTAATTCATCCAAATAATTAGCAGATTTAGCTTCAATAATACCTTTTACAGAGTCAATAATCTAAAATAAATTAAAATAATATGTTAACTGTTTTAATCAGCAAAATAAATATAACTTTATAATTACTTTTTGTGGTAATTCACTAGTTTCAAATGGAATTGAATTAAAAGACGGTAATATAACTATAGAATATTTTTCTATTGTTTTATACTTTTTATTTTCAGCATCTGGATCAAATCCACCATCTACACCAATAGCTAGTCTAGTAATTTTACGTTCAGTTGGAGCATCGCCTACCTGTGTCATTTTGGTTTCAACCTAATAATTTATATATACATATGTGATAGGTACATACTATCTACAATAGCTTATAAGTCAGAAATATTATAATATTTAATTTGACATAAATTACAATATTAAATTGGCATTTACTAAATACTAATTACTAGTATTTTTTGATTAATATAAAAACATTAAACGAAGCTTCTACTTTTGTATATAAAAAAAATATATTTAATTTACTGTTACAATGATTTGTGTAAGTTAATAATATTCTGTGAATTATCCTATAAAATAATAGGTATAGGTAAAAATATTATTCATGTTTCTGACGAAATTAAAATTTATTCTTCAAAATGAATTGTTAAAAATTTTTAAATGATTAGAATTTTTTAAATAATAAACATACCTCTATTTTTTCTCTAAGCATATGTAAAAATACGGAACATCCAGTTTTTCTATGATAACGTTCAACATGATCAATTCCAAACCCAGCAAATGTTTTTAAACAAATAAAAAGACCTTTCTCATAGTCCTGTAAAATATTATACACACATTTAGTATAATTAATGTCACTTTATTAAAAAAAATCAACACATAAAATTAAGGTATTAGATATTTCTTTCTCATAGATGTTAGTGTACTTTTTGTAAGAAAATATACATTAATTTTATCATCAATGTATACTCAATACAATATAAGGTTAATATTATATGTGCAAAACTCTATACTTACTGGAGAATCAAATGAATAAATACATTCGTCTTTATACACCCGATCGTTATCCTTGGGAACACGAGCGTCATAATTTTCTAAAATTTGCTTAGCAGCTAAAATGTTGTCCATTTTGGGGTTTTGGAAATTTAGTAATTCAGACTTTCAGAGTAAAATAAATGAGTTATCAACAAAATTATCCAAGGTTAAGGCAAACGTCTCGATAATGACAATATCGGATATCCAGACGTCCACCAATAAATATTTATTAGAACTCAGAAAAAAACAGATTGTTTTTTACTATTCAACAATAATAAATATAAAATCTGAAATCTCACGAACAAAAAGAGAACCGGATATTTTTATAACCTATAATAATAAGAGTTATCATTGTAGACAAACATATTAGAACACGACCAAGGTATTCGCAAAGATTTATGAAAATTTAATCTATGAATAGACTATTGAAAACAGAAATGCTGACTCGTGATAATAGGTGAATCGAGAATCCGCAATTTTAATGGGAACTATGCCGGGTCTTGTTCATAATTCATAAAATATTAAATAATATATTTGTTCTTCTCTAGGACTAATTTTTTTTTACTATCTATACAGATTTATTAGTGATAAGTTATCATAGAACAGTCAAGGGGTATTGATAATGTCACAGCATCCATACTTCATAGACGGCGGACAGGCTACTAAGAATATATTATTCTAGTGTATTACTGTATTAGTATACTTGTCTATGATTATTTATTTATCATATCTAATATTATAGTATAAACTATATTTTTAGCCTTTACCACGAAAGTATCTTGATTCGTGGTCTTTACTTTATAGTGTACAATAACATGTATTTATACTATTTACTACGTGTCTCCGTGATTATTTTGGACCACGATTATAAACTATAAAGATTGTAATAATTGTGCGCTAGTTGTTTTCTGGTGGTTTACGATTTTTAGTTAGACCTAAATAATAAAATAAAGCCACATCAATTTTTTGAGCGCTTGAAGTTTTTACAACATTGATCATTAATCTGTAAAATAACAATTCATCGCCAATCGATTTTTGATATATTGTTGTAATCCATAAATAAATAACCATAGATATATGAAGTTTTCCCCAGATGTTTAAATTATAATTTTCTAAATATTTGACTCTTTGTAAAATGTTCAAATTTTTATAGTTAAGGAATGAAAAACAAAATTTTATTTTTTTTTCTAGAGACATTTTAATATTTAATTATTCATTATACTTTAAATTTAAATTAAATATTATATTTTATACACTATCACATTTTCAAATGCAATGTTTTCGAAAATGAATTTAATTAACTATATTAGTAATAGTAAATAAATTACTTTAATAGCTTAATATCAATTTTAATGGTTGTTATCTATAGATTCTTATTTTATTGCATGTAAAAACTTGCTTTATGAGATAGATAAAATCAATGCAACGATCGCCTTACAATCGTATTTTGTAAATAATTATTTATACATAATTTAAATTTAACATATATACATTAAAGTGTCTAACATTTCATTAACAACAAACACTCAAATTTCTGACTTGATCTATGAAGAGATACACATTAACACCTATTGTATAGCAGAGTGATTACCTCTACGGCTCTATATGTCCTATTTTTTCAACTTAACACATACAAATTTATTTAATTGTTTCCTTTATTTTAGGGATATGTTATTACCTTTTCCATTACTATATTTTCTATACACAATTGGTAAAAAATATTTGTTTGACCCCCCCACCAAAAAAAAAAAAAAATAAACATTACTACTAACTTACACTACTGATCATTAGATAAATATAATATAATTAAAGAATTTTATAAACCACTTAATTTCTTTAAATGACTATAGAAATAGCACTACTATACTTTAATTTAGAATTTGATTGTCAAAATTCTAATGAGTTATTATTGTCTATTTTTATTTTTAATAAGTCTTAATATTGTACATTAGACTTAGGTATACCATAGATTTTATGAAGCAACCATAAGTGTATTTTATCACTATGTTCAAATATTATTTTGTTATTATTATCGAAACTAAAAATTATCTGATAAAGCTGGCCTATAAATTTAAACATTTTAACTGAATCCACATTTATATTACACTTTATACTATGTTAGTATGGTTATACTTTATTCAAACTATTTACAAATAGTAATAAATAATGAAAAATAGGATGTTTAATGATCTATTTTTGTACTTGTATATATATATATTTAGTTATAATTGTTATAAACAACAGATATCATAATAAGTTATAAAATAAATTGCTAATGTAATTTTTGATATATGAATTTATTCAACAGATCTACCAAAATAGTATTTCAGATAGTAACAAAATCTAAGTGTCCAATGTAAAAAAAAACAAAGGAGATGATAGACTAAGTAGTTTATAATACATTTATAAAATATCTTAAATGCCAATGATAATGCATTTGAAGCCATCTCAATTTATAATTATTTAGATTTCTAAAAAATATTATAATAGGTAAATTATTTTTATAATGTATTTGCAAATCATTATTGTTTGGAACATAACTAAAATTCCATTACTTTATTTTTCAATATATTTAAAATGCAAAATTGCATCAATACATTTTCACACATTATTAACAGTATCAACATTAAAACTTAGTACACAATTGTGTTTAATTTTAATTGATAATAATAATTTAAAGCTTAATTTTAACAGGTTTTTCATATTATACAAAACAATCTAAACATTATACATGATTAAAATACAGAAGTCTAATTTTAAAGAAAGGTTGTAATTTCAATAGATAACATTGAAGTTACATAACTTTTTTTTTAAATAAAATAAATTATAAATTGGCATGAAAATAAACCAAAAGATTTATTTAAAAAAAATTAAAAATTAAATAGTGAAGTACAATTAATATACCAACAGTAGCTATTTTAATCAACAGCATAAATATATGATAGTTGGTAATAAGAATTGTATTGTTTTTTCAAAATTGAAATACCGTTTGGAGAAATTATTAATTATTGATTATGAAAAAAATACTTTGAAGCACTTACAACCTTCAAAATATAAATCAAAATGTTCAATTTATACGTGCATTTGTTTTGAACTGCACAGATTAGTACAAGAATGTATATTGTATATAATAATAAAACAGTTTCAAATCACAAAATAAAATAGGGAATAGTTTTTTTTATTATTTATGTATAGCAATTAAAAACTATTATTGTTTGGAAAAAAATATATATTGCTTAAAAAATAATGCAATTTTTGTCAAAATGTCGAAAAGAAATAGTCATACTTCTATTAAAGTAATGGAATCCTAATAGATAATCTTAATTCCGTAATAATGACTTGACATAACCTTCATGTATTTTAACCATAAAATCTGGATCATTTTTTAATAAGTATTCAAAAGCTTGTAATAACTGATTCTTTGTTAATGGTTCCAATCTATTAGTTGCTGGTTCCAAGTGTTTAGGTTCTGTTATTGACATTGCATTTACTGAAGAGGTAACTAGTTCATCTTCAATTTCATCCATTATGAACCTAGTAGGTGGCATTAACTCATCTGATTCAAGTTGTGATTCTAATGGCATAGATGCACCTAGGACAAAAAAGTGTTTTGTTTTTTTAACTCATTTAAATAATGATTATAAAAATGAAACATTCAAAAAAGGTGTTTTAATAAATGTAATATTTATTTTAAAGGAATCTAGTAGAAGTTAATACAAATATATATTTAGTACTTACCCATAGCTATACTTGATTTCTCCGATATATCACTTTGATTAAGAAAATGCTCAATCAATGATGCACTAAATGAATTATCTTTATTATCTTTTGGCCGATGAAATCCATTTCGATTAGCATGGGAAGTATTATCTTCATCTTGTTGATTTAATTGATTTATTAAACTTCGGGGCTTTATTTTATTGAATGAACATGATTTAGTTTTAATTTGCTCAGTATGAGTTGTGACCAAGATATCTGTTCTAGGTGTTGCTGATCTTTGTTGCATTTCAATTTGTTCTACTGTATGAATTGGACTTGCCATCAACTTGTGCAACAAAGCTTCGTTAGATCCTGTTTTTAAAGTTGGAGTTTGAGTACTTTGGGTATTTGCATAACTTGATAATGATGGTAATCCTTCTGAGAAATTTTTCCCACTTCCTGCTTTTGCAAAAAAATCCATAACACATTGAGGGGGGGCATTTTCTTCAACTTTCTTGGATGGGGTTTCGGATCCTTTGGAACTGGTCTTATTGGCCCTATTAAATTAGAATAATATATAATTTATTAATTGATCTTACATAGTGTTGCCTATGACAAATTATATACCCAATGATTTATCCCTTTTTAAACTCCTTTAAATGTAAACTGCACATTTTTTGAACACTATTAATAGGATTATTTGATCAAATATAAAACTATATCCAATTATGATAGCTATTTTATTTAAGATAAATAAAAGGAAAAACAATATTATAAATAAGTTTGGTTTTTAATTGCAAAAGTCAATTTTCTAATGCTATGCGGTTACTCTGACAATTTTTTTCCTGTAACTAATGGCAACTACATAGTACATATTATACAGTAGGGTCTAGATAATCTAAACACAGGCTAATTTGAAAGACATGATAATCTGAACGACTTCGAATGTACATTGCCACCGTTTCATTATTGTACTTAGTAGACCAATAAAATTATAATTATAACAATTATTATGACTGCATATCAAAAACATGCGTCATCGAACTCCATAATATGTTGATAACAATTATTAGTTTTTGTCGAAAAAGTACAAGAATATGGTCCCATGTACGCAATCATAGGTAATCTGAACAAATTGGTAATTCGGACAACCCCTTTCCCCAATCGCGTTTAGATTATCATGACTCTACTCTACTGTACATATATATATTTTGAGACAAAATTATGTGTGAGCCCAATCTTTAAAATCCCTTCTTATTGTACATCTAGAGCATTAGAGGAGTTAGTATTTCAAACTTTAAGTTTATTATTGAGAAAAAGTAATGAGTGAATGAGTGATTATATATGCATAAATTATTTATAATTATATAAAATATTGGAAATATAGTCTGAATATAAACTTATCAGGTATAAGTTTGTAAGGGGATTATCCCTGACATACTATTCTAAATTGAAGAATACAATTGTGAAATATTAAACCTAACATAAGTGGCACCTTCATGGTTATAATCTTTGTTTTTTTTTTTTTTTTAATAGTTGTATTTTGGCGCCCTTTGCAGAAGTTATTGAAAATCATTATTAAAAAGCTATTATAATTTGAAGTTTGCTATTTTTGTGGTTTTTACTTAAGGTATAGGCTTCAATAGTAGTTTTGGTGGTTTGTGATAAATTTGATATACCGATTTAAAATTTAATAAAAATTATTTTAATTTATTTGGCAACTAAAAATGTTGCCTTTAAAAACCTAACCTACACAGGGAAATTGTACAAACATTGTTCTAAGCCAGCGTTTCCCAAAGTGTCTTCCTTAGAGTTCCGCGGGACAATCTCAAGGGTTGATGTATGTGATTATTGAGAAAATTATTTTAAATTATATTTGGAGTATTTATATTATTAAAAATTATTATTTTATATTATTTAAAAAAAGGGGGTTCCAGGAAACATAAACTGTTTCTCAAGGGTGCCGTGGTCGTAAAAGTTTGGGAACCGCTGTTCTTAGTTACATCTACTGGCTTTGGTCTTTAAATTAATATTATTGCTAGCACTAACACATTAAAGATAGTAAAAAATGTATTACCTAATTAATATGAGCGCCTATTACTAATATAGTTAATAATAGTATAATGAGCTGAGCAATATTTAATATATTATCACAAATTACAAATCGCTATTATTAAAAAAAAAATATCAACCAAAAACCAATATTTATACTACCATTTTAACCTTAAAAAAAGTTGTCATGAGGAGCCAGGATTTGTTTATTTTAATCTAAATATTATTTAACTTTGTTACGAGTATGAAAAATGCTACATCATGAATTGTAAAATTTCACAACTAAAAGTGTAGTTTAGTAGTTATACTAAATTCTTGGATTTTAAATTTAAAATGGATCGTTATTTGACTAAATAGCAAGTCAATGATCCATTTTTATCATCTTAATAAGATATTAAAATAATTCTCTAAATTAAAAAAATCAACTGATTTCATCATATCTTTAACACCGATGGATTAAGCATACAAGCATATTGAATAAATAAAATAATAATTACCTATAATCTTCTTGTGCTCGACTGAGCATTGAAACGAGATCAATACTTTTGGTGGAACCAGTTTCTTGTTTAGTAATTTTATCATTTTGTTTTACTATCAAGTTTTTAATCAATGATTTCAGTATATTAGAAATTTTGGCACATTCTTCTTTGTCATAAAACCAAATACCATAAATGGAACCACCACAGTTTCTGTATAGTAAAAATGGCTCTTGAAGTTGAAGATCTAGGCCATTTTCAATTGGTTCCATCAAATTGTTTGTATTCAATCTATTCATTATCATAATACTATGTAATGGTTCAGCAGATCGTGTATACACATGTAAAGTCCCTTCAACATTGGTTTTTTGCCATGCATTCGCTTCTGCATTAAATGAATACAAAGCAACATGTCCTGCCGTTTGTACAATACTATCAACATATGGGTCTACTCTTTGCAAAGCAGAAAGATTCATTTTAGCTTCAGAATCGCCGTAACTCATTGTTAATGTTTAACTATAGAACAGTAACATAAAAATATAATATAAAGATCAATACAATGTATGAGACAGTTATATTAGTTTATAAAAATTGAAGGTACCTGTGCACTAGTTTTTCAAATACTAGGTTTAAATGTAAAATCTTGATTATTGTATTCAATGTTTTTCGTTTTATATCATTTCAATGATATTTTTTGGATGATAACATTCACTGGTTCTGTTTTTGTTCGTTATTACTTGCTTAAATGGTAGGATTATGTACGATATTAAGTAAAATAATATTTTAGGAAACTTCAAAAATTATATAAATTTAATAAAAACAAGTCAAAAATAATAAAATAGGCGAGCCGTTAGTCAAAAAGCCAAAATACCAAACTAATGAAACTTAGTACTTACTACTCATTGTAAACTATATAGTATGAGTATGAAGTAAGCAGTAAGCACCGAAAGAATTAAACGATAACTAAATAAAAAAGTGGGAGAATTTCTAGAACGAAAAACAAACTATTCTGTTACCAGTTTACCACTAACATGGTAGCTGAGTTTTGAGATAACTGATAAATTGATAACGAAAATTCGTTATTTTTTTCCAATTTGGTTGTATCACTTGTATGAGTTGTATCTGGTTATGGTATCAGGACTCTGCCACTGGAAACTGGAACTTGGAAGTCAGTAGTCAGTATTCAATACTCAGTATCGTCTATCGAGCTTTTTCGAGTGAGTCTCTCGAGAATGGCTAATTTCAAACTGATGACTACTGACTATCAAGTTGGTCCGCGTTTTAGTCCGTTTGTTATTCGTTAGACGTTTAGACTGTAGCTTTGTCTATTGAGATTGTCCAACCATAAAACATTGTTTTTACAACCAACTGTTGCGAGGGAAAAACTCTAAACAGTAATCTTAATAGTGTATTACTATAGTTCTTCAATGGCAGAATTACTACTTCTTTAAATAATATTTAAATTGTTTTATGAAAAATTATTGTATTGCATATTTCTATTGTAAGTTGTAGTAAAATTCATAACAATGAGTGGTCAAGAAGAGGATTATCACTATGACCGTGCTATGTTTTTCAATGAATTGTCACAAAGTATTGGTAAGTTTTACCTATAACATAACATAAAAATACCTAATTATTTTCTTCTTCTACTTGATTATGTAATAAATATTATAATTTAAATTTTAAAGTAATAGATAGTGTATACAAGTTTATCCTAAATAGAGCAAATTTACAACATGTTTTGTTCAAAATTTAACGTGACTACTGTACACTTCATGCTACAAAATTTAGAACTTTCAGAAAATAAAGTACTTTAATTTTTTATTTCCATTTAGTAGCTTATATTTGGGATATTTTTGTCTTATACATTTTTAAAAACATAATATTTTGGTGCATTAATTCCAATTTTTTGTATTTATTTTAGAAAGAAACAAGTTATCAACTAATATATTATTTAGTAATTATCTAAACGATTTTAAAGACATTGTTCAACACAATGGATTAGTTCATGAAGAGATGAATATTGTTTGCCAATTATTGTGTACTGTTAATTTAAGTAAGTACCTGAGTATTACAACTATATCATAAGTTAATTATGAAAAATATATTAAATTATTAATGTATGTACCAACTTACTTACTAAAATATTATATTATTAATTGGTAACTATTAAGATTTAGATAGATTAAGTTTAAGAATTTTTACAAATTAATATTTTTTAGGTGTACAAAATTTTAAACGAATACTTTTAACACTAGTACCAGAAGAACCATCAATACCACATGATATTTGCGAAGAACTTATAGTTTGGGCTTTATCAGTTTATCGCCAAAATGCTAATGATGCAACAAAAGCTCAATGTCTATTATATTGGTTACTTTGTAAGTATTATGGTTTTAAACTATATAAATATATTAAATAATCAATTGTAATTAAAAAATAATAATAATACATTTTTTTAATTTAACCTGTATTGCCTAATTTGTTAGTATGATGTATTGATATTGAATTATAAATTTTTAATTACTTATTTGTATTTATATTATTAAAATAAATATTGTATTTTTTTTTTTTTTTTGTATAGACGTAGTTGAAGAAAAATTAACTAATATGGACATAGTTGATAAATATTATAAAGTCCTATTTCATCTTTGTAACTATGAAAATGTAGTAAGTAAATATTTATAATATTATTAATATTAAAACAAACATGTATGAGATATATTTGACTATAATTTTATTGTACTAGAATCAACCTGTTGCTGGTATTATTTATTGTTTGACAAAATCTGATGATGTTCAAAAGTGGATGATAACATGTTTGAAGAATAATATAGAGGGTTCAAAATCTGAACCACATCTGAACAAATTACTGACGTAATTATAAATATTTTAAAACAATGGTATTTAATTATTCAGCATATATTTTTTCAATTTTTTAGTCTCTTTGAAAGCCCTAATTCAATGAACAATACGCGCCCAAAAGGACTTTTTGATTGTAACAATACATTTTGTAAAGAACTTGCATGCGGTTTGCGTAGTGTTCGAAAAGAATTAATGAATATACATCCTCAGTCTACACACACTCAGCAACTCATAGATTATGTATATCTTCAAAAATTTTAATTTAAACACACATTTTAAACTCATATTTATTTTATTTTAGGAAAGAAAGTCCTCAGATAAATTGTATAATAAAATTCAGTTTGTGAATGTTAATAACAAATTTGAATTTCCAAGGTAAAATATCTTAATAATATTTACTATGTATATTAAAATAAATAACTTTTTTATCTTCAGTACTGAAGAATTAGCAAAATCATTCATAAAAGAAGGTTCTTCTAATAACAGCTTGATACTTTTGGGTAATGTGAGCGGCTGGTGTAAATTACTTATGAACAATGATAAAGAATTAAATTTACAACATAGATTTTCAAATAATTTATATCATAGTCTAGATCAAAGTAATTAAAGTATTATTTTAACTTTATAATTATTATAAATATTAATTTGTAAAATGTTTTTAGTATTTTTAAGTAATGAAGTTGCTGTTAAATCATTAAAAAAAACAAAATTCTTACAAGAAGTTTTGGAATTTCAAAAATTTGCCCATCGAGGTTTGACAGCAGTAAATATGTTTATATTTCAATACATAATTTCATGGGATGGAATGGAAAATAGTCGAATAATTTATGAACTTTTTGAATACTTATCATTCACTTCAGAAGAAGGTTGTGTTGCTAAGAAATAATTATAAGTTTTATATTTATTAATTTTATTTTTATGTTTAGAATTAAAAAATAGGTTTTTAGAAAAGTTATATGCTATATTTATTACTGGAGATGAATTAATTTATAGAATGGTAATTAATTCTTTGACGAATCTTCTTTGTAATTTGGTAAGTTGAATAGTGATTTTATTTGTTAACATTATGGTTTTTATTTCTAATAGTCATATTAGGATCAATAATTTAATTAATTAATTTGTTTCTCTATTATTAAATTAGCAAATAAATGATTAGTTATCCCTAAAATTTGTAATTTTTATAAATTAATTGTTTATTTTTATTTTAAATTACGATATTAGTTTTAGGTTTAAATTTTTTACTTTTTACAAAATGTTTATATTCTAATTTATTTATTTAGTATACTGAAATCATTTTATACTTAAAACATTTCTCAACAAGCTAAGGATCGTTTATTGTTAATTTATTTTCTCAAATTAAGAATATTATCTTTTAATACATTAAATAATTGAATTGATTATTAATGTTTATTTAGTATTTTAATTCTAAACAAACCAGAACAAATAAAAACTGTACATTATTTGGTGAAGAATTAAGAGAAGAAACAGAATTTGAAATAGTAAAATGTTTGACAAAATATATATCACATTGGTGCTCAATATGTATTTATAATTATCCACAAGAAGAACAATTAAAACATACAGTTTATACATTTTTTGAAAAAGTGAGTTTCTTGTAAATCAAGAATAATATAGTATATTTTATGCATGCACATAAATTAAATTACTAACAAAAATGCTTTTAGGTATCTATTTTAGAAAATTTGAAACCATCTATTTGGCCTATTTGGACAATTATGCCACCAAATGTTTTCTATAATGGGTTGATGTCAATAAATATTTATTGGTTAGATAGATTGTCTAAACTTATGTTAAGGTATGTGATATACAATGTTTTTATTATTAAATAATACAATATTTCAAGATATTAATGATAAATAATTTATTTATGCAACCTTATACAATTATACTGTGATAATATAATCATTATATGTGGTGATCTATTATTTAATGTTAGACACTCATTATTTCTAAAAATAACTACGCCTTTGAAAACCTATATTTTAAATAATCTTATGTCATTACAAAATAATATTGAAAAAAAGATATTATATTCAACTATATTATTTATAGTTTATAATATTTGAAGTTTTTACTAAAAAAAAAACAACTTTTGAATGACAGGATACATTTTTTATTTAATTTTCCAAAGTAGAATATCATATGGAGTATTTTGATTTATCAAAATCGGTTTAAATTAAGTTAGGACGAGCTGAGTAGTGGACTAATATTTTGCAGAGTACTTCTATACTACACTACGTTGTATCTAAACATTATAGGTAATATGAGTACTTATAGCTCATTAATCTACTTGTCTAAATCTAATTTTTATATACTACAGCTTAAATGTTCTGCTTTAGATTAAAGAATAAAAAATGCATTTAGTCATTAAAAATATATATTAGAAAAAGTTGTATTTTAAAGATTTAAAATTATGTGACAAAAATATATTCAAAAACAATAACTTTTGAAATAATGAGTGTTTTATGTTAAATGGATTAACATATAAACACATTAATTAAAAACTAATTTTTATCTTATGATATTTATATAATTTGAAATAAATCTTAAAAAAAAAAAATTAAAATATATTTAGGCACATTAAGGTAGATACTGACAGAATTGAGGACATAGCAGATAATCCATCAATTTTAAGAACGTTACAATTGTTTGACTTGTACATGGCAGATTTTTATAATGCGCTTCAAACAGGAGAGGTAAGTACAATACATTAAAATATTAAAACAAGTTTATTATATTTTACTAAAAGAATTTTTTTTAGTTATTTGATAAGCGCGAAGAAGGGTTTATGTTTAAGAATTTGAATGAAGAGGAAGTTGAAAAAGATTTTAAAATAGTGAATTTAAATATATGTTTTCAAATGGAAAAACATATTGCTCTAGCTCCATATTATATGAACGCTATGCATACAGTGGAGGTAATAATTAATTAATTAAAACATGTTTTATCCTTATTTAATTTAATTTTCATTTAAATGATTATAAACATGTTTTAAATGTTCAGGATCCTTTAGATTTGCTACAGACGGAAGCTCCAAATTTACACAAATTAATTCTTACATTAAACGAAAATTTGCAGAATGATACCGGAAATGAATTTTCAATAAGTTAATTTTATATATTTTATACATTTTATACTATAAACAAAATATATTTAAGAAATATTGTTAGTCAGTATTGTTTTAATTATTTTTATTACTGTACCTAAACTTATATTGTATATTAATACCTAATAAGATAATATTTACATAATTTTTAATAAGATAATATTTACAAAAATTTTAATAAGATATTTATTTATGTAAGAATGTGATTTTTTTTACCTAGCCAAAAATTAAAATAGATCCAACAGCTAAGATCTTTTTTTAAATTATTTCATTAATAATAAATGTATTATGTATGTACTATACTTAAAAAGTGAATTTTAATTTTTTTTTCTTCTATAAATTAGAAATACAAATTGTTTTTTTCATAAATTCTATTTATTTTTATTTAATATTAATTTATACTTTATTATAATTTCATGAAACTTTTACAATTTTAAATTGTTCATTGGATTGTTAAAACTAAAATAACTTTAAGTAAAGGAATATTAATTTACTGAATTTCTTAAGATAAGTATAGTTTTTTCATAACTTCACAGGTTTACTTTTATTTACATACTTATTATTATTTGTATAAGTCAATGCCTGATTTTCTACCACCAAAAAAATCATAAAAGCTTCTAAATTATGCTTTTGGGCGAGGTTAGAGTCAACCAGTTTTTGACATATTTAACACAGGTTACTGATATGTTTATAGAAAGGTTAGGTACCACCTTGGTCATTGGTAAAGTTAAAAATCATTGATAAGAAAAGTTCAAAATAAATTTTTATAAGAATTTATTATTATTTATGTTGTATTTAATAAATAATTTTAAACAATAATAAACATAATTTTTTATTTTTTTACAATGTTATGAATACATTGTAAACTCAAAACTTTAATATAATTAAAATAAAATAAAAATTCTAAACTAATAAATTCATTGACTTTTTGGTTTTTCTAATTATTAACAAAATCTATCCAGTCCTTCGCATTATTTTCAGTAACAATTTTACTAATGTATAACTTATACATCAAACTGTTTTCAAAGGTTTACTCAATCTTAAAAATAAAATGTATTATTTCTTATGATTTTCGAGTTTTGTCCAGTGTGGCAGTCATGACTCGGGAGTTTAATTTATTCATGATATTGAATTGTATTATAATTTATATTTATTAATAGATTTTCTATTATTTTGAGACAAAAAAGGAATTTTTATTAACTAGTTTTTGACACAATAGATTTTGTATATTGTTTTGACTCAACAACAAATCACCATAAAAACATGAAATTTTCATCAAGTGCTTACATAATCTAGTTAAAATATTTTTACTATTTTGAGTTATTTATTATCAATTTAAGTATTTATATAATTTGTCAAAATCTTTAACATTTGTTAACTATTTTTTTATTAGTTGGATATTCATAAAAATAGTTATGTTTATTTAATGTGAAATGTTTAAAGTTGTAATTTTGACAAAATTCATAATACTTAAAAGAAGTTTATAATAATATTAATATAAAATGTGTAGAATTAAGTCATTATCAAAGTTAAAGCATCCAAAATTATCCAAATAAGTGCTAAAAAAAATTAATTCCTGTGTCTCCTCCCCTTAATATCCAAAAAATAATAATATATCCTAAAAAAAAAACTCTTGTTTTTCCAATTTTATTACATGGCACTATGCTTTTCTATTTATGGTAATAATAATTTTCCAAGAACACAAATACTAATTTGTTATTGTCAGTGTCCACAGTGAGTGGTTTTAGTTTGTCTTCTACTAAAGTAGAAAATATATACTAAGACACTATTAAAATATACATATTGAAAAAACAACCTAAATAAGTACTTTAAAGTATTTATCTAAAATTTGATTCATGAGAGCATGTTATGATAGTTGTATTTTTGATTGGTTGATTTTATCCCTATAATATATAGTAATGTCATACAATTAGAAGTGGAGAACTATAATAAAGGCAAAATATTAAAATAATATAACAAGTGTGCATATTAAAAACTATCATGATACTTATCTTTTTAGTCATAGTTATGACTTATAGCTAAAGTAAATTCAAGCATTTAAATAAAATAAAAATGTTTGTCTTTAAATTAGAAAATTTTTATTATTGTTCTATGATTTTATTGTATGATTAAAATTATAAAACATAAATAACAATTATTAGTTATTTAACTCAGATTTAATATTATTAGTTAGAATGCATAAAAACTGAAATTTAATTTTCATAACAAAATAGTTTGTACACATTAATTAACAAGTCCTATTTCTTTTTCCCAATCATATTGTGTATACATCATATCTTTTAATAAGGTCTGACCATTAATTTTATCAGCTTTGTTATCTGCTACAATGTCAACATTATCTAAAAATATATACAATAAAAAATTTAAGTACAAGTAAAAATAAAATTAGAAATACACTAAATTTAAATACTTACTCAATAATGCTGGCTTTAACAAGTTCAATGATTTCGTAAATTGTGGTAAATTATATCTTGACACATTTGATAGAGCTTTCACTAAATGATATGGTACTTTGCGTTGGCACATGAATTCTGGCAACAAAGTCAGCCAGCTACTAAAATCTTCGACTCTAAAAAGAATGAAAAAGCTTAACAACTTATCTAATTGATATACTTAAGAAACTATACAAATATAAAAACATCATAACTTACTCTTCAGCTATTTTCAAATGTGTTTTTGACGTAATTGAACACAAGAAGTTAAAAACTAACTTGGTTTTCTCTTGACGATGACGACCATCAGTAGTTACCATTTCATTGTGAATATTAACTAATTTTTCTATGACAGAATTCAAATCAAAGGAGTCCTTTGGTTTAATTAAGTCATCATTGTCAGATACAGTTTCTAGACAATGCATTAGCACGACAAAAGATTGATGATCAATTGACTTGTATGAATTTAATGAATCTGAAAATATTAATAACTATTAAAATCTTAAAAAATAAAATTATAATTTTATACTTACTGTTAATATATAAAGATATGACTTTAACTGGTACAGGTAATACTTTGTATTTACTAAGTAAAAAATATACAAGGCACAGGTCTATATTTTGTTTGGAACACTTTGTATCAGATTGTACCATACTATCTCCAAATAAATCTAAAACCACATCTGTGTCAGTTTTGTGCTTTTTGACTTTATCTGGAGTACGGCCACCACTGTTGAGTGTAATAAATGGAAAACCAGTTGATATAAATGTTTGACAAATCTTAGGACCATAGTTAATGCTAAACCAAGACATCTGAAAATGTAATATTTATAATTATAGACCATGAATTGTTAAAACATAAGTATGTATATTATACTGTATACAGAGTTATTCTTTTATCATTAAACACTCATTAATTAAAAATAAATTAAAGCTCATGAAAATATTTTTTATTATGATTTTCATTCAAAATAAAGCAAAATATTTTACCATTATATATTTTTAAGTTCTTTACTTTTTTGTAAGACAACATATATTTTTAATTTCATATTTTAAAAAGAATATTTTTCAGCGTATAGAATAATATATACAGTAAAACCTGTATATAAGTATATAACGGACAGTCACGGGATCAAAATAATTTTCCATTATAGACAGGTGTCCGTTTTAGAAAGGTTTCAGTGTTTTATAAGTAAAATTAGAAACGTCTGTTTAAGGAAATATGAAAATTTTGTACTTATATTATATTGATATAGTACATATTATAATCTTTATCATTATTATTATATTATTATATTTTACATATATGTATGTAATAAATTATTTTAATTTTAATATTCATCAGAAAATTTGCGAATAGACAAACTGCTAGACTGTTTACAACAAATAATGTTCACCTTGTGTTTTAACTTGAAAGATTTACGCGGTACGGTAAATGTCATTGCTAAAAAAAATATGTAAACTCTGACTGCAAACCAATAGAAACTGAATAAAAACATTAGAATTACTTATGGTTTTCTTTTAAACATACTATAACAATTTATTTCTGGATTTATATCTATTTTCAATTTCATAAATTCTATAGGTACTCGCAATTAACGTTATCGAAATTGACAATAATGCAATCGGTCATAATCTGTGTTTTCACGTGTACTAAATTTCACTCTGTATTGATGCTGTTTCATAGTTCGTATATTCATAATATAATATTACATTTAGATTTGAACTAGGACTTTTGTCTGTTACAAAATCACCGGGGTAAAATATTAGTGTCTGTGTCCCGTAATACAAAGAATTCGTTATAATTATAAACAAGTCGAAATACATTGGAATGCCTATCTTATTGCCGGGTCCTGGTCATTTTGTCCATTAAGAAAGGTGTCCGTTAAGTTAGGTTTCACTGTATATGAAAATTTTAAATCAAAAAAGTAGTTAATAAGTTATAATTTAAATGTTTTTTTTTTTTTTCATTAACTTTAATAGATTTTGAAATATATGAGTTTTCAACAATAAAAGAATTGCCCTGTAATTCAAATGATGTTCATTTTTTTCTGATTTTTTGAGTTCCCAAGGATTCAGCACATCTAACTAGATCTATGCAGAATTAATTTAAAGTTGCCATTCAAACATAGTTAAATGGAAACTGGATACAGTTATAATACCAGATATTTGAGTTAGACTTGTACTAACTACATTTTGGTTTTCTTATGAGATTTTCATTTATTATATCATGTATTTTTCTTTTAGTGTAGTTCACATCATAGTTTAAAAATATTAAAACTTAATTTAACATGTAAATGTATATTATGACAAAATAATTAATAATTATAATGAATAATAGTTAAGATTTTTTTTAAGCTGTTTTAAACTACATATTTTGAAAGATTTAAACTGAAATAAAATATGATTCATGTATAGATATAAATTTAAATAACCTACATTTATTAAATACTAATTAAAAATTAATATGATTGATATTTAAATTTATAGTATATTACACTATAGAGCAGTAGTTTTCAAACTTTTATTATGCACGGCACACCGTACACTTCATTGTACTCCACTTTATGAAAAAACCGCGGCACACTTACTTAGTGGATTCTCACGACACACTGGTGTGCCGCGGCACCCAGTTTGAAAACCACTGCTATAGTGTATAGACTACATACCATTTCTGACGGATTATCAGAAGTTTGAAAAATTTTCCATAACAAAAGGATAATATCCAATATACATTTCAATATTGATGCTGTTTGTAATGAAATTTCCGAACTGTTTTTATTTTCTCGTTTGCTGGGAGCCACTTCAATGAAAGTATCAATTAAAAGAGGCATCAATGATGCTGTATAATTCTAAAATTAAAAAATATATTAAATCAATAAAATTTTTAAAGAACAGAAATAAATTGAAAAAAAAAAGTTCCGTTGCTAATTAACATGTTCGCTACTGGATGACGCCATAAGGCATCCTTTATACATTAATTTTCTATTTTTAATTTGGTCAGCCTTGAGTTTGAATTTTTGTTTTCCTTAGCTTTGTTCAGTGTATATTACTGTGTGTGCAATCTGTATTTCAAGTTTCAAACGCCAATAAGTGTTATAAAAAAAAACTCGTAAATTTGACCAGCACCCAGGTATGAGTATACAACATTGAGTCGCAACGAACATGTTAAATATATCAAATCAAATAAGAATAATTAAGAATAATATTTAGTTATTAATTAATCAATTTATATTTATTTTTCTAACCTGTATTTCAGTTGTTGAAGAATTCTTTTCAGTTTTTTGAAAGATGTTGAAATCCAAAGGACCAGCTTTCAAACTTATGGAATTGTATAATGGGACATGCAAACGACAAGAATCTTTCCAATTGACTGTTCTATTTAGATTTGAAGAATCTATAAAAAAACACAATAATTATATTTTTCAATCTTATATTAGTTCTATAGTTAAATATTTTGATTAAAATAATTGTTATCTTTTCTTAAATATTTTCTTCGATATTATAAATATATATATTATCAATATATTATAACATAATATATTTATGAATATACATTATACATTTTTATTTTATTAGTTTAATATTTTACTACATACCTTATAAATATGTATCAAATATAATATACAGCTTTTAATTTAAATGTTTTTGAGTTGATAATAATAAATAATAAAATGTATCTATTTAATTAGGGAATCTCAATATTTTTTACTTGAAGGCACACTTGGTCTTTTTACAGTATTTCATAGTACAGACATCATAGAAATAAATATACAGTTAATAAGCGGAAACTACTGTATATTTTATAGTTAATATAAAAATATATTATGAAATATATTTAACATACATTATAAGTCAAAAATTACATGGAAAACTTAGTAAATTTATGTTTCATACCAAAGCAGTTGGAAATTGCTGTATTAAGAGAATGTCATACTTGTATGTATTGTTTCTCTTTTATACAAAATATAGACAATTTGTATTCAACAGATTCCATTTTATGTGGTTAGCTTTATTAGAGCCAATTTACCAATTATAAGATTTAAAGGTAAGAATATTATTTAGAGTCTCGTGGGATTTTATTAATATTCTAATTATAAAGTTGTAATATTTTACATAGTTATAATACTAAATTAAAATGAAAATATCAATAAAAGTTTATGAAATTCTCAATATAATATTATTTCCTTTAAGTTGTATAATAGGTAAATAATTGGCTCTAATATTAAAGCTAACAGCATAAAACAAATTTTGCTAAATGCAAATGTTCTTTATTGTAAGTTAGTAAGATAAAGACAACACAGGTAGGTATAAAGTTCCCTAAAACCTTTAATATAATAGAAATTAACAGATATTCATAGTTACTTTCTGATCCAAATGAAGTATTTTTGACAATCGCACTCAACAATGAACGTAAACTATTTAATACTTTTAATCTCCAAACACTTGTAGTAGTATGTTCATTGATTTGTACAGTAAGTTTCCGAGAAGTTGTATCACTTAGTTTTGAAGATATTAAATCTAAAAACCCTGGTAACACTACAGTCTAAATTATACAAAGGAATAATTTGTTCTAGTCAGTTCAATTTGTTTAATTAAAATAGTAAATGTATATAATACCTGACAATGAATTGCTGTAAGTTTCGGATTTTTAGTTATAAGAACATCCAATACGTTAAGAGACGTCTCTCTTACAGCAGAGTTTATGTGACTCATGGCACAAGCTAAGTATCTGATGACAATTTCAAAAGAAGGAGCTATCTGCTTTTCATCTACTGCTGTTAATATTGATGATAATAACTTGACAGCCAATTGGCGAATGTCCGCCTCACAATCTAGTGTTAAACGTGAAGCTGCTTCTAAGAATGACGACAAGTGAACAGCCATGGTTTGTGGAGGATAAGAAGCTACCAAGTCTATAAGACCTTCAAGTCCAGACTGCCTTTGCCACATGTTATGATGATTTAGTCTTGACAATAATTCCTACAAAAATGTACAGCATATTATGTATCGTTACGATGAACAAAATTTTAGTACATACCTTGATGTTTAAGTTTCCCTTGGACAATATCTCATGCTCACCACGTTCTTTAAGTTGGCCATGTAACACGATCTTGCGTACTTTGAAATTCGTATCGGTCACATTTTGTCCTTTGGGTAGTAGTGTCTTGTGTGAGACTTTTAAATGGACTTTGGCTTTTTCCTTTTTTACAAACTTTCTTTTCCCAGACTTAACCATTGTGAGTTTTTATCGTGATTCACAATATTGTAAAATAAATCAAAACACAATCCTATGTTCTAGACTAAATCAAATATGAATTATAAAAGCAAAGTACAGCACGTGAACAGTGACTCTAAACAGCGGCGAGAGATAACTGATGATAATTACGTGATAACAGAGGACGTGTACACGAGGCGATGCAGTGCGAACCACGAACGAAAGATAAATGGACGTGCACTCCCGGATGGAGTTGGTCACAGTGTCACCAACAGTGATTCTGAGAGCCGACAACGTTACATCGATCGGCGGAAACGGCGTGTGATCTGGCAACGTGGCGGCCAATCATGCGACCGTACGAGTCACCAGTGCGAGAGAATGAGACAGACAACAGAATGTAGAGGCTATTCAGTATTCACTACAATATTATTTTTTTATTACATATCCTGATAAGTATATATACATAATAAATACTTTGTATTTTGTATGTATCTTTTAATTTAATTTTAAAACTGTTGTAAATTATTTTTGTAAATTATAAATTCGTACCTATCATTATACTCATAGTAATACATTTTTGTATTATATTATATAAAAAAAAAAAAATGTAAATTGGAATTAAATTTCCGTTAATAAAGATTATTATATTATTATCATATAATATACATAGCGTCCGGTTACAACTTATTTACTATTGTTATTATAGTTATTTTATATTATCGTACACGTGGCTAAATATTTAGCGACTATTAAACGATTAGATATTATTTTTTTTCGGTAAAATGCGATTAATTGACATACCTATAGAATAAGTATAAAAAATACCCAATTATACCTATAGATCAATCAATCAAATCGAGAAAGGGTCACTCATGCTGTAGACGAACTGAAAACGCGGGACCAGATGTGTTGAGAACTCTTACGAGTCATACGGGAACGTGTGTGTGCGTGTGTGAAACAACTACGCGATGGTGAGGGTGTGTCGTGTGGGAATGCATGCGTGCGTAATTTTTGGACCACCCAATGTCGGTAGTAAAGGAATGTCGATTATTGTATGGACTGTGGATAGATATATAGTTCTGCCGCCGAACTGTCTGTACTGAAAAAAAAATACATAAACATGGTCGACCTGCAGAGTTTCAATAGGCACCTATTCAATTTTATGCGCGTTTAAGGTAGTATAATACAATATACATATTTTTACACTTAATATATATATATATATATATATATATGTGTGTGTGTGTGTATGTATTGTGTATTTGTGTATGGGTAAATACGACTGCTATAGAAGTCAACCAAACTACAGCCTGCGCCCTGCAGAAACGTGTTAGTACAGGTACACGTAGAATTGAATCGTTTTGACCAAGGGGGGTGACGATGGGAATTGATACCTATATCTATGTACCCAAAAAGTAAAAATGTGCATTCGAATTGGTTCCAAATATTTTAAAACAGTTGAAAATTGTGAAATATGATGCTATATAATTTGGAAAATTTGAAAACATTTTTTATATTGTGGTCTTTTTAATACATAAAAAGAGGTCCAAACTGAAGCATACCTACATTAAACTACGAAATTCACAAAAGCAATATTCTCAAAAATTATTATCATTTATCATGTCATATTATCTGTATTATTTATTTCCCAAAAATTAATTTTACATCATAAAAGGACATAAATTATATAAAAATATCTTAGTTATATTTACATTTTATATAATTATTATTTATTTTAATGACAATAACTTATACTTTTATTTAATAATCTGGAATTAATTCAAATGTATTTTTTCTATTACTTCTGTGAACATCATAACTAGTATTATAAATTAATTGCGACAATTGCGTGTAATTTTATATAAAATTACAATACTTTAATACCTATATTTAGGTAGGTATATGTATAGCAAGGGTGGCCAGTGAGAAGAGACTCGCATGTCACCAAATTTATTAATAAATATGGAAGAGCCAAAATGTAAAAAAATATATATAAATTAATTCATATTAAAAAAAAATGTTTGTAAAAATGTTAAGATAAGATGAGAGCCGCAAAAGTCTATTATGACGCCAGCTGCGGTTTGGCTACCCCTGAAATATAGTATAAATAATACATACCTATATAATTTACAATAAGAAAATTATAAGAATTACCTAATAACGTAAAAATGCTGAAATTATAAATAACCATTATTTTCAATTATCCAATCATTTTAAAATACTACGGAAATTACTAAGATTATAGTGATAAAGATAGATTTTTTAAATAAGTATTCGTTGTATTTCGAAATATAAATATGATCATACCTACTTGCGCATCATGTATGCCTGCAGCGAAAATAATATATACATTTTTATTATTTTGAAGGATTACTCCATTTTGATGGTATATTGGTAGATATACACTATTTCTTAGTAAAATTGTTTTTTCGGTTGTGGTCGAGGCTTCGGGGGGAAGTGAATAAATAAAAATACTGGACGATCGACCTGATTGAGAACGGGGCGGCACGTTGGGCGTGATTCGAGACTGTCCGCTTTAGTGCGTCGACGCGAACAGGCGCGCTGTCGTTGGTCTATCTGCCAATACCACCACGGCGCATAATCCGTCACATACGTACTCGCGCGTACAAGGTGCGAGCTCTACCGGATTTCTACGGCATTACGCACACCACAACAAAGAAATGAGCATTTTCAGTGGCGTAATTGAGGGACAGCGATTGATGGATATCCACTCCATCAATCCTCTCCTCCTTTTTTGTTATATTTTATTTACATATCTAATTATACGTGTATTTGTAACATGCACATAAGAACAAATTATATAAAACGTATAAAAATGAAAATGATAAGCCAAAATCTAAAAGCGAAATCATATATATATAGTTTAAAATTATACCTATATGATCCCCATGAAGACGATAATGAATGAATAAAATTATTAATAATAGTATTGTAATCTAAGCAGTTTATTACCAATTTTTACCATTTGTTAATTATAGATTCATATTATTGTTTACTTATGTTATAATGATTATGTATTGTATTGTTCAAATTTGTTATTAATTATAAATTGTAACGTTCTATTAGGTTCCATCAAGCTCGTTAATAAATAAATAAATAGGCTATCAGATATTTTCCATCGCGTTTATTTTTATTTCGTTGGACATATTGTCGAGTATTCGAAGTTATTATCGTATATCAATAGTCTGCTATAATATTCTATATAATTACTTTTCATAGTGTTTTATTGTTACTATTGGACTTTTTATTGTATTGATTTATTTAATTGAATATCTTTCATAATATAATATATATTATAAATTAATAATTCTTTTCTTTGAGGTAATATCGGCATTTGGTTAAAAGAAATAGTCGACAAAAGATTGAACAATATATTAACCGTATATTAAAAAATAGTATGACAAAATCCTAAATATATATGTTACAATTGTTAAATTATAAATTATTCCAAAACTTGGTAGAATTATTGAGAAAGAATATCACGATGATGCGTATATATAGTACCTAACAAATGTCTTATACTTATAGCTAAATCTATAATAAACCAGCAAATACTTTCTATCATTATCTAGTCTATCATATAGAGATTGCGTTATACCTTTAAAAAGCATTTTCTGTTCCTAGACCAGGTCTGAAACCGTATTGATTTTTATATAGTAGCTTATATGATGGTATATATACCGCGCGTATCACCGTCTAGGTAAGTATTATATACCTACGATAACAATAGTACAAAATATGTATACCACGGTTAACGAATTCATACCAGGGTCGAAGCTACTGCTGTCTATAAATTATTTTATAGGAAATTCGATACCTAGTGGTAAACTTTTCAGTATACGAACGTTTAAATTTTCTTGGGCTGAAATCTGTAGGCAATAATAAGTGCGGTATATTTATAGCTAACCGTGGTATACAATACATAGATATGAGTTATACCACTTAAACCATTGGCCTCCGTGCAGGGGCGGTGCTACACGGGGCCAGAGTGTGCATGTGCGCCCCCCTATGACATTTGATTTTTTCCCTCCATCGCCTCTCCCTATAATTTAATGTTAAAAATATGTAAGTGAATAAAAAAATAAAGTCTGACCGTTATTATGTTCAAATACTTTTTTTTACTCGTTTAGAAACAAATATACAAAATCTATAAACATCTATTGCTGACTGCTTTTATTGGCAACTATACATATATTATAATGTTGATGAAATACATAATATTCGTTTCTGTCTCACAGTTTATTATTATTACTATACAGTATACAGTGTTATTATTACAAAGAATACGCCGAATAAAATATATTCTGTTCTAAAAGTATTTAATTATACATTTATCGTTAAACTATATTAAACGTATATTAATATTATAGGTACTAAATTATTATGCAAAATAATATTACATTCGACGTCGAGAACCGATCGCCGTCTGCAGCTGCAGCTGACCAGGTGATGTCGTCGGTGTCGGTCAAACCGTCACCCGCAAGTGATCAGACCGAAAGAGTAAATCGAGATTTTTCTGGATCAGCAGCAAGAAAATATGCATTAATGCCAAGTATTGCAATGCTGTGTGGTGCTGGTGATGGAATGGAAATCCGATTGTCGTCTTCGGCATCGACACGGCCAGCCTCTGTGGGTTCGACCGAACTGGATGTGGCAAGCGGTTACTTCGTAAGTTCACTAAGGAAACCATATAGTTCGATGCAGAATATGTAAAGCACATTTAGTGCAACTAAAGAAACTATATCTGAGGGCATACCTATGCAAGTATCGGCCGAAATTGAAAACGGACAAACAAAACCGGTCTATGTGGATATTTTTTTATATCCTGAAATAACCAGTCGCAGAGCTGGAACACAGTTCAATGAATTCACGATTCAACGTGGACACCGTTCGTGGTGGAAACGCACCAGAAAATTTGTCCGTCGATTGTTTTGTTGTATGTGATATAGGCATAAAGCACATAATTAAAATTATGATACAGAGTGTATTTCTATTGATTTAAAATTATGTTAATTATAATAAGTTTGTTTGAAGCACTCTGTACAGTTTATAATGTTAGAACTTATAACCGCGTGCAAGTTAAAATAAAAGTAGATGTTTAATATTATGTTCTTAGCATGTCTATGAAAATAGTATTGTTTTTCACAAATAAATGTTTTTGTTATATTATTCAATTAGTTTTTGTTTTTTATTTGACATATTATTCTTAAATAAGGCTGACAGATACTTTACAGAAGCATACAGATATTTTTGGGTTTTTTGTAAGTAGTGTAATAATATCTCGTGAGGGGTTAGCTTTGGTGTTGAATATTTTCAAGCTTTTTGACAAGTTACTTCTTTTTTCTTTTCTAGTATACGTTTACACATGAATTGACCATACATATGGGGAAGTAAGTCGCAAACATATTTTTTAATTCAACACAATTTAATTTATTCCAATTATGTCAATCAATACTATTAATTGATTTGCTAAATTCTAGATCCTGTGAATAAATTAGCGATAAAAAATTGATAATTAGACCATCATCATCACAAAAAAATCTTTACCTGCAGAATCTATTAAAAATTAAGTTGTTTTTTCTGTTGGTACAGGTACGTGCTGAAAATTTTGAAATTGATACAAAAAAATTGAGTTAAAAATAAAAAACGCGTCTATTTTTGTTTCTTTGAAATATATAAGCATAACCATTAAAAAATCATGCGTATACAATGAAATAAGATACACTGTATATTTATATATGTACAGGTACTTTTATACGTATGATAATTGTATACCAAATATTATAATATAGTAATATAAACTAGCAGATTTTTATTTTACATTAACTGTATAATAGTATAATAGAATATTATTGGACCTACATTTTTCCATACCTATATATATATATAAGTATACTTATACTATAGAACTTATAATTACATCCGCCCTCAAGAAACCACACATATTTTCACATCGTTACCGGCAGAGCGTAACTAACAACGTGCTATATTCAGCCCTCTTTTATTATATTGTATATATCAAGTATATATCACTATATATATAATATAATAATAATATAATATAAAACTTTTTCCATTCTCCCCTCTGCAAGTTTTATCTCAACGTTCATAAATGCCAGTTTTCATGTGCGGGACCCTTTTTCCCTTACAAACGCACTCGCGTTATTAAATGCTTTTTACGTCACCCCGCTTTGAGTTTTCTGGTTTATGAAAATCGTATACACAAGCTGCACAAAAAAAAAATCAATACATTTTCTGCAGCGTCGAGCTGAAATATGAAAGGATGTCCGGAATGATATAATTTCCGGGTTCTTTCTACCCTCATAAAAGACATTTTTTTTTTATTAAAGCACGTTTATGATTTATATTATTTTATAATTTATATACGTTATTTAGAAAATATACCTATATACCACATTATATTTTCCCTGTATATTTACGTCATGCTTTTCGATGATTCGATAATACATTTGAAAATTGAAATGTCACAATAGTTGTAATACTTTTCTTGCTGTATATATTATATTATATAATGTAGTGTGCTGCTACAGTGGCGCCCAACCATATACTCCCGCTAACTTCACGGACCTCTATTAAATGTGTAGCGGTTGCTACACCTTGAAAATAAGTGACGGGTGGGTTTAATAACAAAATAATTAACTTGAAATAATTTAAAGTCATTATTAGTTATTATAAAATAATGATAATATTTACCAATATTATCAATTAAAATAATAATAATAATAATTAATTAAAATATGATAAAATACATTAAATAATATATAATTTCGAGTTTGGATGGGGTGGTTGGGTGAGTAAAACTATGGCTTGCTACACTTGAAAAATATGTCTTGAGCGCTATTATTGTGATGATAGCCAAAATTATGACTATCATCATACAGTTTAAGCATGTTGAGATGGACATCCTGCCCGAATTTCTTGTGATATTCACAACAAAATAATATATTTAATTAAATGTAAATAAATACATTAACGTATAATATTTATAATTTCATAAGTACCTATAATGCAAACAATCAATTAATTAATTTGTATTTATGTATTATATTATATGTTTCGTCGGTGGTCACTAATCTTAACAATATGTACCGTAATCTCATTACTAGCTGCAGTACTGGGGTCTGGGTAACTATCCGTATATATATATATATTTTTTGTTTTACACACCTTAGCCTCACCTGTAATTTGACAAATTTAAATTAAAAATGAAAATATTTATACAATTTTTATTTATGTATATTGTATAATAGAATCTTTTATTATAATATAATATATATTTTTACATATAACAAGACTTTAGAAATTATTTATTCCCATCTTAAATTTTGGTATTATATAATTTAAATAGAATTTATTTATAATTTAATTTTAATAATCTACTAGAATTTATATTTTGTGCGCTAATTTTGTAACTTATTGTAACTTGCAAAATATAATATTATGTTCATCAATATTTAGGGGAGGGATAATCATAATATTGAAATATCGTTGCTCCCCAATGACCGCTCAATAAAAATATTGCCCCCTTAAGAAAAAAGTGACGAAACTCCTCATTACTAAGTATTTTATTATTTAAAGTGAGTATAATAATATTTTTTTCTTGCTCTATTGCTTGCACTTTCATATATAATTACTTGCAATAAAATCTTCTACTATATCATTTGTTCCTCAGATATATAATATAACAAAGAGTTCTCCAAGTTAAGTTAATTCTCACATTACTATAGGTACTGCAGATAGTATTATGTGCAGAAAGTTATAACCATTAAATATAAATAATAATAAGTACTTACTATGGTGGTCAAGTTATATTATAACGGGTTATTTTAATCCTATTAAATTGGATTATCCTAGCTCGTTTATAAAAGTCTTCCTTACAGGGTATTTCAATTTACCTAAATATTATTTAGTAGTTTATAAAGAAGCCAAAATAGTGCTTACGTAAGTTTTATTCTTTTTTGGTTTCGGCGTTTAAGCTGCAAGTTTCTGCTAATCATAACTTCTTAATAATATAATTAGTAAGAAGTATTAGAACTTTAGAAGTGCATTCGAATACCACAGTATACCATATCCTACTATATACTATTATATCTATTTATCTTTCTTATAAGCAATATAATGATGCGTACTATACTATTTGAATCGTATGTTTTGTATTTACGAGTATTATAGTTAATAAGTAGTTAAAAAGAACACCAGACACTCTTAGAACCCTCAGATAGGATAATAAAATAAAAATATAATGATATGTATCTAGTAAAAAATTGAAAATACAAGATAAAAATATTATTTCTTTTCTGTCAGGTCTATAATTTATTATGATCTATTTTTGATTTTATATAATATAATTTTGACTATCTCTGTGAACTGTAATAATTATTAATTATTTTACAATACAATTTGTATTTACATAAAATCATTTCATTTACTAAGAAGTACCTATATAACTAGAAATATATAATATGAAATATTAATGTTACGTAGTCGTAATTATATAAAAAAACGTTGTCTATATATTGTCTGGTATGGAGTATCAGTGATAGATTAATACTAAATTGGGGACATGAGAAGATTTTGATGTTAATAATTATTGCACGAGACATTTATTATACTGACTACAAATTAACGTATAGTCGTATTGAAATAAAATGTTAGTATTTAATATAATATATATTACTTTAGCGATGGCCTGGTAGCAATAAACGGATCAAAAGATAACTATAATTATATATTCGTTTATACAATAGAACTATAGATACCTACGTTAAAATACAAAACATATTATGTAAGATATAACAAATGCGTCTAGGGGCAATAATATGTTGTATAATATATACCAGAGGTGGCGAACCTTTTTGGGGTCAAGTGTCAAATTTTTCCAATCAAAGTTTTGAAAATTTTTAACGTGCCCAAAGGAAATTAAATTTTCCAAGGATAAAAATAAAGTTACTGATGATTTATTATATATTATTTTATTAAGTAAGCATACCTTTTTTTTGTCATTATAATTTTTTAAATGTATACAATTTGTTTTTTTGAATTTCTTATAACAGTTATAGTCAAAACTTTATTATAAATAGCATAATTTTTAATAATTTCAATTTTTCACGTACCATTGAAATTTGATCAACGTACCACCTTTGGCACGCGTGCCATAGGTTCGCTACCCTTGATATATACGATTAAAATGTTGCCGGTAGCTACTGTATCGTGGCTATACTGGCTGCAGGTGCATATATTTATTACTGCAATTTAAGCCTTTGTAAAAAATGTACGAACATTAATCATTATAATATTTAAAGGTGAAATTATACACCAAATATTTTGTGCCCGGCTTATAATGAAACACGTGTACCAAACTAGTTTAAATAATAAAAAAAAATGATTTATTGTACTTACATAATTTTTTTTTATCTATTTATACGACCGCAATGGCGGTATAACAATACATTTTGTTTTTAAATATTGTATACAAATTTAATCTCCTATTGTATAAAACAATAAGATAATATAAATAACTAATAGTACATATATAGTTGTATATAGATATATACGGCAATAAGTTGATATATTGTTAAATATGGTTCTGTATATACACATATCTACGTCTATAACTATATATATATATATTAATATACAATATACTGCTAATTTGATCCAATTTAAAAACGTATATACAAATAGTTTAAAGCTCTATTTGGCGCGGTCACATCATCAACTATAGTTGCGTTAGTATAATATCATAGTGATATAAATATACATGGGTAAATAGTAGGTACCTATGATGTCATACATAATATTATTTTATAATTTTGTTTTATTATTATTGAAGTATCACAGTAACCAATACAGACATTACGTCATACAAGTAGGTATAGTGCAACATTGAATGCATACAATTTAAAAACGAAATATAACTACCTGCTGAAGTAATAGATAATATAAATGTATTTCAAGAGATACAAAAAAAAAAAAAAAAAATAGTATAACTATTACCAGTGGTATAGGTATCTATTATTAAATAGTGAGTTCAAATGTTTATAATATATACGTCTTATTGATTTCTTTTTAAGCAATAAGGTATACAGAATTTAATCAAATTATTATAGCATTAACATGTTTGAACGAACCGCAATAATTCATCTAAACTGAAAACAGATCCGGAGAAAATTGAAAGACTCAACATATATATGATGACTGAAGTGTATAGCGTAGGTGAGTATACAGTAAGTACCTACCTATCTAACTATATACACATAGCATTATATTCATAACGAGTATACACCACGTGATGTATGACAATATAATACATATATTATATTATATCATTATTAGGTTTGGGTATATATACGGCACGTACAATATATGCGTAAACGGTTTCCAGCATGCAAACAAACGCGCGCACACCATAAAGTTCAGCGACTCCTATCGAAATAATACGAGTACACTATATATTTTTTTTATGCTAATGGGCCACCTTGTAAAACACATTGTCGATTTTTCAAAGAAAAGTAAATATCACCTCGTGTTTACACCGTGTCACTGCGTATAATGTATACGTGTATATATAATATATGCATTAATTATTCATAAACGCGCGGAACGACACACACACACACACGCGCGCGCGCGAGCACTGGCACTGGTACACCGTGTTTATAGTCGCAGTACTTGAACCTCACAAAAGCGGTCATGCATTATACATGCGACATCGGTTCGTCTAGATGTTGATAACATTATTATACTATAAGGTCATTATTATCAACACAACCCGAACACTGCGTATAGAATCTCTGTCTGACGTGTATAGTGCACACGCATATATTTGTACACATATATGATAATAATAATAATGTAGATAGGTATAATATATATATATGTACCTACTGCTGCAGAATCACAGCACGGCCTGTATAATGTTCGCATCGTAATACATTGCGTTTAATTCCACAGAATAGACATAATATAACATAATTCGTAAGTATACCTATGTACGGCTATGTCTGTCTACCGGATATAACATATATCTGTAATTTAAATGTCACGGATAGAGTAGAAAATGTTGGCATTTCATACAAAGATGAAAGATCGGTCATTTTATAGAATTCCTAGGGTATATTATTCATGCAAGGCAGTTTAGATGATGAAAGATTAATGTAGAGTCTAGACTATGCTATATATATTTTATATCATATTATTTGTATACTTGAGAAATACAAGTATTATTATAACAAATTTTATCAAAAATTAATTTTAGTATAGGTTATTATTATGATTTACTTATTTTTATTTGTTATTACATCCATTGTTTCCAGAAATCGGAACATTCCGTCACCGGAACGATAGTTTTTTGAATTTCAGAAATATTTTGTTTATAGTCTATATTATAGACTCTATAATAATTTAATTTATCTTTTTTTGAAATTTTTTCACCTGAATAATATGTGAAATAAATCCATAATTCAACCCTGCCAAGTATATTTTATTATTATATTTTTTGATTTAATAAAATAAATAACTGTCGCTCTATAATACATAAGCATAATAAAAGGATCGAAAATTAATTCCAATTTCTAAGTATGATCTAAATATGTGTATACGTAATATTATGAATGACAAATTGCAGTATTATGTACTGTATGTATTATAGTATATAATTTTAGTTACAAAGTTAACAATAATATATTATGTTATTGCTGCGACTTGTTTTTCTAAAATAAACCTGTTTATAATTATACTACTACTGATTATTAGTTTTTTTCTTTTTTTATGATTATCTAATTATAAATTATTACTGATGTTAGAACTAGAATGTATACAATTTATACATATTAAGTAAATAACACCTACGATATTACAATATATTTTTATCATTTGATAACTGATAATAAGTTCTAATTTATTTATATAAGTGTTTTAATTTATAACTCGTTAATGTAAATTTACATTCGAGTGCATAATAAAAAGACATACCACATAAGCATATAAACAACGGATATATTGTCTTAATCTAAATGGTCTAATATTCATTATAGTAGCAAAATTTTTGTTTAGAAGAACTAATTTTGTGTTGTGAATTGACTTATCGTTAAACATAAAAGTAAGCACATTATTGTCTATATGTTTATGTTGATTTTTTACAATACTTTAAATTTTAAAAACATGAGTGTTTTTATATTTATTAGAATATTTAACCTACTCACGACTTGTTTAAAACTTATTTAAACTGAAAATCAACTAAAATGCTCCTTGTTATTTTTATATAATACAATAATAATAATAATAATAATATATCGTGGCTAAATATAGTAACTATGTATACTATATAGTATTCACTACAGCTGTGTTATATGAATTATTATGTTATTTTCATTTCAATAATTATATTAGGTAAATAATTTTCAGTTTGAAATTGTTTTTCTTTAAAATATAAATATACCTATTTACAAATCTAATATAATCGTGTATTGTGTATATACTATATACTATACATTATAGTTTTGATATATTTGCTGCTACAGAACGTTTACTAAATTTACTTGCTGTGTATACAATATATTAGATATATAATGTCGTTCAAAAATCAAATCGATCGTGTTCTGAATCACCTGTAAGAGTATGGTATTTATAAATATAATTTATTTAGTATAGTAATAGATACATGCATAAATACATTTCTGAACACATCAAGCGTATATTTTAAAATGTGCGGTATAAACGGTATAGTCGCGCGTATTGTCGTATTAATGTATTTATATAATATTACTGGTACATTATATGTATCAATGTATTATATTATACTATATTGTTGTATATTTCTATTTTATTTTGACTAAGCAGTCAATAAAATGATAACTACGGTATTTTTAGTTCAAAATCGGACAAAAATGACGAAGGAGTATATTATTGCGGCCACGATACAAAAGCTTTGAACCAGATAAAAAATATGTATAAAAAATGCAGAATATGTAGAAGTCGCTTGAGATGGCCGTTTACGAAAACTGTAAAATGTCAAAGTAAACTATATTATATAAATCAGATGCATTTATTTTTAACCGCGCTATTATATTTCAATATTATACTCTGTTTATATATGTATACAGATTGTTTTTTGACGTGTCACGAAACTTGTATAAAATCGGTAATATGCCCACTGGAAAAAAAATCTGACGATCAACCTATGGGCATATTCGAATCTGAAGTAAATAATATTTATTTAATATTTTAGTAGATTATATAAAACTATAGAAAAACAGCAAAATAAGATAATAATTTTTTCCACAAGGTTTATATTGGTCAACCTTGGAAGACGGAGGATCGTGTGTGGCTCATACAGTCATAAATCATAATAATATAACCCTGCAAATCTATAATATATAGTTATCTACCAGAACTACGACCAGTTTGGCGATATTAATATAATAAGTACTTATTTATTTTCAAGACTTTTTACTTTTTAGGTCTGCTGATAAATTTATTATATTTTAATATGCTTGAATATCTTGTGTATGATATATATATATATATTCTGCAATTCCTAAATTTCTATTTTTACTAATGACCTATGTTTAATAAATGTACAGTTATTGTAAAATAATCTTTTAAGTATAATTTTAAAAACGGCATATCAGCATGCCGTGATTGTAATTGTGTAAAAATTATATTAGTGTTTTATTAGTTGTAATTTTAGCCCTATATAATTGTTATCATTGGGCTATGTACAAAATTTTAGTTAAACATCCAAAAACCGACGATAGAACATGACCTACCCACGTTTAAACGTAAAAGATTTTATTTAAAAACAAAAATGTATTAGGTTTAAAAAACAAAAATAACGATTTTATGTGCATGAATTCCACTTAATATATTATATTTTATTCATATATTCTATACAAACAGCTGCCTTTAAACGCACACACACACACACACACATGTATATTTCTCTATTTCAGGATGAATTTATAGTATATAGATTCCAGTTCGTGATAAAAGATAATGCTAATAACTATAATAATATTTATGATCATTGAAATTTATCAGGTGACACGACGGTTGTATAATAATTCGTTTAAAATAATTTTACTACATCTTTATTTCCGGTTATAACTATAGCATTAACTTCTATAAAATAATGTGGAATAAAAATATTTTATTTGCATAATTTATACATGAGTATTTCATCATCTTCTATAAGCGAATTGAAATAACGATCATCAACGAAGAAACTCAATATAAAATATAAACACAGAGCGTCGATTATCCACACTTATTGTAATCGAGCCCCGGGATTTGGATAATCAATATAACAATATAACTAAAAATAAACAATGAAAATTAAATTAAATGTTGATTATTAAATAATTAAATAAATTAGGCTTATGTACTGTATGTATAACGTTTCTGTTTAAGTATTATTATAGTATTATGCGCAATGTGCATTTTTATATATAAATGTATAATATTAACATAAGATATATAACATTTAAAAATATAAAATAAAAATACATTTTATTTTTCAAAAATTTCGTAGCGTGAATAATTGACACATCACTATATATAAATTAACTTGTTTATTATATTATTGTTATTTATAAAGGGTAATTCTATGTATAATATAATCGTCAATTTTCGGAGGTGTATAATGTCACTCTGCAGAATCTACCTATTTTATATAAATTTAAGCTAAAACAAATTTGGTGTAAATATTATCATATAATATATTATATAAAAATAATAAACATTGATTAGAATTTAAAATTATTAAGTTACAAGAAAATAAATTCGTTTCAATATTTAACAATATTTATAGAAGTTAAAATTTATAACAATAAGTCCATATGCATGGTAAATATCACTATATAGACAAATTTATATTTAGCATTTATTATTAATTTAAGATGCAATGTAAGTATAAGTAAAAAAACAAATTTATGAAAAAAAGTTCATTTGTGGTGGCCTATATAAGATGAATTTATCGGTAGAATAGAACTTTTTAATGCATTTTCAATATTATATTTTGTTTCATATTTATTTTTTTATGCGTAAATACGAATTTAGTAGTAATCGGCTTATATGTATAATATTTAGATTCATATACAATTATATATTAATTAACTATTGCTTATCCTATAATATACCATACACATTTGAATGGAACTTGAATTTGTTAAAAACGTATATGACGGTTTAATGTATTTACCTGTTCTTCTGTCCATTATTTCTATAGCATTTAGTGTATTGTTTTGTAAAGATTTTATTAAAATAAGGTATACAATAAGGTCTGATAATTTATTTTTATAATTATATATAACCGATCGTTTGAAAACCAATGACGTATATAATTTAGATAATGTACCTATATAAGATAATAAACGCCACCGCTTTAAAATTTTTTTTGCATACTCTTATTCAAATCAAATTATTTTAAACATATAAATATATAATTTAAATTAAAAACAAATGTTCCGCCAGATGTACGTGATTAGGGAGAAAATTAATTTATATTATATTTATATTATTAAAAATTATTATTTTAGATTATTTAAAAAAAAGGTGGTTACACGAAACACAAATGATTTCTTAAGGGTGCCGTGGCCGTAGTCGTTAAAGTTTGGGAACTGCTGCCTTAGAGGCGCCGTGATTTGTACTCGCGGAGATCCCGGCCTGAATACACTACTATATACGATACATATGTATAGCTATATACACGGCTTCCTGATTGCCAAATTACATAATAGTATATATAGTAGGTAATATAGTAACATTATGTGTAATTTGGCAACCAGGAAGCCGGATATTCAACATTCAACTTTACCGCATTTAATTTTTGTACGCCTGTTCGCCTGTCGTTGGTATATATATATAGTAGGTATATGTGGACTGCATAAATAGATAAACACAAGTATTAATCAAAATCTCTAATACTAGTGTATATGTATATAGGAAAATGCTTCTTTTTATTTATATTTATACTACTGCAAATACATATACATATATATCTTCAAAGACACGCCCGAATACATTATTGAACATTATTATATCTCTTCAGACTTCTTATACATGTATATTACTACAATTATTATGATTAGTTTAAGTATTATCCATCAATATATAAGCGGCTTTTTTAATGCAGATAAAGAATCAATGTAGAGCCTAAACTACAATAGGCAGAGACTTGCAATTTTAACAGTATTTTCGTTTCACGATATGTATAAGTGCATACAAAAAAGGATTTTGCTAAATTCGTAATTTAAAGAGAGATTCAGACAGGGATTTGTTGGCTCATAAAAAAGATTATTTTGTTTATAAATAGGGTTGCCATTGACGGTTACATAAAATAGAAAAGTGATTATATAATTGGATACACATTTTAGACCTGTAGTATTTTATATATTATTTGCACAGCTATATATTATCGTGTTTTGTATTGTTCGATTACAGTTCGGTTGTTAAGATATTTTATGAACGGTCTACATTTCAATAATAAACTCTTCATAATGGACAGGTAAATGTATGAATTTATTATAAAACTAATAATAAATTAATATTTTATTGATTTATTAGAAAATTATACAATTAAGTAGATTCAAATTCAGAAAATTAAAAACTAGTTATTTAAATGTATTCAAAAAAAAACATTTATAAAATTCAGAATAATTAGTTTGTATTAATACGTATAATAAATTGAATATTTATGAATTAAGCAATTAAAAAATGTATTTTTGTTAGAAAATCTCACTTGAATATATATGTGTATGGGCGCGCTTTAATCATATCACGTAGGTAAATGCGACTTATATACCTGTAAGTTTCAACTTTATATTCACCCCATCTATGTATATCTAATGTGGAAATGTGAGGTTTATAGGATTAGGCGCGAATCAACTTATATAATATAACAAGTATAGGTATTACGTATAGCTTAACGTATAAGAGTATAACATAATAATATATACTGAACGATTTTACAAAGCGTGTTCACCCCCATTTTTTCATTTAATAATAAACTTATTCAATTTCTGATTTTTGGAATGTTTATAAATATACTTAAAGATCACATTATAAAATTCTTAAGAATTACTATCTATATTTAACAAATGTCCTGTGGCAATACGAACTCTTGTTTTTGCAATTAACCCCCTATTTTTTACTGTATAAATTATTCATATTTTTATACAGAATATACGATCAAATACTATACATTATTGAATAATGTGAAGTCGATATTAAAAATAAATATAATAATAATATATGCGTATTTATAATGTGTACCTATATATTAACTAGACGAATACAACTGTACGGATATAAGCGATTTGGCGGAATTATAAATATATATATATTTGAACGATTTATACAAATTTAAAGCTATATATGACTATATATATTTGTATATAACAGATAGATATAATAGATTACTACACAGGTAATAAATATATAAATACATAATATTATATACACATCAGATACATCAAATATACCGTGTAGGTACCTGTATATAATATAATATGTTATAGGTATACGGTAATAACTATATAATATACTAATAAACGATAATATATAATATCATTTAAAATGTTGTTCAAGGCAAACGCGTTTGTTGTTCGTTTATATCAAAATGTATTCAAACGCGCATCAGGTTTGATGAGACGTATTATATATATATATATAGTTATTGTGTAATGTATGGCGGTCGGTAACGTGCGTTATATTATATATTATATTCTGCAATTATTATGTATACTATGGAACGTTCAGATACATCGTTCTCTATATTATATAGAGAAATGAAATATATGAACACCTATTGTCCGAGCGTGAACATACCTAATTATTAATTTTGACCGTTCCGTACGGTGTTATATAGTATGAAAGAATTCGAGTCACGCACGCTGAAAACTACAACATAATATATTGTATGTATATACCTACCTATGATATTTGCGTCGGCAGCGTAATTATAAGCGACGCAATAAATTACAACAATATATAAGGCAACAGCTAGAGACACATAATACCATATATTTATATATAATACCCACGCGGACGCATATTATTCAGAATTTTAGTGCCACAGTTCAATTTCATTTTATACTTTCCCCCGAATAAGAAATGTGGATTTTTGTTAAAATTATTTGTAATATTTTACAACACAAATTAATGTTGTATACACACGTGCTGATCTTACTCTGCGGGGGCTAAGGGAGGCAAAGCCACTTATAAATTTCAAATATTCTATACATCTTATAATAATATATTAGATATAATTTACAAAAAATGATGCATTTAATTTGGTAGTTTTTACAGTATATTATATTAATGCATACCAGCATGCACGTTAAATGATGTATGATATTCATCCTTTATCACGTTTTAAAGTTCGACATGTACGAGAATTATAATAATAATTTGCAGGGTTAGATTATAAACTTCGTAGAGGCATTTAAACGCAAATATATTTTTCAATGGTGACTCGTTTTAAAATGTTTTTTCTATAATAATAGTACTTATAATGGCTAGTTTAGCAAACAGTCTATATAACATTGTTTCGTGTGCGAAATTTTTGTGAAATTTATATATTCTATTTTTATAAAAATATTATAATTTTAATTTCCGAACTGAGCGATGGATGCATTGACATTTTACAAAAACATAAATTTAAACCTAGTACTGGACAAAATGTTGTTTATTTTCCTAACTTATTACAGACTCCATGTACTTATATTGAATTTTAACCGCGAATACATTAGCATTTGAAAGATTTGATAAAATTTTAAAATATTTTGGCTTTTTTGTGCTATATACCCACGATTATCCCACTTATTAAAACTTGAAAATTATATATACAAGGTTCCTCATATATATTGTTCATAATTAATAAAATATCGAAGATATAATATATAGTTACAGTTTTTTTTATAACTATTTAGACTTCAAACTTTCACAAAATTCATCAAAATCATGAAAATTTGCATCAACTCATTTATAAGGTAAAAATTCATAACATTTTTAATTTAGTACCCATGATTTGAAAATATAATACAAGATTCCTTATAAGTCACGAGTTTTTAGTTCTAAAAATTAAAAAAAATTTAAGTGCAAATTCACATGCCTACATCATTAATATTATAATATTATAAGTAATATAAACGATTAAGTTAAAATATTTTTTTGATATTATGGATATGTTGATTATTATTTTACACTATGATAAAGTTGCCATTATTTTTTAAGCCACAATGAAAATATTTCATTCATGCACACTATAATAATATATAGGATAAAGTGAAATAATGTTTTCAAAAATAATTTCTCACAAGTATATAAATACCTTAAATACCTATTGTAGTGCCGTAGGAAGTCCAGGTAATTATGTTATTTGATATTATTAATTATTCAATGTATTATAAAAACGTCAATATGACCATAATATACAAATATTGCACTATTGCGCTATGGCGTTGGAGGGTAGAGGGTTCGCTCGTAAATTCTCTCCCTACGCCTCTGTGTACGTGCAATCGTCGTGATTACACAGATTCTAGGCACAACATTGGTCATTGGCCCAGGGTGTTTCTCAAGGAAGGGGAACGCACTGAAAAAATGTCATCTAAACATTTTTCACGGCGACGATGATGGTTCATCGTATTTTTGTATACCTACAAATTACGAGTACCTGTACCTGAACCAATCAATGCTGATGTAAATAAATTATAAGACCTTCATTTACTTATTATAGGGTCAAGTTTTTATGTGTAATAGTATTTAAATAATAAAATATACTTATTAAAGATAAATAATTTTTCTGAGTGGAGAGGTGGGAATAGATATATGTATAGGCGTTTACAATTTGACTATTGTTTGACCCATGCACATCCATTACCTCGTCTAAGGCCTAATACATATTATTATGTCCATCGTCGCGGTGTTATTAATTTGTTTATAATCATTTCGACTACGATAATGACACAGTATTATATTGTATAAATAGGGATCAGTATAAATCACTATAGATAGCTTACCTATTAATATCATATTATTATGGTATGAATACAGTCAATACAGATGAGGTACAAATGTTAATACTTTGAAAGCTGAATATGTTAATAATTATACCATCATATTATCTAGAAAATTATAGTACCTATACATGAGATATAGTATATCTTGTTGAAAATATCAAGTTTCTACGATTACGTTTCTTCTGAATTATATAAAAACACGAAATCGATTTAGTATAAAACTGGTGTCACGTAAATATTACTGTTATACAAAATTTTCTCGTGATGCTGTTTTTCCTTCCTTCTATAGTTTTTCCCAAACAATATTATTAAGCAATGTATTAGTACTGGAATTCCCTATATTTTTATCTGAACTCCGCGATGTCTTAGATTGAATTAACTATTAAAAAACGCGAAAAAAAAATATTAAAATACATAATAGGCCCTAGACTATATATTATATCTATAATATATGTATCTATGTACTATAGTAGTGAATATACCAACTATTAACGGTAGATCACACCTATCATTTTATCAAGGGATTTCATGTATGATTAATTATGACATGTACATTATCACCTATTTATTATTATTATTATTATTATTATAATCGTATCAGCCACCGTTTTATGAATAAAATCTCTCGAAATAATATGGTGAAGGGGTGGTGATAGATTGAAATATAATAATATATTATTTTACTGCGTACGGTTATATAAGAGGCGAACGCCGTCGAATAAAAAAAAAAAAAAAAAATACTCGCACACGCACCGTCTATCCGGCCAGACGCGCGACGGTGGCGATCCGGCAACGTTGTGTTACGTCGCCGCACGTACTTACCGGTCGACTACATAAAAAACATAAAAATAATAATAATAGTAATAAACGTGCACGCCGCAGCCGCCGTGCATGACTTGCGCGACGCCGGTGACGACTACACTGTCTGTAATACGCACGCACATCCGCCCGACGAAATGTGTTTTTTTTTTCCCCGACAAACCTTGAACGCACGTTTTACACGCGGCGGCGGCCTACGAACCCGTCGCAATCGGTGACGACCCCCTCCACCACAAAACAATGTGTTGTTGACTTATTGTCGTCGCTTTTGAATAATAATATTATAATGTACCATAAAATAATAATAATAATAACATTACGACGATGAAATATTCACATTTCACTTCGACTGCGATCATAATATTTTTTTCTTTCTCCAAATCATCGCAATAATAATAGCCTTCTCTGCGGTGCATTTCTTTCTCTTGTTCTTCTTATTATATTGCCATCATCGCTGTTGGTGTCCCGCGCGAATTACGAGTATTTACCCACACACTGTGATATTAAATTATTTATCATTATATTATATTGTTGTAGAAATGTAGAACCACTCGCCGTCAGTGTCTCGCTCTCTTGCACGCGCACACCGAAACAGGGTTTCCCAAACCTGGTACCGAATACATTTTTTATGTATCCTCTTCCTCGCATTAGTTTGATTACACAAAATTCGTATCATACCAACTGTTTATACTTATATCGACGGTATTGAGAATTTCAAATATTTACAATATCAAATATGTTAGTAATAATAATGACAACTTTACATACGTATTACATAAAAAAATTCAAAATACATTGAAATTAAAAAAATTTACTACAATACTACAAATATGACATTGGTTCAGGTACACATATTTCTTTAGAAAAAATACAATATTATTATTAAAAAGAATATATAGATATTAATAAAATTAACATGAATCATTAATACATTATCAGTTAAGATTAATAATTAAAATAAATATCTTTTATACATAAAATAAGTTTGATTGCCTTTACTGGCTAAACTCATCAAGTAATTTTAACTAGAAATTTATGCCGGCTAATAAAACTATAGATATATTGAACAGTAGAGCGGTATCTATATTTGTCCACCTTTTTGTGGTGAGTAATCATATTCAAAAGACAAATATTTATAATCCAAATTTTTAATTTTTAATAAATGCAATGTATTAAAGGCTTATATAAAAAATAATAGCTCTCATTCATTATATAATTTCTAAATCATTAACTATATTTCTATACGTTATTATAGTTTACAAACGATATGTAGATGCGTATTTTGAATTAAAACAAATAGAAAAATGCAGGCTTCATAAAGTTATATTATCATGGAAACTTTAACAGTTATTGCATAAAGAATAAAGATAATAGATTAGTACTTAGTAGTATCATAGATTATATTCGACTGCTGAAAAAAACAAAAATAATTATAATTGGTAAAATTTAGGATTATGGTTGTGTGGGGGGCGTAGGCGCGTGGGTTCATAGCTATTAACGGAAGAAATATTTTGCATCTAGTGAGCTACTCCTCTTCGGACGTTCGTGAACACGTTCAATCAATATAATCATGTATAGGTGGTAGACGCCTATTTATATAATATATATAAAAGAACTACAAATAATTGATATATGAAAATAATAACAGTCATAATATGTATCAATAATTCGTACACGAAAAAGTATCGTAATAAGTATGCGTTTATACATATTGGTTATAGTTAGTTAGAATTAAGGATTTTTTTGGGGCTCAACATTTTTTATATTATAATATATATCATATTTGCATATTGCATATAATTTTGTAAACACAATATTTAGGATTGGATGTTAGGCCTTATACAAACTACAAACACAATATAACTGTCAAGGGTTGGTCCCTCGACCCCTCTCCCTTGTTGAATCCGCCACTGGTTGTATTAATAAGTAGCATATTTTGTAGAAGATTGCAATATATAAATGTTATAGATACATTATATGAATATAAATTTATTGCGGTCCTACATTGATAAATATAATGGGTAAGTATAACGTGAGAAATGTATTCATCTCCCTTCAGTTATTATAATTATCAACGACATAGACATATTTTACGACATATTTTCCCCCTAAAGTAAAAGGGCCAATGCCGATCACCTCATTAGCCCCCCTTCCGAATTCACCCCTACTATTCTCACTACTATTCTCAACGTATTGTGAACAACATATAAAATTAGTCAAACAATAATACATAATATTTTCCAGTGGATCTATCTATTGAAATTCTAAATAGCTAGTACTTACCTATATTTAAATGTTAACTTTTCAAATTTAAATTATTATTTCATTGTACATTTATCATTTACTAGATGATAAGTTAAAGATCCAAGAATATGGATTTACCATTCAAATACCATTCACAACATCACTGATCATGAAGACAATACAGTAGAAACAGTGATCGCTGACGTCACGGAGGAGCTGGTGCGGTCGGTCTGCGTGTCTCCTACTGGCGAAAACGCCCCACCTGAACAACTGCAGTTCGTCGAAACCTTCGACACCGGAACGGCTGTAGTCGCGGAAGACGGGCCGCCAGTCATGTTGGTCAAGGGCCCAGAGGTCAAAAACAGTATTGGCCAGCAAGTCCGCTGGTTCGAGCCGGGTACAACACCCCCACACCGCGCTCCCCGCTGTACTCGATGTTTTTTCACGGCGTGGTGAAAATTCGAGTGCGTTATGTTGGGCGCGTGTTGCATCCGGAGCTGGCCCCCTCGGCCGGGATATCAGAGAAGACGACGGCGATGAAAGAAAGACGAGAGTGTGCGAGGAATACAAGAAAGCGCATACACGCGCAGTGTCCGATGGTAAGTCACCTGTGTACATTCCCCCCGATCACTAGATAGTGCGCGACGGGTTCGCGGTTATCGTGAGCCTGTGGGGTGAGTTTATAGAGGAACTAGGAATACAGACGACTTTATAATGTCTGATGTCCTGCGCGGCCGAGTGGGCCAAGCTCTGGACTTTACTCTCGCTGGATGTAACACGCGCCCAACACAACGCGCTTGACGTTTCGCCACGCCGTGGAAAAACGTAGTTGTCGACAGCGGGGAGCGCGTTCTGGGGGTGTTGCACCCGGCTCGAGCCAATCAACTTGCTCGTCAAAACTGTTTTTGACTTCAAGACCCTTGACCAACATGAAGCTGTCACACGTAGTCTGGCGTAGACTGCAGGCGGACCGTCTTCCATTACTTCGGCCGTTCCAGTGTCGGAGGTTTCGACGGACTGCAGTTGTTCAGATGCCCCATCTGAAGGGGCGTCTCTGCCGGCCGAAGATTCGCCGATATTTATTGAGATATTTACTCTTTGAGCTGTATTTTCCATGCAAACTGTGAAAATATTTGAAAATTCGCACTTTTTGTAATGAAAGTCTATGTAAATTAAATAAATGTTAACTATAAATAAAACAAATAGTTTGATTTCCACACGAAATAAATTATAATGAGTATTTTTATATTAATAACCAAACCGTAGTAAAATGAGGTTAAATTATCGATTTTAATCAAAAATTTAATATAGGTAGTTTTCGAATTTACTTAAAGACAAAAATAATTTTTCCGCAACAGTCCTCCTACCAGAATCAACGGTTTGTATACAATGATATGATATCATTGAATTCAAATTTTACACATTTTTTTGGATTACAATCATCTACTCCATAATAAATGACAATGTAGTTCCTATAGTATTCATTTATTTATTTTAATAGAATCTAATCAAACCTAACCGCACTGAACGTACTCGTGAGGAAGCCCACGTTGAAAACTTATCTAACAAATATTTGTTATACTCTGTGATTTATCTTTTGATCTGCGATTTGCAAAATTATTTATATTTGCGGATGATTGCCAATTGATTGGTAAAATTAAATCAATAATGAACGATTTTTATTTATTGCAAAACAATATCAATGAAGTTGAAAAGCGATTAAAAAATGATTTAAACAGTTGAACTTATCTAAATATAATTTCATATAAAAATAAATCAATAGTGTATCCCTATACGTTATCAAATTTTGAATTAACGACCGTTACTCAATTTAGATTTGGCCGGTGTCACATTTTAATCTAATTTAATTTTTAACATGCTTATTTCTATAAAATTGTTGATAATGTTGCAAGACAATTGGGCTTTATTAAACGTCTTTATAATTATTTCAATAATAATTTTATGTATGTGATCGGTTTCAATATAATTAAATAGTATAATAATAATTGTAGGTAAGTATAGGTATAAAATGCACGTACAATAATAATATTGAATTAATAAGTATTTTTTTGAACTTCGGCAAACATGAAGGTCTCGCACTTGATATGTTTATTTATTATTATTATTATTATTTAAGTGAAAATCTACAAACTATACAACATTTTTGTTGAATAAACAGGTTTGATCAGTGGATGAATACAATATGAACGGTGAATAATATGAATTAGGAAATAACCCAGTGTTTAGGTTTCCTGAAATACAATATACGTTTTTATTTTTTAAAATATTGTTCTGTGGTTTATTCTGTGTTATTTATTACTATCACTTTTTTGTGATATAAAACAGCTACGGCTACTCACAAAACGGAAAATTTAAATTACTATTATAGTCAGCTATTTATCAACCTTCGGCACCGAGATCATGATTCATTCTTATAAATTATAATATAGATAAAGAACTCGATTTGTTTGGGTAAAATTATCAAAATATAAAAACCTAAAAATATGAACATAATGTTAAGAGAGCAAACTTTATTACCTGATTGCATGAAACTTATTATGAGCCGTTATGTATTTTTTTTTCATCATATTATGTTATTTATTTAGGTACCTAATATATTGTGATTGCTTAAAATAAATTACCTTTATAATTGAGCATTTTTTGTACTTTCAACAATGTCTTTTTGCACTCTAAAAACGTTTACTGTGTACCTAATGTACTTATATATATACATGAAATAGGTACATTTTTTTAGTTTATGGTGATTTGAGTCATGAGCCGTATATTGGAAGATCTTCTTTGGATATTAAGAAACTGTGAATTAACTTTGTAGGTCCAATTTTTAGTCTATTTAATAAGAATACAGTACAAGACTGCGTTGTCTACAATTATTCCTTTAATTTTATTAAGCTATTGATACTGCTTTAATATTTCGTCTCATTTTAATACACACATATTTTTTATTTGCTTATTGATGTGGTAGGATATTTTTGTTGTATTTGTATTTTTTCCTTCTAAAAGTGTGCACTAAAAAAAATATGCATTTTATAGAAAGAGGTAGATTCTAAAAACAGCGGGACCCACGATAATACCCTTCTTCTCTTCCTCCTTTATCTGAGTTTAAATTGTAACTTATATCATGTGAAAATACATTTGAACAAAAATTAATTTAATATTTAGTTTATAGAAATTGTGCATCTTTATTATTATAGTTTTTGAAAACCATCACTTTTTAATCACTCAGTATTTACTATTTATATTTATCAGAAATCTCAGTACCATTTGCCACATTTATTAGGTATGGAAAAAATGGCTATAGGAAAAAGTATAAACTCCTTGATAAAATAAGACATTTCATTATTGCCAAGTCATCCTTTACGGCAGTGTTTAATTATCATTACTTCCGGCAACATTATATATATTATATTGTATAAACATTCAAAATGAAATTTCTATTGTGAACCTTACCGACCGCATAGTTAGGAGGGTATAAACAATATTTTGTTAATTCGATTAACTTTTATACGGACATATTTTAGTTGTGAATTTGTGATAATTTATGAAAAGATATGTCCTTCTTTAAAGCTTAATACTATTATTGAGTACAGATAAATCATACACATGTTTATGGAGTATATTTATACTTCTGCAGATTGATAATAATTCATGGTGAATAAATCACTTATATATTATTTTATAACCATCACACAATTTTTAAAAATGTATTGTGTAGATGCATAGTAAGACTTAATTTATACGCAATTCACATAAGTAGATGATCAAATCATAATTCTTTACCAAAAATATATACATAATATTATGCTATACGCGTGTTGTACATCATCGTGTAGCCAATTTATATGTGTATTAATAAATAATTATTTATATTATATATGTATTTATATATGAGGTAAAGATACGTAATCAAATGATACATCAAAAGTGGATACACGTATGTTTTAATCTATATAATAGCTATTGAAATATTTTAACATCATTAAAGTAGGTTTAATAAATTTATCATTTAATCTAAACTAATTTTCTATGTATACGAGGATCGTAATCCACAATCATAATTACTAAGCTATATATAATAGATACTTGTACTTTATAATTATTAGAGTTGTAAAAAGTAACGATAATCTCGATTTATTGTAGACGCATTAACGGTCGTAAAACTGAATTTGATTATTTTTCGAAAATTTTAATCGTAGACACACCGAGAAATCAACCTTGATGTTGTACTGAAAATAAGGACAAGAGCACGACCTCGCCATAATATTATACCTATACATTACTATATAATGTAGCCAGCCATACAGCACGCATCATGAAACTATATTATATAGTAATATGCAGTGTTCGTGGCCTTATAATTAGAGTTGACGCGAACCTGCAGTATTATTGATGGCTAAACACACGAGCTCGCCGCCGTACACACGACACGATAGTATAATAATAATGATATAAAGTTAATGCATTTACCTTCCCTTGCTGCATCATCACATCCTTGTTCGGGCAGCCGAACACCATCTCAGTTTAACACACACGCCGCTGTCAAGTTAAATTATTATCAAGTTTGTACCGGCATATATACCGGTATATACTATATAATATTGTATAACTCGTACTTGTATAGTAATTAGTAAATATTAATAAGTAATTAATTTATATATATATAACAATATAATATATAAATATAACTACTTATATGTATATGTATATAGTAGCTATATAATGATTTAGTATATTCTAAAATAACAATTAATAAGTTTATCATGGTCGAGTCTTAACTCTATGATAATAAATGCATTGCGACCGCGCTTAATATAACATGTATAGAGCAATATAATATATAGTTATTTCAATATTATTACCTTAATGATAATAAACAGACAAGAAAAATCGAGAACTCACATACCGTAGTTTTTCTTTTATTCTATTAATGATTTTTATTCGCATAATAATAAGTTGTATATTATAAAGAGGTACGAATATAAAAGAAATTTATAAGAATTCTTGAAGTGTCAAATCCTTCTGGATTCAACTGTTAAAAATATATAGTAGGGGCCTATCCACAAATTAAAATATTTTATAATTTTATCAAAAATCATCCGAATAATGATTAGCTTTACGATATTTCAACTGTCATATACCAATTATGAAAATGTAAAATATTAAAATTTAAAAATGTTTATTTTGGCATACGTCCAAATTATAGACCTAAAGAAAACACACGCCCTAATGTAATATATGGTGCAACACATAGTATAGATAACGCTTAGACATAGAAACACGAAAACAAAATAGGAGTATATAAAAGTTAAAACGGGAAAGAAGAGAAGTTCTGTTTATTAGCAAGACCCATAAATCAATAAAATCTATAGCTTATAAAACGGTTCATAAGCAATAGGTCTAGTTCGCGGAGTAAGAGAAAATAATAAAAGGAGTGAGATTACATGCTCAGTAGGTATCATAATTCATATTGTATGTATACCTAACGTAACCTTTATAATATTATTATGATATTTACAATATACATATTATACGACATTCAGGATGTACCTATTAATAATAATTATCGCCCGATTAAACAAGCGATTTTTCATAGACTCGTCGGTACCTAATAATTTTTGGGTAAAAGTAATACTATATCAGAACGAACAAATTCATCCCATTATTGAAAAGGAAGTGTAAAAGCAAAACAAATTTTTATTTTTAACATATATAGATAAATCAAATATGAATATAGCCAACGTGCATAAATTAACCACCCAGCGGCAAATTATAATATATCAGTATTCCGTATACATTTAATTTACTCAAATAATAATATAATTTATCTTCAAAGGGCTGATAATAAGATTTTGTTTGAAATAATCAACTTATATAAGATGTGAAAATTTGTTTATGTAGTAACTATATTATCTTATATGAATATATTATTGTTAGTACGGATTTTGGACGTAGCCCATTCGGCTCCCATTTTCCTAAACGGCTTCCGTTTTAAAAAAAGGTAAATTCCTAAATGGCTCCCGCCAAAAATGGTTTTACGAACAGGTAATTACCTAAACGGCTCCGGTTTTTTACAACACAGATTTTTTCCCACTTAATACAAACTTAAGACTGTCTCAAAAGAGGCGTGGTTAAAAATATATTGGTGAACATTAAGTAAATTATAAAAAAAAAGTATAAAAATTATATAAAAAAAGCACATTATTGTGAGTTACATTTTAAAGTTAAAAAAATGTATAACAATTATATAAAAAAGCATATTATATTATTGCGTTATTGTGAATTAAATTAAGAATAAGTTAAAAAAAATGTAAAACGTGTGTATACATAAAAATATTAAAATAAATTTAAAATTTAAAAGATTAGTGAATATTTTTGCACAATTTTTTTATAAACTCAATGCGTGTTATTTTGTTTAATGAAAACTCGTCGATTATTTGAGAAATGAGCTCCTGTTTTTTTTTCATAAAATTCGTTTACTTTTACCAGAGACTTAGAAAAGTTAAAATTAGTATACCGGTATTACTGTTAGCAGTTTGGGAATTTTTCTGTTTGTAATTTTTTTTCGATGGGAGCCGTTTAGGAATAAGCAAACAGTGGACGGGAGCCGTTTGGGATGCGCTGCGGATTTTAAATGGAAAATGGATAGTTTTTAATGCGTTAAAATTAAATTATTACGTCTAGTATAATTAATAATATATTTATACATGTAATATAACATATAATATGTGTAATATATTAGCTAATTAGTGATTTGTATAATACAATATAATATTCTTAATTAATTAATAAAATAATCGCTATTATAATAATTACAATATTATTCAAAGTCTATAGAAACACAAATTAAAATAATAATTAAATTAGTTTGTCCAGTTGTTAAGTCTAATAGCTGATATATATATATATATTTCAATTTAAAAACACTATTCTATATCAATGTATAACAATATATAATATTGTACGCATATGTGGCATATAATGCAAGTGTTGATATAATTCTGACTTGATTTAATTTCACAATGTGATGACTACATTTGTATATTTTGAATATAATTTTTATCTTGCAATATAAATACAAAACACGATAAACACGATATAATTTACCTGTTGGCCGTTTTAAACACGTAGGTTTGCAGTTGAAAACCACAACACGCAAATATGAAATTTGGTCTTATAAAAAAAAAACTTTAACAAATATGTACTTGACAGTTGAAAAAAAAAATGATAATTATAAAAGTATTTGTACAATACGTTCATAATACATTTTACAATATCATAAAATTAACAAAGAATAACATATAGGTATAGGTATAATATAATACAAATGGTCTTACGAACTAAGAACTATTCAGTCGAAATTTATCTAATCAGTTAATTGTCTGTATACAGCAATAAATTGAGACTGTACTCGTGTGTATACTATATGTGTTTTATTTTTTATTGTACTATGTACACACTTGCATACAAAATATTAGACTAAAAAAAAAAAAAAATCAAAATTATTGTACACCCAAATATTATTACGTTTATATACAATATACCTGACATAATAAATACCTATATGAACAATAAATAGGTTATACCTATACAATAAGTGACGAGAATCATAATGTAACACTTTATGATTTAATACACATGTATAATAGGTAAGTGTAAACGATGGAAAGTATATCTAATAGTGTCAGTTAATTTGTGCGCAAACTTTCTCTGGTAGAAATTGCTATTGTACTAATATCAACTGCAGGTGACTTTCTCTCGACATATACTATATACCTTTTGTATAATATTATTATAAACAATTTCAATCGAACGCCAAGCCACACCAGTAATATATAACCATAAACTTCTTTTAGTCATTAGATAATTTATCATGCTCAGATGTATACATGTACCTAAATAATATAATAATTTATATCTTATCAACGATAAAATGCCGCTTTACTATAATTTATTATGGTCTTGGGACTTGGTAAAAGCTCCTTTTTTGGAAAATTCAACGATTTTGAATAATTTTATTAAACAATGGTTGTATATCTATTCTTCATCATATTCTCATTCGAAGGTTAAAACGATTTAGAAGTTAAATTCTTTGTATGGTAATTTTAGATGATGAAACTCATCTGACAAAACGTCATAATATTAAGTTAATAATATTGTATCAATTATTTAATAAATTAAAACACATAATTTATTATAAATTACGTTTAATATATAAGTCGTTGTAAACAAAAATATTTTTAATTATTGCTATTTGCATAAATATCATTTTATAATTAGTTTAGATGATTTGCTGTTACTTAAATTATTTTGTACATACATTTTTTGTAAAAAGGTAAGTATATAATATATGCCATATATATACAGGGTGATTCTTTTATCAAACAACACTCATTATTTCAAAAAGTATTAATGTTTTTGAAAATATTTTTTTACATAGTTTCAAAAACAACGTTTATATTAAAAAATTATATTATTAAATATTTTTTATCCTTATAATTTTTTAAGTTTTTTACTTTTTTGAATGACAACAAAGATTTTTAATTTCATGTTCCAAAGCAGAATAATTTTTTGAGTATTTTGATACATAAAAATCGAATTTAGGACGAGTAGTTTATGAGTTATACGTATTTAAAGTTTAGTTGCTCGGAGTGGTACGGGGTTATCCCGTAAAATGTTTGTTCACTACTCCGCTTGTCTGAACTTTAAATAAGTATAACTCATAAACTACTCACCCTAAATTCGAATTTTATGTATCAAAATACTCAGAAAATTATTATGCTTTGGAATATGAAATTAAAACACTATGATATCATTTAAAAAAGTAAAGAAATTAAAAAATTATAAGAATAAAAAATATTTAAAAATATAAATTTTTAATAAAAACGTTGTTTTTTAACAACTTGAAACTATGTAAAAAAATATTTTCAAAAATATTAATACTTTTTGACATAATGAGTGTTGTTTGATAAAAGAATCATTCTGTATATACAGTTATTAAAAATCACTAACGCGAATTTAAGTTATATATTATTTTTCATACAAAATGTATTTTCATAATACAATATTATTAACATAAACTATATTTTACTGAAAATGTATACACCATTTCCAATACAAATCCGTTAAATGCGGCTAGTCCATGCAATTTCTATTCTTACCATGCGTCCATGCGCTGTTCTTTCGTAGTGTGGTGCGTCCGATGCGGAAAAATACAAGCCGTTTTGTTTTTTGCCGCATTGGCCGCATTCACGTTGGACACGGCGTACCATTATAATGGTTGAAGCGTTTAAATAAATAACAAGTAATAATTAATAATCATTGTTTAGCAGCTATAATAGATTTCCAAAAGCGTAAACGTAATCTTAAAAAGAATCGGTACACAAAGAACTTTAATATTATATGCATGTGTGTGTATGGGTAATATATATGTGGGTTTACTTTGATAAAAAATATTACGCTTAATTTCATACAAATTAATACATTTTAGAGCTAAGACCACAAAAATGACTAATGAATAATGATAATATAATTATTGTATAATATAGGTAGACAAAACAATTTTTTGATTTTTGATAGTTTATAAATATACTCTAATATAATTAAACGTCACGAGTACTCAGAGTAACTATTAAATTCCAATTCATGGCTAAACATTATATCAAAACCCACCGAACTAGTTATGATGGTCGAATTAACCCTTTTAAGAGAATGTTGAAGTTGAGAAATGAGTCCGGTTTGGACTTTTTTCATAACTAATTATTGAGCATTCAAACAATTTTATCAGTAAACTAGTTATTTAATGTGCAAAAATTAAATTCAAGTTTAGCATTATTTATTTAGTATTCTTATGTATAAAGGAAATGTTATTGTAAATTTACTCTTTGTATAATACTCGAATTACTATTAATACACTAACACTATACTTGAGCCAATATTTGGCGTTTATCTTAAAAAATAAATAAATAAATTAGCTCATTTCACTTTCACCATGCATACTTTTTAAACAGCTTATTTTAAATAATAATATTCAATAAAATCTGAACTAAAAATTCAGAATGTATTTGAATAAACATAGTGGTATTTTTATTGTAAAAAAACCTTTATGATAGTATTTATATTTTCAATTTTACTAAAACATTTTTAGTCAAAAATTGCTGTTATCGTGTAAAAAAACAATGAATGGAGAATAATATTTGAGAAAACATTAATTATATTGGTTTCATCATTGCACATCCTATGTTAAAATATAAATTGCTATTTTAATGCTGTGCTTACCGTCAGTCACCGTTACAATGATTGTGATGATTATAATAAATTGCTTATCCTCGTCAGACGTTAATAAATTAATTTAAAATAATTAGGTACTTAAAAAGTAAGGACACTTGCACACCTCTATACAAAACAATGCATACATCAATTAGCTTTTATTGATTTTGATGTTTAACACTAGCATTATAAATTTTCAATTGAATTTTTAAGTCATCGTACCCATAATGTACCTATACCTAATTATAGTATAATTAATTGTAAATACCTATAATCATATCATTAGTCATGTTTTGAACTATTTTTTAAATTTATCGAACTCAAACTGAACAAAACTTGCAACTATTTTGTCAAACTTATCAAACTTAGCTTTAAAAAATCTTATAATTTTTCAAAAAATATACTGTGTCAATAAAATGGTATCGATAAATATAGAACATTTTTTTATTCACCAAAACGGTTAATAATTCCATTAAATTGTTTTATGGTTTCACATCAAATTCAGAATGTATTTTTATTTCGTAGTTTGATGAATTCGAAAAATCGCACTGGCTTATTTACGTGGTAGATACTGATGGGCGTTATTCCCTGTTAAACTTTCCAAACTGGGAGGTTCATGGAGCTCAAGAGCTATCCTTCGCACGTGCTTTGATCGGTCTCCAGAAATGGCAGATATGCTAGAATTATTACATAGCTCGGTCTTTGAAAACCTCCTTGCGAACCATTCGAAGAAGGTATTTCTACTCTTAAAATAAATATCAAGAGACGTTCGGGATATTCTACAAAACGTCAGAGGATATCCTTACGCTCGAAAACGAAGAATACTAGCTGTCAACCGATCAAGGTCGCATTTCACTTGTACTGCACTTCCATAAGCGAGCTCTTGCCGGCTCGAGGAATTAAGTAATCAAGGACGACGGCGTGAAAAATAAATCGGCTGCATAAACTGTGAAGACGGGGTCCGTCTCATCTACTCCCTTACGCGGCTGTATAAAATATTATGTCATTACGCGTATAATAGAGGCGACATCGTTGTTTTTGACGTCGCGATATGTAAAGTATTGTGTACACGCTATATAGATGTAATAAAAATAATAATATTATAAGAGTTATTCGTCGCGACACGCGTATATAATATCTAACCGTTGTAGATAATATCACCTAAATACAGGTACGTACGTAGACGGAGATCGCACACACAGCAAAATCGTTTTGGCAGCCACCCAGCGCATATATATTTTGGTTGTCCGCAGTATCATGCCAGTATATATATATATATATATATATGCATAGGCATACGCATAACAGTATTTACCGCGCGCGCATCCGCGATCCGCCGGGACTTTCAGCCCCAGTTCGGTCGCGATCGCGATTTCCCCCTCTCGCGGTACCGAAACGCCCGCAACGAGGCCCGTCCACGCGGAATCCGCTTCACAGAAGGCGCAAACAGCTTTTTTTGTGTTATTATTACTATTATTGTTATTAGTAGCAGTAGTAGTACATTCGCTTTTTCGCGTCCCTCGCACGAGCCTGCGCCGGGTGCAGTGCACGTGCACGCGTATGTACACAGCGCAGAGTCGGCAACTTCCGGCGTCCGCGGTGACTGACGTGTAACGATCGGATAAAATACATAATAATAATAGAATCGTTATTGAGATAACGCTACCGTCTGCTATGACACGCCCGCCACTCCATCACGAGTGGGAGTATCGTTATATTCATCGTTCGCGTGACTGTCACCGTTTTTTCGCTATGAAATCTTTCCGTCGTCACGTCACGAGGCGCGTGGCTAGGATTTTTTTTTTTGAAGGAGATGTTTTAATTTTAAATAGAACTCGTCATAGGTGGGCGGTGTTACACAATTACTCCATCGATTTCCGTGTGATATCGATGACATCAAATACGAAATAGAAGTCCATAGATGTAGTCATACACATCATCCACACAGACGCCGTACAGTCGTTATAGTATTTCAGTATTTATACCTTTTAAGTTCTATGATGCGCCTACTATATATATAACCACGAGTTACGCTACTCGCCTATTTACGTCGTATATTTTGTGTGTACGCGCGTACACATATTAACGCTATTATACTAGCTGAAAAAGGGGTTCTCGAGGCCACGGCGGCGGTACGCTCCAGGGTGCTCGCGCGTGTATTGATCGCCTCCGTCGCTGGCGCCTAATAATAACGTATAACCCTCGTACGCATCCGCGGCGTATCCCCGCACCGCTTCCCCGCGCTTTATATACATACAACTGCAGGGATCGATAGTCGCCACCGCCGTCACGTGGAATGTTTGCCTTCCAGCTTTGGCGGGACGCGTATATACCATTTATATATATATATATATTTGTGTGTATGCATATGCATTCGACCCTCCCTGCCATCATCATTCCACGAGACAATAATAAGCGCACCCTTTCACGTATACATATTTATAAATATTTTATACGCATAACACACACACACACGCGCGCGCGTATATATATAATTAGTGCGAATGGTATTATATTGTATAAGCATGGTACCTGTCGTGCGTATATCTGCTGTATATACCTTATGGTATATATATTATACACTATATGCACAGTGTACGTCATGGATATATGGCAATTTCATATTAAAATTGCATTCGAATGTGTCAGATCGTTGTGAATTATACGATACACTTTGTACACGCACACACATATATATATATATTTGCAAATCTTAAAATTGTACTCTACAATGAGCTTGCTCTTGACTTAATAGAATTCCGGGAGTATAAAATCTTCGATCGATATTGATGTATAAGTTTGTTTATTTGATTATGTATCACACTTATACTGATCAGTTAAGTATAATTCTTGGAAACGTATTATACAGGTAAATATATTTACAAACGCCATTTAAATTCGTGCAGGATTCGTCGTATAAACGCGACTATAGCGATCGCACGGGGGCGGATACATATGCTACGAAAACGGTAGGTGGGGGTTAAACGATTTATATATAAGTAACAATTTTGCGATTATGTATTCATTATAATAAATAACAACTGCCTGTTATGATTACAAATTAAAAAAAAAATTAAAGATAACTTTTTAAAAAATAACCATTTTTATAATAAATATATTATATAATACACTGACGTTTATACATTTATAAAAATAAAACATTCAACCCAACTAAACTGTACTATATATTTAATATTATGAACTACCTCCGTGTATGCATAAATTATTAATTAATGTAATAATATATTCTATATTGATGTAACATTAAAATACAGTATAAGTGTGTACGTGTTCATAATATAAATTATACAAGATATCATACATACAAATCATGTACAGTAAAGCCTTTCTACAACGGAATTTTCTGGGACCAACAAATTTTTCTGATAAAATAAAGAGTTTTACGTAAATAGAGGGATTGAAAAACTACTGTATTTGAGAGATTTTATTTGTATTCTACCTATACACACTATATAGATAACAGGTAATATTTTTTCTCATAATATCTAACGGCGGGGAATGGCCGTTAGAATGGCATCTCTTCAGCTCCTCTTCACTCTACATCCAAAACTACACTTTTGGATACTATACGTGATGTATACATCAGTGTTTCCCAACTTCTTTTACTCGCAGAACCTTTGCAGGAGCTTGAACGTTTTGTGGAACCCCCATATAATTGTTGGAGCTATTCTATGTTGGAATCATAATTCGAATCAAAAATATTATTAATTTATTTATATTTTCTAAAATTTCTCACGGAACCCTTAGGTTCCACGGAACACCAGTTGGGAAACACTGGTATAAATCATACAAGTGCACTTCCAGAGACTTGGTTGAGCGGGGACTAAACCGTATAATATTTATAATAATATCATTCAATAGTATATTTTATATTATTATATAGCTTGTATATTTATACTTCATAGTATAGAGATACCTAACTCGTACTTGTTTGTAATAGTCGATGGTATAACATGTTATTTTTTTTGTAAATTTATTTTTAACAATAGGTGTACAATATTTTAGAAACATGGACTTGGAAGAGGCAGAGAGAGAGAGAGAGAGAGAGTGTGTGTCGGTGCTGTTTTTCGAATTCATAGACATTGTCATTACGCAATATTTTTGCGAATTATATACGTTCTCATTTACTTCCGTTCAGAATTTGTGCACATATCGTTATAATTGCAAAATGATAATCGATCTGCATATTATATATATATATATATTGTATGTATTTAAATGCTATACCAATTTAATGCAGTATGTGTGTCACAAATAATAATAGCTATCGGCTCTAATTATCATGTATAATAATTAATACCTATATATATGCAATATAAATTATATAAGTACCTATTGTAATATATATTTGCATGCGTTTTATATAACGACTGAATTTCATAAATTATATATGTATAAAGGAAAATATTCGAGTACAGCAATTATAAAAACGAGAATGGCGTGCGTGCGACGTAAAGAAATGCAAATAACAGGAGGGTTATTTCGCGTCGAGTGATTTCGTTTTAATATATTAAAAAACACACCCCTCCACGTGATGACTGCAGTTCTCGCGGGGACGCCCGGGGACTGCATTTGTAGAGTGACTGCTGCACGGTGCGACCCCTCCTGAATTTTCCGCAACATCGACAATATCTTCTCGTCCTCAATGACAACTTGACGTGCGCGCAAAATAAATCATAACTGACGCCAATTACCAAGACCCTCGAACCGAATAAAAAAAAAATAATTGCATTTATCGAGCATAATGACTATTGGCGTAGTAACAATAACACAATAACTCGCTATACATCTTTGTATACAATTTATATAGGTATAAACATAAGCATTTTTATTATTATTATTATTATTATTATTAACTCTCAATATTTAAATTTATACAGCTCAATAATTAATTTATATATATGATATACGAGATAGTACCTATTACAATTCGTAAAATGAAATATACAAATATGATAAAAATAATAATGACCCATGAGGACCATATAGCGCACAATATAGTATAACAAACAAAAACATTATATTTATATTTTAAACGTGTAGTTTAAAAATATATAGGTACTTATATATTATAAATAGTGAAGATTTCACTAATAGACAGTAGACACCACTAAATAGTGGCGGTATTTATAGAGGTTTAATTGTATACAAGAAAATTGTATATATCAAATAAAAAGAGTGTTTCGCAACGTCTATGCCAAAATTTTTTTATTTATTGATTAATATATTTGAAGTGTACGTACCTATTATCGTAATTTACAATTAGATTATTACTGCGCGGTGTACCTATACATAATACATATATTATAAAAATGTACGAATGAATATATATTATTATTTATTATATATTGTTGAGAATTAAAGCTCAGTTCACTCGTAACGAATAAGATATAAAATAGGTGTCTGCGGCAGTTAAATTATTATATAACTTATAATAACTCAAGACGATTAATACGTATTTTAAACATTATATTATTATACTATAATAAGAATCATAACTTATATTACGTGGGTATAGTTGCTAATTTTATTCCGGAATACATAAATTATAATATATGGTAGACTATACTACTATAGCTGCATAAACTATAGTTAACCCGACTTTGCCCGCGAAAAAATGAACAAAAAATAAATAAATACCCTAGTTCACGAGTAAATCGGCATCGCTGTACCTCGTTTTGTAAACTAATTCGACAAAGATGGGCAATCCGTCATAGTATACCATGTTATATATAGATTATAGATATAGTAAATATTTGTCTTGGTACATTTTCGAATATAAATTTTAAATTTCAAACTTCTTTTTAAATTTTTCTGATATCTAAAACTATAACAAACTAATCTCATCTGATACTTTTGTCAAAATTATTGACCTTTTTTTTATAGATAATTTTGAAAAACAAACGATTAATTAAATTATATTTACTTTTATTTAAAAAAAAAAAAAACTGGGTCAGTTGATTTAAACCAATTTTTTTTTAAATTGTATTTTTATAATCAATGGCAACCCCGTAGTATAAGCAAAATAATTATTCGGCTTTCAAGAGGCAGAACTAGTCATGAGCCACCCTATATAGCGACCTATAGGGGTTGAATAACAAAACAAAAAATACTCCCCGAATCTAAAAGAATATATTTGCAAAATTCGATACCAGTTGGTTCAGTATAGTTTCTAAGTCTGCAAGTCCCATATACAAACGTACATTAATTTATGTATATATATAAGTATAAACAGTGAACAATTATGAGGTACGCAAGGGCTCGTGCCGGCCCCTTGAAATTGTTACAGAAATAAGTCAAATGTATTATAATTTGTCCCACATAAGTATACCAACCGTAAAAGTCGGTGTATATATTTTAAAATAAATATAATGAATGTATTTACCTACATAACATACATTTTTAAGATAAAAACTGTTATCCTCATATTATTGCATAAAATGCAATATTATTTCACTTTCTCTTATTGTATAATAATACATGCTATTCGTATATTGACAAACGTTATCGCATAATCTATATTACAAAAATACCCTTTAAATATTATTTCATGAATTTTGTTTACAGAATTAACAACAACTAACGTCACATTATTTTTTATCAAACAGCTTGAAGTTACTTTTTTAATGAACTCTTGCCGTGTACTTAAATGTAACAACACTGCTACGATTTGTTTCTAGGCTATATATATATTATATATCGTAGTTAGGTATACAATGATTTTTAAGACTTGTGTAAAAACAAACAATTAGGTCATTATGGTTTTGTCTTTTTGCGCTCCTCCCCATTAGTTTTTTTTTTATTCCAATTACGCTAATGCACCTATATAGATTCAGTGGTGTGGCAAGGGTATGGAAAAGTGCGCCCACGCCTGACGGGGCGCAAATTGTGAAGGGACGCAAAATTCTACTTTGAAAATAGTATTTTTATTCTACATTCAGTACATTCAAAACGACATTTTTTTCATTGTACATTCTAAAATGTGTATGATTTTGTTTAATTATTTACACTACGTGTGAATTTAATTATGTAAATAGCATAAGGAAAATCCCAATTATTGTTATTGACGCGTACACCGTGTACATTCGTCAATTTATCTAATTGGTAAGAAGGCGCTTTTTTTCTATGATTGCCAGCGGCGCTAATGAGTCTTCCTACGCTATTGTTTAAATTTATGGGTAAGTGCAAAGGTCACCTATGAATTATGATTTATGTTCAAGCTAAATATACGTATAAATGCGGTGTGTACGTGTGACTCTTCGGATTATTCCAAGTAGTATCTTCATTCCATGCGCATAATAATAATATGAACGGCCATTTTTCGTCATCGGTGGCATTCACCCGGCGATGGTGGTCCGTCCGTACCTGTAGGTATATTACACATTATTTTGTATGCATAGATATACTCTCCGACGACACCGACCTGCACTGGGCCCAGATCGTATGACGCTCGTCAATATACCGTCACGTATATAGGTAAATATAATATAATATAATACGTAAATCGTACATAATAATAAATAATAAGGCGCGCCGCGAGATCTTGTCGTTCACCGTTCACGTGTAAGTGTATCTCATGTCGTATAGTATATACCTACTACACAATAAACACAACAATCATAATAATATTATAATATTATATATAGTTGACGTGCGTCCGATTGCCACTGCCAAAGCCGCGCACCGGGAGGGGGCCCTGCAACACAACCGGTTTTGGCTCCACCGCGTGCACCGGTTACCACCTCGTTTTTCGACAACCCGAAAACCAAATTCTACGCGCCGAACGCATCCGTGTCTCGATAACAATATATTAATGAAATACATTTTTTTCAAGTGTCATTTATCGTTGCCCATAGTCATTCCTATAGATAATATACAATATAATATTATTATATTGCAGCACACACTAACAGTAATGGCAAATTTTCTAACAAACAAAATTATTGCATATAATGCGCAGTTAAAGCTCCAAAACTGTTATTATTTAATCACGTCTGCCCGTATACATAAATGGTAAAAGCAATACAGGTACATTTCGATTGAGCAATGTTATTTTTTAAATTTTCCTTGGTTTTTTCATACCGTGGTAGGTACACATGGGATTTTCTTTTTTCAGGTAGGTAATTTTTATCTCGGATAACAAACGGACACAGTTGTGTGAAATCATCTTTATAACATCAATAACTGAAAGGTTGAAACTCTTTAGCGACAATTATCACTTATGACTTATTACTCATTAGTTTTTTGACTATTGCAATAGTAATTTTATTATATTAATTGTATCAGTATCATGTACTAATTGACAACTGCATCTAATGTATTAATGTTTATACTAATACAGTACAACTGATAAACAGATATAATAAATATAGGACAACACAATTGTAAATAAGCTTATATAGTTATACTTATAAAAATGTTGTTTATAGCATATAGGTATAATTGATTTGAATACTTCGAACCTGCATTTGGTCATTACGCATGGATTTTCGTTTTTAAAAAGAAAATTATTTTAAAGATTTTTCATTTTCAATCAATTATTGAATGATGTGGAAACTGAAAGAAGACACCAATCCTCGTGAACAACAATATAGCCTATTTGCACATGGCACATCACTATATTCTACTTATAGTGTTCGAAGTCTTAAATATTTTAATGAAATATTTCGAAATTGTATACATTACATGAAATATTTAAACGCTTTTACTACTATTATGATAAATAATTATACTTATTAAAAATATATTTATATTTTTCATATTGGTTTATACCTAGTTATCATTGATATTCCTATTTACGGACATATAGGCGCAAATAATGTTTGAAGTTTGAAAGAGCAGTAGCTTAGTTCTATACCGAATTTCCAACGTATTATATAGTTAAATCATTAGTTTTTGGGTGCTTAGCAATTCTAGGGGGAAAATCCCCTCTCCCAAGTCTTGCGCCTATGTAATTACGGAGGAAATTAAAAATAAATACAAATGGTAATTTCGGCATAAATTTTATATTTTAACAATTTAAATTTTAAAACATAAAAAATTGGAAATTTTTTTATATTAAGAAATATTCAAATAGATACTTCAATATTATTAACTGAAACTTTACTCTCTGTAAGTTAAACTAATAATTTGAGTTATTTTTTTTTCACGAATGATTTCATTTAAAATAATTGTATATACTAGAATATAATAATTTACACTTCATAAAAGTAATAACAATTTCTGAAAAATAGTTTTATCAAAATTAATAAAAAACTGAAATATTTGTGACTATAGTTATATGCGAGTATATTTACATATAGCCTATAACATAAATATATAATTGTAATAACACTGTTATACTATGCTTAAATTATCATTATGTTGTTGTTAAATCTCGTTAATCTCGGTTTTTAGTCATTTAAACAGCGTATAATATATATTATATTGCTATAATAGCGGATCGCTATATAAATGCGTACCTACTTTATACATTTTATATGCCTATTAATCAGGCTTAAACACTGGGAAATACTCGCATCTCATTAGATATCCAAAATATATTTTCATCTCAAAAAGATGACATTGTATTCATCACATATAGTTAGGTATCATTCCTTTTAAGTTATAACTATACAGACTACGATATTTATATTTTTTAAATTATTTGTATTCTTGTAAGCCAATATTTTAGTTGTCGAAATAAATTGTCTAATAAAGTTTAAATAATATATTTTTTTAAAACTGTTAAATAATTTTTAATTTCGTATACATTCATTACTGAATATTATATATTTACACACACACACAAATATATATATATATATATATATACATAAATATACACTATATAGGTATACAAAAGTATATAAAACCTATAATATATATAATAATACTATTATAGGAATTATAGGAGCTATAATAGCCGCGTTTGTGTTTATTTTCTTCCCACGCCAACGTTTGACCTCGACTATAGTACTACACAGCGCAACGTTCATTATAAGATTCTCAGCGTCACAGCGTATTTTTGGTCGTGGACGTAATATTACACGGGCGCTGATGTCGTAGAAATTATGCACAACAGAGGTCCGATACGACAATCGGTAGAAATAGCACACTCAATTATGATTAAAATACCAGTGTTTTGCATTTGGACATTTTAAGATAATTTTAATTACCATCACTTTAAATATTAATAACATACTTACTTTACAATACGTTGCAAGATTATAGTTTTACATCAACAAACGTTGAAACGAGTGTATGCCGACATATATGTGCGTATAATATTATGAACCTATAGTTTTATGTAATTTCAAAATTATATTGCCTGCATACTACAGTTTTTATTTTGTTTTTACTTTTAATAAAATCTTATATTGAATTCAAGTTTAGGTTAGGAAAGATTAATCTGTGAGCACACTGAAATCCCGGTTTATGAACTTCCTATATGTAATTAATACAAACAATCATAACTATGATATACCTACCGGTGCGGGCTAATAACGGGCACACGAACACCGGAGATATAAGTTGTTCTAAATTTATGTTTAGAAACCAAAAATAATGTCGTTCAGTAGTAGATCCTTTTTGTTGTATAGGTAGTGTATACTGTATAATTATTTCTATATGTATGTTATATTTAAAGCCAATGTTAAAAAAACAGAAAATGTAAGGTTATTGTGGCTCTTTTCTGCGAAAGGCACTTATACCAGCTGCAATGGAACAAAATTCACGGCATCACTCATGCACCGTTTACTTTCAAAAAGATCCGGAAGTGACTTGCTAAATGTATTGTCAAAACCAGTATTTGAGTAGCTGAGTAATTTTGCGCATTGCCGATTGATCCATCACAACATTAAATACCGCAGACTATAATCAAGAACATTGTTGCCCACTAAAATATTATCCCTGTTAAGATTTGGACCATCTTAATATAAGATTTTATTAAGCTTCTTCACTGCGTCTTCAATGCTTAAGCTCCTTGTTGCAAGTCACGCGACAACTAAACATTTGCGTGCGAGGACTTCTAAGTTTGTTAAATGTGTTGTTTGCATAATGCATCCTATTATATCTAGTGACATCATAAAAACCTCTAAGTTACAGATTTTGCAGGTGATTCCCATAACGTGTTGTTCTTGTAAGTCTAAATGATGTATGACTTGAACAAATTAGTAATTACTATAAGACAAAACCGTTTATCAAAAATGCTTGCATTCTGGCACAAAAATATAACGCGATTATGTATCTTATGTATTACAATTGTGTATATCATGAAATGTATAGGTACCTTTGAATCAACATATAAATAAATTGTCGACTAGATTTCCTTATTCTGGTATATCCTATACAAAATAAACCCACCGACTTAACCACCAAACTGATGAATTGATTATTAGTCGCAATAAAATTTATGTAAGCATATAACATGTATATAATAGATATAAAGTAAAAACCTCAATGCATTAGCTCTGCGTCAGTCCGTCAATCTCAGTAATCCGGCATATTTCATTATCACCACATCTAGCTACAATTTCCTTTTTGAATTATATGAAATAATAATTCAATGTAATTAAATCTTTTATGATGATTGTTAGAATTTCGATGATGTTTATTACATTCTACACACATAATACAATAAAAGTGTAATGAAAATAAATACATTTGCAACAAGACCACTGTAATAGGTATTGATCAAAATAACATTAAAACAACAAAATGATGATTAACATATATTATGACCAACAAGATATATATATATTAGTTTTAAAATTTACAAAATTTTTTTTGCTCCAAATTTAAGAATAACTCTGTCAATAACTATAAAAAAAAATGTCTACTGATTCGTAAAGGTGTAATATCAATGTAATTTTGAAGTAGTATTATAATTAATAATATCATACTGTATAAAATTTAATTCCCTATTATAGTGGTAATTTAAAGACTATTATTTTTTATAGTTCAGTATTATACATTTTAAATTACATTTTATTGAAAAGTACTTAAAATCAATTATATACATCTAATATATTACAATTTATAAACGACGAGTAAATGATTTAACTCTCGAAGTACGTCTGTGCGATCATTAATTTAAATGATCGGCTTCATTTTAATCAATCTGTTATTGAAACAGAAATGAATTATAAATAAATATAGTGAATAACAATAACACGTAAACATTTTAAATAAAAAATATAATATCTTGGGTTTTTCTTTTTTAAATAGAAATTAAAAATGTACATGTTATATGGAGTTTATTAAAAATATTTCAAAAGCATACCAATTAAATGCCGATAAACAAAATGGTTTTGGTCATCAGTTCATAAATTATTAATTTATGTAGAATAACCTTATACCAACTACCAAGGTTATAAGAAACATTATAATATCATAGAACTCGAAGAAAAAATTATAAAATTATGTTATCTTAAACATGTAATTATATACGGTCTAATTGATAAATACAAAATTTACCATTTCAGGATGCATTTAAATGTCGATAATAGATGCACAATACATTAAATCACTATAGCACTGTTTAGTACTATTGTATATTATATCGAATAAACGATAAATATTGTTTACACGTTTATAGTATAAACTATAAAGATAGTGTAGAAATGAGTATATTATTATCGTCATACGACTAATTTTAAATACGATTTAATAGAATATAATATAAATTATAAAATAATTTTAAGTATACTAATTTTGACATTAAAAAAATATAGGTACTAAAACTTATTGGTTGAAGCTATACTTTGATAAAAATTCCTATAATCCAGTTGTTCTATTTACACTAAATCGATAAAAAATGTATTATTTGTTCTTCTATAGATACGAAATGGAGTGTAACGTTATAGTATATTATTATAGTGTGTGTGTGTGTATAAATATATGACGTTATTCAGCAGGTCACCAACCTTCGCATATTATTATATACTTACACATTATGGAAAGTAGAAACGTTTAGTTACAAAATTGATAATTTTGATGGTTATCAATGTTATCCTACAACATACTTACATTAAAACGTACCTGCCTACGTATAATAACGCTATTGTTATTGATTCAACTATATTGGCTCCGCTTCAGTAGACAGCATACAATTGTCTAATACAGTATATGTAGGTACTATGCGTAGTATGTAGGTAGTAAGTACGATAACAATTTCTTTTTCTATACGGCTTTCTATGGAAAAAAGTTCTTGTTTAAAATGTTATTGACCTACTTTTAACGATTTTTTGGATTATTTATTTAAATTATCTAATAATAACTATTGGGAGAATCGATACCTATTATAATAAATAAATAATCGAGACATTATTTATCGAACTTTAATCCACCACACGTCGTACATATATACCTAATCGTACCTAATCGTAATAAAAAATAAACTTATGTTAACATCAAACATCAATATAACGATATTTTTCCATTTTTTAGAGTTTATGTAATTCCGTAGATTATTGTTTAAAATGACTGCCGCTAGATGAAAACTTTTGTTATCTTCTTGTAAAATAGAAATGCACTAAAACGACAGAAATTTATTACCAGAAACACCTAATCACACTATTCTTTTTATATATGATATGACATATTATGTAACACAACTAACAACACTATAACAATTAATATACAATAATACAATAAATAATACCGTAAGAATATATTTAAAGTATAATGAAAAATTCAGTATTCAGTTCAAATTATTATTAAACCATGTTATTATTGAGCAATGTCCATTGAAAATTCATAACATTATTGTGAATACAGGACGTAGGTAAGTATGTGAAATTAAAATATAAATGATTATATACATACCTGCGGTATTACAAGCTAATAATATAATATTCAAATGTATATTGTTGAATTTTTTTTAATAAAATGTTCAAAATATATTAAGTTATATATATATATAGTTATATAATTCCTAACTCGTGAATTATAATTTGTATCGACTAAATATTTATCAAATGTGACAGTTAATATTTTGTACAACGATATATGCAGTACCTATACATAGTTGCATTATATATGTACCAAATACATTCTTAATACATTTTAAATATGCTAATAGAAATTTTTACATAAATTATGTTATTTAAAAATAACACCAAATAGTGAAAATATGTATGACCTTGTTAATGGTACGCGCTTCAATCAATGTTAGTATTGAAATATTAAAAATAAAATAATATTGTATTTTTAATACACAGAGAAATTAGGAAGTACATTTGTCTATTTTCAAATCAATCGCCTAAACACCCCAAACAGATAACACTATAACACTTTATATAGACGATAGAAAGAATAACCCTTTAATTTAGTTAGGTTTAAATAATTTTAATACTTTAATGGACTGACCTATTATCTAATTTAGGGTATGGACATTATTTATGTTCTTTCTTCGGTCTTTTTAAATATAGCTTAACTTTAAAGTGAATTTTGAGAATTTGAGAATTGTTATATTTTATAATTATAACCTAATCGACGAGAAAACTATTTTAAAGCTAAAATAATGTTATTATACGTTTATTATATTTATTTAATTCATTATAATATTAAAACCAACAAACCTAAATGTAAAACGAGTTCTTTTGAATATAAATAATGATACATATTGCTTATATTTAACGGTCTGCCTGTGGGATAAGACGGGGCCAATAAATACGGATATATCGTCTCCATCATACAAGTTTAGATAGGATTTGGTAAATTTATTACGGATCGTAACCAAACTTATTATAGATCTATAATACATCATTTAACCTTCTAAATCATTATTTATGGTGATAAAATGTATAATCATGAAGACTAAACCAACGCAATAAATTAAAGGTTACTAATTAATGATCTTGTATGAAACAAGTGGTCTTATTTCAATTTATTTTTTATGGTTTTGCTTAAAACTATACTAACATTGGCAATAGTTTAAAATAACACACTTATTTTAAATTATAAAAAAATTAAAAAATTTTAAAAAAAAGGAAAAATCAGGCCAGGCGGCATCACATAAAGTTTTGTCCCCTTATATAGATTATACTACTATATTATATATATCGTCTGTAGCCAAATCCAAAATTCAGTCCAGCAGGGTATACTATTATATTAGTTACATTTATTGACTTAGAATTCGTCTGACGCATTCATGTATTTATGCGTTTATCGGGAAACAGCTATTTACACAATTATTTTTTTGTGGAGGATGACTCCACACTCCATAGTCCATATGTAGAGTTTGTATGAAACGAGCAGGAAGTAATTATTATTGATTATATTATTAATAGTTTTTAAAAATGGATCATACTAACCTTAGATAGTTTTGTGATATCAGTAAAATAATAGATTAGTTTAATACGTTCTTTAATATTTTAAAATAATAATATCGGTATATTTTATCTATTTAATACATTATATGTGTGTAAATATAGTATATGATATGACATGTAGTCCGATAATGAGATTTACGTGATTATCAATTATTTTGTACATGTTTTTTTATAAATACTCCAAAATATTAAATAGTGCATATATAGGTTAGGTTTAGATATTATAGTGGAAGTTCAGCGCAATGACATAGTGCCACATAATATTTAGAACGAATCGTTATCGACATTTCGTTCCATATAAAAAAAATTAGTTAACTGACGTTTAGTTTCCTATAAGTATTAAGATAGGATCTGTGACTCGCGTTAATTAATAAAACGTTTTGTCATCCAATTTATCGTATTGTTAAATTACGAAAATAAATTAATTTATAAAATAGCAAGTTTTTATATCATTGCGGATAAAAAAAAAATCCAATTATAGGAATCCGGTGAGTGCACTCGTTGCAGCAAAAACGTGTTAAATGGATCACTTATAATAGCTATACTTCTGCCGGCGAAATAACTGTTAATAGAAATGCAGTTTTGAAAAAAAAAAAAGAATTATAATTGGAAAAATAATTAGGTACCTATGACTTAATCAAGAATTAATTAATTATAATTACACGTAGGTATCAATTGATTTATACGATAATTATAATATAATTAATAATGATATTTAAAATACTACACAGCGGACCCCAAACGCTCTGTAATAAATTAGGCGTCTTAAGATTTCCCGGGGACGAAACGTCCGTAAACTCAATTTATTGTAATATGTAACATAATAATATATTATAATATTATCATGATTCATGCGATGGATATTGGTTCGTCCCGTCACGCGACGCTCTATCAAGGTGAGACGCCGCCGACCTCTGCGCAATCGTAGTTATTGTCGTCTGAAGCTGTCCATAGTTAATTTCTCGTTGAAGCTAATCGAAACGGTCTCCAGTTTATACATATATATACATATACATTTAACGCACTTTGTCCTTGCTAGTTTCCCGCCGTCACGCCGTCCCGCCACAATATCATCATCGTCGACGCATGTATATATATTATATTGTGGTTATTGACGATATTATTATTATTATACTATTATATTAACAGATAAAGGCGTCATTTTAATATTCACAGCAAGTGAATATGTGTATATTTTATTGAAAAAGTGTCTACTAGATAAGGATAGCCGACTTTTTCCTATTGTTTATTTGATAATTTAAACTCAATAAGATAAATTTACATATTATTTACATTTACAAGTTGATAACTGTTACCTTTAAGTATTATAGCTTGTTGCTTGTATAGGTATATATTATACAATGTAAGGATATTGAAGTATAGATGAAAATTACCTAGTTATATATATATATAATTGTAATTCTGTCATTTACATATATTATTTTATTTCTCAATTTTCTACTATTATTCTAATAAATTGTACTGTACTTTAATGTTATAGGGGAAACCTGTATATTTTGTAATAAATAAATAGTTTAAGAGGTAAATTTTCAAAATAAGACTGTGATAAGCTAAAACAATCCACTCGACTATCGGTTTTCATTCCTATATTGTATACTTATTATGCGTGCATAATATATATATATTTAAATATTATTTATTCACACTTATACTTTTCTACGATTTTCATTCAATTTATTTGTAAGTAATAACCACATATTTACACTTGAAATTATACGAAATGTGTACTGTAAATATACCTATATAGTATACATATAAATATATTTTTATAAATTTTTCAATACGATGATTTTAGACGTGTTATTGGCATTGCTACAACAGTAAAAGACTTGCAAAAACTATATTAATAATAACTTTTTTGCGTAACCATTATTTTGTTTGGCAGCATTCGTTATGAGCCTTTCCGACATTCTTTGTCAGCGTCTACGATGTGCAAAACGTAAACATATTTACCTCTCGTACATGATAAAAGCCAGCCATTTTATCGGCTTTATCATAACAGTGCGCGATTTCTATGATGTAATTAGGAAACTTAGTATCCACAGCAAATTTCGGGGCTATAGAATGTAATTTGAAATTCAGTGGCAAACGAAATGTTCTTGCGGCATAAACGATTTTCGACATCGAACGCCTGTTTTATTTTCTCGCCACGTGCACCGATGAAAGCTCGCACGAATCGCGATGATCGTAATTGAATTAATAATATAATACTTCACAATATATCGCCGTGCGTAATATCATATATTATGATTTCGACACGATTAGAAATCACAAAACACATATAATGTATTACGTGCATTGACATGCGTGCCGTTTTGCCCGTTTTGTACGTAGCCTCCTCGCGTGTATTTAAGCGTATTACAATAAATAATGATATTGTTATAGTGCACACGCCGTCGTCGCCGTCGCCGTCACTGCCGCCGCGCCGTTCCGTCGAGGGTCCCGACCGCCGACGTATTCGAGCTGTCTGTCTCCTTACATTGGCCCCAAGTACCCCCACTAACCGGCCACTAATCATCCAATCGCATTTTTACTACCCCGAATGGCAGATGTTCAGTGTCATCATCATATACGCACACACGCACACAACGCACGGCGCTTTAACATTATTGTATAGTTAATAGGTTAAACAAACTGTAAATTATATGAGGTACAATGATACAGTATATGCGTACGATTTATTATTATGATGCAAATAGGTATAACGCGCGTCTAATAACCGGATCGTCTTCCCTTCTAATGATCGTACAATATAATATAATAACAACGGGTACACGTATTATTAACGTATACAATCATGCAAAATGTATTTAATACAAATACACATTATATTACACCGATATAATAAATGATATGTTTATCATTATATTATATTATCATTTGTAAACAAGTAGGATTTTAGTATTTACCGTTCTTATAAATATAAAGTATGATGTTATAATCTTCTTAAATATCGTTGTTTTTAAACTGTTAATGTATAATATAATTTTTTTTGTATTATAAAATAAATCCCCACCCGGAAAATTAGTAATTATAAGTTTTTTGTTTTTGGAGACGCAATAATACAATACTCGCATGTATATATTTTAAGACACGAAAAATAAGTTAAATATTCTCTAAGTTCCAAAATGTATTCAAGTATGCAAAATAAAATATTTCTAAAAATTCTGTTATTAACAATAAGTCGTCTAATTTGTTATCCCAATTTCGAACTGAAAAATTTAAATAAATCGAAGTGAAAACCTAAAAATCTATACTCTCTTTAAGTCATTTGAAATACAACTGCAGTAAATTTGACACGTATCCGAATATCCCATCCGTTTAATGGAATCACATAAAACAATTCTTTTGAGTTCTATAGTAATCAACCTAACCTATTATTAAGTCTTATATACAGTCAATATAATTATAAAATACGTGTACACTTAGCATAATTATTAAGATGATATGTATAAGGTACACCACTGTATAATGGTTCGTTATAAACAAAGGAATAAGGGTTATTATGTATTATACAATAATAAAAACAAATATTTTATAAAACGATTATATTACATATATCATATAGATATAAGTTATAATAACTATATATAAATATATATAAGCAGTGTATGAATTGAGAGCTTAAAAACGTTGAATTATATCTAATATATAATAAGTACTTATAATATTGCACAATTCATACTCACATCTGTATAGAAAAATTTCAAATTATAAAATAGAATAATGACGATTATTGTAATTATTAATTTATTAAAATATATACAAATAAAAACATTAGTCTAATCGTAAATAAACAAAAAATTGAGCATGTATATTATATTATAAATTTTAGCGTTGCGGTGTCGCAAATATTTCCCGTTCTATGTATATTGTCATTAACACCTATCAATTTTTTATTAAACTTAAATGAAATACAGCAGATTGAGATTTGTTGTTTACCTCAGACTTGGCAGTTTTATGATTATTATTATTATAGAAGGGGATGGCACGATTGCTGCACGAAGCTATATCTGCCATACAGCCCATACACTATTCATACTGCAAAAGATTTATGGAGTAATCTTTTCTTATAAGGACACTTGGCAATTATAATCGTATAGGTACAAGGTAGGTACACTTTTACATTATTATACTTAATAAATAATAATAATATAAATTAAACTCTTATATTTAGGTATTAAATCATTTTTTCGAATTAATCATAGCCTGTTGAATTTTTTGTATAGATTATTATTTATTTCCATATCGTTATAATATATACATAAATGACGTCCGATATTTATGCCGTTTTGTATGCATGTTTTTCCGTATTCGTAGAATTTTAGTGTGTTTTTTTATAGATAACTGCAGTGTGAGTAATAAAATAATTTCCGGTAAATATAAAAAACCGTAAATTTAAACAACTCTACTGCAGTGAACACACGATGACTAAATATAAAGTTATAGACGTTATAGTATATATATATACTTAATACAATTTTTGTATAAAGAGCATTTTATGAGGTTATTAAATCACATTACATAGTTTCAATAGAAAAATTACACACGTGTACTGACTAATGACTATATAATAATATACATAAATAAAATTTAAATAAATAATATATATATATATATATATATATATATTAGCTATTATTACCTATAGAGGTACGTATTTAAAGTATCGAAAAATATAATTGCGTTCTATAGGAAAAAAAATATTACGGAAGTAAAGATATTCTGTAAGAACGAATATTAACTTTGAAGATAGACTTTTGAGTTTGAATTGTATATATTCTAACTAATAAAATGTAAAAATACTTCAATTTTTTTTATTTATAAATGATTTTTTTAAACGTGGCCATTTTAAACTCAAAATATATATTTTATGTGATGTTATATCCTATATCTATAATGTTTTCGTTTAAACGGAATTGGATCTTATTCAATTTTCTTGTTAGTATTTAGTAAGAAAAACGTGAACATTAAAATTTAACTTGTTTTTATATATAGCTTGAAAGTTGTCCAAGTATTCTTTTTCAAAATTAGGTATAAGTATACTTTATATTTATAATAGCGTATTATTACTTATTAATGTATATAAATGTACAAAATATATTTACTTATTACTATATTATTATGTTAGTTTGTATAATACTATTTTTGTAATTTTTACATATACGTTTATTGATAATACTCGCAAGTGTTTATTATAAATTATGAATTCCTTAAAAATATTATGTTTTTTTGGATATAATTTTAGTAACTTAGTTAATAATTCAATTTATAGTTATATGTAACGACCGGATTTTGCATATAATGCATGTTCATATCTTTATAAACAATTGCATGCGGCAGTAAATGTATTTTCATCAATCATATATTTAAATAAATAATATTACAAATTTTCATTTTCCATATTTTCCATAAAAACTCATGTTTTTAGATATTACGTAAATACATTTAAATTATTTTATATTTTGTTATAGTTTTATAATTATAATTGTATATACAATTATTACATAACTATAAATTTGGCCTACAACACAAACATTGAAAATATATTTAAAAATGTAATATTACGTTTCCGTAGATCATTATAATTACCTATTAGTTGGTAGGTAGGTATGAGGTATACTGATTTTCATATCGAATATTTTTATCTTATCTATTTTGTCTAACATTATCGACTTATTGTAATTTGTCAACACTACAGAACATGGACTGATAGACTGATGACTGTAGTTCGAAATTTACATTCGGCAATAGTCATCGTATTATAAAAACCTGTTCGTTTTATGTAACATTGTTTGAGTTATTAGTTACTTTACAATGTTTAAATGTTCAAGTTCAAAATTACCAAAATCGATTGTCATATTATTGTTACTTATTGTTTTTCCAATAACAAATAAATTGTTTATTTTTTCATTACAATCATAAAATATATTGTAGTTTATTTTTTCCATTATTAATGTTTAAATTTGATAATTCTACTATAAATAAATACTAAGTTGTAATAATCAAAAATTATTTTTCATATTTTGTGCTTCTTATGTGCATATTTGAAACTTTTTAAGTGTATCTATATATTTAAAAATGTGAAATGCATATACTCGTAAATCCGGTCTTTAGTTATATTTGACATATATTTGTAACTATTAATAATGTATGTTTATAGAAGTTTCAATTATATGAAACATTATCCTTAATATTTTGCTTAAATTTAAATACGCACTTATAATAATAAATTTAGAAATAATTTCACTATACGTAAGTTATATGATTATAATTGTATTTTTTCATATAATACTTATGTAGGCAATTATTTCCCCAGTCTCATGGTTATATTTCTCTCTTATTATATTTTAGTAAATTAGTCGTATTAATAAATAATATATATAAAATTAGATACATTTCAATTGATTTTAATCTGCACGCCATTGAATACATTTTGTGTTACCAAAAAATGTAAGTGAAAATAAGGATTTTAAGGATGTAGGACAATTTACATCAACCAATATAGGTGCATTTGTATTAGAAAGCTTACTAATGAGTTCTGATTGACTTCCATTGTTAAACAAACGGACAAATCGAACATTAAAATATTATCATTAATAATATACTTAATATTAGTATTTGTCAAAAAAAAAAATTACAAATTTTTATTGGTCCGGCTATAATAAGTATCATATAATTATATTATGAATTATATTACTATAAGATTGACACTGCATTTGGAGATGAAGAGATTTAAGAATATTATTCATATTTCATTGCCGGACATATAAATCAATATAAGGCGATGAAAGCTTACTATGATTTTCACGGAGTATTTAATTGATGTCTTATAATGGCATAAATTAAAAAGAAAAACACTGCAGCAATACTTAATGAGGTTTGAAATATTTCTGAGAATTTGTTGAGTAATTTGTTGAGGGGCTTCCATTTCACCAAGTCACTTTTAAGTATACGTACTAATAAACTTCAACTATACACCTATCAAATATAAATTATTTTTTTTCGTTTCCTCTTAATATTTACAAGAAGATAACCTTGTGGCCAAAAATCATAATAATAATAATTATTATAATAGTATTTACATATCAACACATTCTCCTATACTTATAAATTATAATTGTATGAACCATTATCAATAGTGATAGTTATCTATATAGCATAGGTATAATCAATGATTTTTGATTGTTTTTATTTTGACTTATTATTTTTACATCCACGAACAAAGCCAATTTAACTGTCTATACGTTACTTTAAGATTACATAAGTCACACGTCCATTATATAATTTATATAGCGAACTCTCTCGAAATCTTGTCCGCCGTGCTACACTCGACATTTACTGTCGGTAATCTCCAGGTCTAGGTATTTGTATTTGGTTCCGACCATTTTAATTCGAATAATAAAACATGTAATATACTTATAAAACAATTGATTGAAGACGTTGATTGACATTTTATAGCAATGATATGATTATATTCATTGTATAATATATTTTATCATTTATTTATTTATTTATGTATAGAAGAGTCAAATGCCACTGCTGGGTAACTGCTCGCCTCAAGCATTCAAACCCACGTCTAGTTTGTCACTCCCATATGCTAATTGTAAACTGTTTTTTATATAGTACTATAGTTACTAAAGTAAATATTTTTATTAAATGTTAAAAAAAAAAAAAATTATAAAAGCATTTTAACGATTTCGAATATACCTAATTATATTAATTCGAAAAAAACTTCACATTGTCTACAATACGTACTTTTATTTATTCAATTCGGGCACATTTTTATGCTGTACACAAAAACATGCACATACATCAAATAAAATATGTAATTAAAATTATTTAGTTCTATTTAAAGACATGATCTATTTCTATTATATCAACTGACGTAATAATTGTTACCATATTTTCGAACAATTTATTAGGTTTATTAGAGTTGTGTATGATATTTTCATTGTTTCATATACTCGTAATATGGTACTATATAAGTTGTTAATTTTGAAATAATTAATTTATATACTTAATAATACGAAAAAATACAATTTTTTGCGTGAACAATTTTTAGTTTTACTAACTTTTTTTAACAACAACGATTTTTTCAAAAAATTCAAAACAAAATGTATACAAAAATAGAAAATACAAATATTAACATTAAAAAAAAAAACAAATACAAAATGTGGCCCAAGGGCTCAGCAGCATATTCAATTTTGTAATATTGAAATAATTGAAGAAAGTATATAATTTTGAGTCTGTCTAAATGTGTGAGACATTGTAAACAATAACAAAACAAAACGTATTTTAACGTAACAAATATTAAAAAAAAAAAAAAAAAAAAAAAAACAAATACAAAATGTGGCCTTATAGAGCTCAGACAGCATATTCAATTTTGGAATATTGAAATAATTGAAAAAAAGTATATAAATTTTAGTCTGTCTCAATGTGTGAAAAAATGTTAACAATAATCAAAACAAAACGTGTAAACACGAACAAAAATAATTATCCTTTTAAAAAAGGAAAAACAAGAAACGAAATAAGGTAAAAAAAAGGGGGAGGGGAACATCGGAGGGAAGACACAATAAACTGGGAGGGGAGATACTGGATGGCGAAATGGGTGCATAAAAAGCGTGTAAGATAAAAAGGCTATACTGGTCACCTGTGTAGCATTCTCGCGACCGGTCTCGCGGGCGGACGAGTGTCGCCGGAGCGTTTGCCCGGGAGCGCGATTCGACGACCATCGTGACGGCAGGCGAGTCCCGACAACTTCGGCTTCGGGAGCGACGGCCGACAGCGAGCGGCTAGTGCGCGATGTGGTGCGCGTCGACGGTGCGGATATGATGACGACTCCGGCGACGGACAGCGGAGACCGAAACGCACGGGGGGAACGAATAAATTGATGCTGCAGAATCGGCGACTACCGGAAGCGTGACTCGACCGACGGAATCGCCGCGGGACGAAAAAGAGAGTCGGCGGACCGCGTCACAACGCGTCGCGGCCCCGGACTCTCCGTAGATCTCGTCCCGGCGGTCCCGTCGGCCGTGTCTGCATCCGGTGGCGGCCGGAGTCGCGCGCCGCCCGACCCTGAAACACTGAGTTTCGCGGGTCCGGCGGAGCTGACTTCCGTGTTCCTAGCTACAATCATCACTCACCCCGTGCGCAGCAAAGTCTCCACCGCCGTCGTAACGAGTCGCCATCACCGCCGCGTCGATGGTACAGCGGTCGAGGCGGAGTCGTTGCCTTCGCCGGTACAGGCTAACCGCCGTCGTCGTCGTCGTCCGTCGCTCCGCCAAAACTGCCGGGAGCCCGCCGTGCCGCCAGAGGGTCGATCGCATCCACCGCCGAGCATTCGTCTCCGGCGAACCCGTCGCACCGCGAGTGGTCGGAGAACGCGCGCAGGCGATTTACCAGCTTAACGCACAGTCCGTGTGCTCTTTCCAGTATCTATTCCCCGACCCCACGCGTCGCCGTCTTCTTCCAATCCGACGTCTTCGGTCAGGGAGGCAGTTAGGGTTTAACCGGCCCGGGTGCAACATATGCATCGAAAAACTCGCCGGAGTCGTTTCCACGCCGTGGAGAATCTACTCCGACGGCGTGGAGCGAGTTGCGGCATGGCTACACCAGGTTGAAGCCAACCTACTAAATCTCCGAACATATTCCGTACTTCTTCTCCTCTGCAGACCGGTAGTATGTCCATATCGTTTACTTCTGCGTCAACATCCGCCAGCTCGACATTGGAAATGGTGGCCGTCGTTCCTTGATCAACGGTTAAATCGATGGACTGCAACTCCATTTCCAATGTCGGCGCGTCTCCGCCCAGCAACAGATCTTCTTCCCTCGTTGGAAGCATGTCCACATCTGTTACTTTTGAGTCGCCGTCAGCCAGTTCGTCGTCAGAAACGGCGGCAGCCGTTCCTCGATCGAGGGTCAACTCGACCGACTGCACTTCTGTTTCTGACGACGACGACGACGACGAGTCTTCGCCCGACAACGGATGTTCTTCGCAACACACTGTCTGCAATAAATCTTCCATCACGTCTTGCACAATTTCGTCAACGTATGATTTTAGTTCTTGTATAGATTGATCAATGAACTCCTCGAAGTCAGTAATATGTTTATCCATTTTATATTGTTGTTATATACTGTGATGTTATTAAAAGTGTGGTAGTGTAGCGATAGTTTGGACTAGGAATTGTAAATGAACTTTTATAATATTGTCCGACAACGAAAAAATTGAAAATCTCCCTGACGACGGGTACAGTATTGTTTATTACTAGCCAACGATGAGGCCCGTATGTCCGTTATTTTTCCAAAGACCATTAAGACATTGTTTAGACATTGTTAAAATGTTAAACATTTTATATTACCTACTTATTAAGTATAGATACTATATAATATTTTAAAATAAATTTGTGGTTAGGTCTGACTGTAACCGTTTTCTATGTTTTATTTCTTTTGATTTAACTCTAATAAATGATATATTTTTCCGATAAACAAAGTTTTTTCCAATTATTTTAAATTTAATACAATGACAATCGAATAAACCTATTATTATTTATTATCAATATTATATTATTTTGTATAATTTAATACAATTTAAATAATGTATTGCTGTGTATAATACATATATCATATTACGACTCTGCAGGTCTAAACCATCGTTTCTTCCTTGAATTCCGTTACGGCATGTATAGCTCTTGGCTGGAAGATGGATAAATAAATGACGATCCACACGCTCTTCATCATATCAAAGACATACGAAAAAGTTCTCAAATACATGACGAGATACGTCAGAAATTGAATGTATTACAATTTAATTTAAAATTGTATGGTTTTATTACTATTGTTTTTTTTTGTCTTCGCGCATCTTTTAATTACCAGTGAAAATTTTTATAATATTACGTTTAAAGAGCTTGATACACGCCTAGAACTAAACCACAAAGAACCGAAAACCCTTTAAAACTAATAATTGTATTTTTAGATAGAAGTTTTACGACTCTTAGGTTCTTCTTGATTTCAATAAATTTAATAAAACAGATTAACGCTGTCGGTACTTTTTATGTGTACCAGATTTTTCGGAACTATAAACAGCACACAAAAACATCTATGGTACGTTTCATGTATTACTTCGCTGTTTATAACTTTGTATAGCACACAAAAACAAACCGGTGATAACGTGCTTACGTTACGAAGCAACGTTGATCATAACGGACACTATAAAAACGTCCCCAAAACGTTATGAAACATTCATTGCACAGTGGGACACACACTTAATTATAGTCTTAAGTTATCACCAATAATGACTATATATAAATATGTTTATGATTCAGTATTTGTATAATAAACAAGTGACTTACAGAGCTACAATACCCAATAGGCTACTATTGTTATAATATTTAAATTAAATTATGCTTTTTTAATATATTATGTAGTGAGACGTTAATTTGATTCTATTAACAAATGATTTTAAGTATTTACCTAATATGTAGTTTTAGTCTAATGGCAATGTGTATACAAACAAGGCGATTTCCACGATTATACGACTGTATTATTTCATAACGATAATATACAGCAACATTGATATTCAAAAATTGTTGTTAATTCTTGTAGATAAAGCTTCATAATAGTCTTATATATATATAGTTACAAATAAATAAATGATATATATATATATATATATATGCAATATACCCTATGAGGAATTAATAATAATTACAAAAAAATACTATTAAAACCTCGACGCTACGACATGTCCTATGTGTGCATATATTATAGATAGTAAAAATAAGTACTCGAGAGTAGTCGAGTGAGTATATTACGTATATGTTTATATTTTATATACTATATGTGTATGGAGTTTATATATATTATATGTAGGTATATTAAACACTTATTGGAGACGTAAATACTTAGACATACTAGGCGTAACCCGAGTAAGTATTACTAACTACTTGCTTTACAAACAAATAATAATTATTTATTTAAGTGTTCGGGCTGTATAATATTGTTCGCAGTCCACGGCAGAAGCACTTTACGATTACGGAGTGTTATAGGTGTACCTGCTATATTTCTGGTCGGTAAAACGTTATATGGTCTTGAGCAGTAGTCAGTAATTACCTATCTAAATATCTACCTATATATGACAACAATAACCTCCAAGTCTCCTGTTTGGCCACCGGTGCACTCGGTGCAGTATATTATATGGTAAAAAAATACCAATTCGTTAGTCATCGATACGCGTATATTACGTCTTCGTCGTTACTCGGCATGAGTGGCTACAATGTTTTCTTATCCACACATGGCTGCAAAAATCCAAAAGGTTTGACATAAGCCAAAAGCCTAAGACTCAAGGACAACGTCAAAATTATTCGACAGATTTCGACATCGTCCGGCCTTCATAGTCTGTGTCCAGACATCTTTAGGAGGTGTATCGGACTCGTATGGATTACTCATAATCACATGCATGCAAATTATATTTATACGAATTGGGACTCGCCAAACACACAATATTAACTGCGTAAAAATATATACATAATATAATATATTAACAATATGTGTGATAAGTGCTGTTCATACAGTGTGCATGATGGGTATATTTTACGCTCCACGCGTTGCCCCTATACACAGAATATATGCAATATATTATAAATAATATGTACATTATAATAAGTAATAACACACCGTTTAGAGTATATTTAACGTAAATACTGTATTATATGAGACGTGGTCTTATCTTATCTCATTCTAAACACTACACTGGGGTGAGGTTATCACTAAATCTGTCAAACAGACCCCAAGCCAAACCATCGACGTCGGCCGTCCCCTTTTGTATAAACTAAAAATAACACACGTGTGCGCGTATGTGTGTGTGTGTGTACGTGATGATTCGGTTCAGAGTGTTTGTTTTGGTTTATCGGGCCGGCAGAAGAGATAGTGAAGCGTCGCACCCCTACCCACGTCCACACGGAAGTCTATTTGTTATTCGGTCTGGAAAAGAGCAATTATATGCGTATACGTGTACACACGTAATAATATTATAAAATATTATATACGAACAGTTCATTTTAATTCATATTTTATCTCAGTTGTTTTGCACCTACAACGATACACCTCAGAGCTATAAGTTATAACCACATGTATTCCATAATGGTATATACGACTGTGAAGGTATATATAACCGTCATTGAATATTGTTCTCACTCTTCAGAACTCATGGTAATCGAAGTATATTTAATACACGAGTATGCGCTTAATATTACGGTCAGTGATTTTTATTTTTTTCCCGAGACAACGAAGAAAAACAACCCCGTATCTACAATATTAAAAGTATTATCTGTAGTTCTATACGCCGCGACCAGAACCATCACGATACGAGTATACGACTGTGTTCACTGCACGGACAGATATGCGTGAAATACCTAAAATGTTCCTATATCCGTGCGTATATATAACGTATAATGATAATAATACGATTGTTATTATTGCCGTCCTCGTCGAATGTTGCACGTAGCGAAACTGGAAACGTCAAGAAATCAGTGCGAATAACGGCTGTATAGCTATATAGTGAACGGTGAGTAAGCGGGTATAGACGTCTATAATATGTGTACTCTCGTTTCTCGATTTATATAGAGAGAGGTTAATGTTATACGATTATTATGTGTATAGTCGACATGCCTATACGTTTTATATACACACATATATAGGTACTACTTGTATGATAATAATATAATATAGGTACCTATATACATTACGATATTTACAACGAGAACATTCTTTAGATAGCTACACGTTTCTATATATGCGTGCGTATACATGTATATTATATTGTTGGTAATCACATAAAACGCGCGTACGCGACCGTTCTTTTTAATGTATGCAAATGAATTCTGTATTATTGACGCGTGATTGACAGTGTGCGCGCAAGAATGACATTTTATATTTATGTACAGCTGGGTGTATATCTGTGACTTTCTCTGGAATAGTCAATCGTATTATATATTTTTTAAGTATGATTTCTTAAGGTAGTTGAACTGTGTATATCCGAGAGCTTTTCAGCACTATAGCAGTTGTTCTTTACATAGATTTGGTGTGTATTGGTTTTGATAAAAGTACCTACTTACTTGAACTGAAATAATAATAATATTACAATTTTAGGCTTTGTTTCTATTATATTATGTTATATAAATAAAAGATAACCAATACAATATTAAGTATCGATTTCTTTAAGAGTAGGTTTTGGTTAAAATTACTATTGTTTGATGGTATTTTAAATGGATACAACTTTAAGTAAATAAAGTACTAAAATATAAATAAATATACACTACTAAGCAGGTTAAAGAGTAATTTGAGAAGAGAAATAATACGGTCATACTCTATAACACTATATTTTTACTTACCTATATCACGAGACATAATTTATAATATTATAGCATGACGTCTTATTGTGTACAGTGTACGTGACCAGATTGCCATGTATTGTAAATTGTAATACAATGTAATAAACGCCTATATGATGACGTGCGAGCGGCAGTTCGATACAATTTATATTATAAAATGCAATACAAGTTTATACCAACAATATAATACGATGAAAATTCTTCAATGAATCTGACTGTTCTTTAAAAAAAAAAAAATACATTAAAAAGAAATTTCGATCTAAAGAAATAATTTTGTTTTTATTATATACAATATGATTAATGAATGTAATAAATAATAATGATGATGAATAGAATAATTCTGCAAAATATTTGCGCGATAACTTATCTTTTTAACACTATTTTAACATAAAAATCTTATCCATTGGGTGTGTATTTGAAATTTCTTATTTCGACATGTATACCTATAGCTTACCGGGCTATACGATATAATAAGTGCTGATACTCCATTTTTGGGAAATACGTGATACATTAGGTAATTAATGAGCGAACGGCAATGGTGATGCATACAATAGTAATATATAATATGTATAATCGTATGTAAGTTTCCCTAAGTATACCCCTAAATACACAAAATATAAAATGAATATAAAATATAAATATATACTTTCGTCCTTCGTATGGCCGGATTGACGAGTTTGTACCTACTTAATTATACTCGTTATTAATACGAATTTAGTTTATAATAATGATTACGATGTACGAAAAATTAATTCGTTAAATAAAAATGTTTTTAAACAAAAATTTAGAATCCTAAGAAAATAATGCGTTATATGTATATCGAGAATTTCGTAAGGTATAATTAAAGTTTCATTTTATAATTAGTAAGATAGAGTTTATTGAACAGAGGCGGCCAAAAAAGTTTGGCGACCTACTAAAAATATACTTCACCTTTGAGGATCGACTTCCATAAAAAACCTAACCACCATGATTTGATTATTTTCGTGTGCGTAGCCTAAAAATAAATTATAACACGATCGACTTTGAAATCGTTTGCGATCGACCGTTTGGCCGCCCCTGCTATAGAAGATATGACAAATATATAGGTACCCAATTTCAACTGAAGAAGCCAGAAGTAAACGATAATATTTGAGATGAAAATAGAAATGTACGATAATTTAAAATGTATTATAATACATAATCTATTTACCTGTTATATCAAGCGTGTTATTTGGGGGGGGGGAGGATTGTTAACAGAGAGTATTTTGGAACCCCTATAATTTTCTGACGCGTATTGGCCTGCCATAAAATTTATAAACATTCCGACAGCTGATGCATAAAAGTTAAAATATATTATGTGAACCATAATATGCATGAAGGTAATGTTCAATATTGTTATGCATAACAAAACTATTTCCAACTTCTAACTTACCAATTTATCTCACATTCATTAAAATATAAAATTATTAACCCTTCGCCCCATACATATGACATACACAATACACGCATAAAATACATGTATTTACTTCGACAAAAAAAATTGGCCTGCTTAAATTTCGAAACTCTTAAAAAGTAAAAAAGCTCTACCAAACCCTACAGCATGATTACTGATTATAGTTCACTGTTCACCAGCAGATCGCTTAATTATGACAATATCAAAATACATTACAAGAATTTTACGACGAAGATTCAAACAAGTTTTCGTATTAAACCCATTTTCAGATCGTTAAAATTTCACGATCTAATTCTTTTTACCCACAGTATCTTTACGCAGATACTCATAGTATATAACAAATTAATAACTGTGTGTTATTTACTCACGTTCGTAATAATACATAATATACCTATTATACTTTTATAACTATCATATCTTTACATATACACGCAAAAGAATGGAGAAGTTTGTCTTTTTCAGTAACGGTCGACGTAAACTATTGTATTTATGTATAACGATTGGTCCATTCTAACACTATAGTTATATTGGTGTTTATTATATTCTATTATTATAGCATTATACTATGTTGTACTTTTGTCGACGATATAACATTTGTAAAACGCGTAAAGAATGTATATGGAGTGGTTCATTTGACTTAAGTCACTCACTCACTCACTCACTCATTATTTCAGAAAACATTAACCATCATTAATTTTATTATTAAAAAACGAATGCATCAACGTTTTTGAAAATATTTCTTTTGCATAAATTTAAGTCACTACACAACAATATTCATATTCTATAGCAGAATATTAATCGATGTACTCATATTTGGATATATGTATAACAATTTAATTTAGGACAAGTTATTTATTGATTATAAACATTTAAAGTTTTAGAAAAACTTTGTTTCAATTACGATTTGAAAAAATATTTTCTAAAACGTTAATAGTTTTTGTAATAAAGAGTTTCTCGTGCCAAATGGATCACTCTGTGTGTTATTTCGCGAGTTCCGTGAATAAAAGGACGTGTATGTATAGTATATACGCTCGTTAAACAAAATTAAACAATATAATAACTAATAAGCAGTAATAAGTGTGTTAAATTTCCTGTTTCTAAACATATTTCAGTACAACGCAATAAACTGTAATTCCATGTACAAATAAAAATAAATTGGAAATTTTGTATTTTATAATTGGTACTCATTTGTTAATAATGGCTATTATTACCTCCGAGTATATAGATATCGCAAAATATCGAACGTTAAAACACGAGGGGAAACGTTTCGAATAAAGATATATATATATATATATATATTTAAACCTGTGTATAAATGTTTAAGAAAACTCAAGAATCGAATCCGGTAATTTTGTAAGGATACGAAAAAATTATTATCCAAGAAACTTTTAATGACATTTTAACCACTATATACAGTATGTATAATTAATAGCTGTTATTCAACCATCTTTCTCAGGGGAGCTTTTTTTTTTTTAGGGCGATATACATAATAAATCTTATTTACCTGCCATAAAATATACAAAAACGATAACCGATGCATAAAACATAAAAGTCAAAATATATTATGATTATTATAAATTATAGTGATATGTAGACTGTAGGAGCAATATAATATGTACAGTATGTATACACAGGTAATGTATCTTAAAGGGATTATTGGCATAGTAGTAAAATACATCGTATGTCAGGTTACATTTCCAACCTCAGACTTTTTTTTAATTCATAAAAATTAAATAATTATAACCTTTCAGCCACATATATTTGTGTTTTTTTAATATCACGAAGAAAGTGAACTGACAAAGAATTAGCCTGCTTGAACTTCGGCACTGCTATAAAAAAAAAAACTCAAATAATGCCACTAATCTATGAACCCGCTATTGTATAAGAATATATAGTGTACACTGTACATAGACTTTAGGTTAGATACAAAATAATATATATTTTATTGTGTGTGTTAAAATGAGTATGGACAAAGACTGAAGTCTAAAACTCTGAAACATTAAGAAACCGCATTCCTTTGCTCTTACAGTAAAATAATGATAACTATCTCTTCCCACGCACTTCCGTTACGTATAAATATATTATTACTTAATATTGATTGTAAGTATAAATACTATTTTGTGTTAACAACCAATTACGTACCTGTCATATCTATATTAAATTATACAACACGGATTTTATCATCTGCAGTCATTTTAGATGTTTTTATGATTTATTTATTTAACACGAGAAAGTATCAACTTTCAGCTATATAACATGCGCGTCATACGCGTACGAGTAGGCGTATAAGTATAAACATAAAGGTAATATTATTATATTAGGTTGAATCTGAGCACATAAATATTCCACTTATATAAAATAACATATATTTTTGATAAATGTACCTATGAACGATCAAAAAGCGGTTTTTAGACTTTTTCGATACAAATGTAGATTTTTTATCGTTATTTTGAATATATTCTATTCAAGTAAATAAATCTCATCATTCAACATAGTAAATGCATTGATTATTCATATTCGTCGAAATATTTATTATTTATCGTAATTCTAATAAATATATTGCATGTTTTATGTTTCAATCAAACTGATCAAAAGAGTGCATTGAGTACAAGACTGTAAAGTGTACAAAGATTTTTTTTTATAAAATTATAATAATTTTGTTTATTTGCCCTTTCTTATTACTATTATAACTCGACCATTTCTAAAATAATTAAACATCATGAACGATTGCAATAAATCGTAACTATAGATTACTACAAATGCATACTAAACTATAATGAAGATAATATTATGACTTATAATTGTGAAAATATATACGTAGTACCTATACCTTTAACGTTAAACGCAATCAGAACAAAGAGAAAAATGAATTTAGATAAAATGGAAGAGATGATTTTTGACAACAAAGGGGGTTGCCATGACTATATACACATTGGCAAAATTAAATTATTTGGAAACAATATATAGGTATAATACGCATCAGTGTTCAAACTATATAGATCGCGAAAAAAAAAAAAAAACTAGAACAATTTATAAAATAAGGACATTTTAGTCTGAACTTTTTCGCTAGATATATATGATCCAATTATATTTTCCTTTACTCTGATTAAATGGTTTTGTATAATAGTAATTCACCAGTAGGTACAAATAATACACAATATATAAATGAACAATCAAAAGTCGCACATATTGATAATGTTTAATTATTTTTTATATGTTTATAATAGTTTTATTATTAAATGTACCTTAAGTTTGAGAGGTATTAAAAAAGTTTTTGGTAGCTATATATATACGAGTAGGTACGACAATCCATACTTGTCGGAACACAACACAGAACTGAAACTGCATACTAATTGGGGGAGTTGGGAAAGACTTCAGATAAGCAAATATAATATGCAAGAGAAACACACCAAAAAAGTTGACCGTTTAAAAATTAGCGAACCCGCATAGTTTGAAAACGGCTGTATCAAAGGCCGGTCGACAGAACACTTCAATAGTGGACAGTCGTACCGCGAATTGGGTGGCTGTAGTTGACAGTGCTTTTAGACCACGTAGCACTGCATTAGACTGGTTGACGGTTGTGGACAAAAAGGAGTTTCGTGACGAGACTTTGAGATGAAACTTCTCGAAATTTACGGTGATGATTCTAATCAGCGCACCTATACTCATCTTTAATTTGCAAAGTTTTCAATCATATTTTTCTAACGCAATTTCTTAAGTTGTGTATCATTTTTTTTTTTTTTTTTTTAATTAAAATGGCTTACTAAATACTATGATAAAACTCGATTTTTAAACAATATTAACACAAATAAATTAAATATTTATTGATACTTGTTAAATTAGTATTTTTTGACACATAGTTTTTTGGGATTTTCTCATAACTAACTCATTCCCATCACCGATAATAAACCGCAAATAAAAAAATGTTTAATTCATTAATACAAAATGCCATCCTATTTAAAATATTATAAACATATATCTAATAAGCAAACGTCTGATAAACTTTTGTTGACAGAATTACATACATTGAAGAATAAATCAAATAAATTAGTAAACGATGAACAGTTGTCGATGAACGAAAATAGTGTAGAGCTTAAGACCGTTATTGCCTTATTGATATATTACGTATAGTTGTTGAAATGCTTAATAGGTCTTATAACGCGTTGAACACTATAACGTACAGAACCTTGAAAAACCATTGAAATACGCTTAAAATAATATATTAATCTCTAATACGTATTTGTGTTGCCTATAAAATAAACGATTGTCGATATAATTTTTACTAAACATATTTTCGTATGTTTGCGTATGTGCACGAGAGATACAGAAAAGAACTCTAGTTACGTCGTTCGTAGGATAACTCCTGTCAGACGTTTGAACTAAGTGAAGCTGCAAAGTTTCGGATCGATTCCTGCAGTTAATTCACGTTACGGCCAATCCGGCCAATCACACCCGGAATGGTCTTTAACCAGATACCGGTACCCTCGACTCAACCTGTACACTTTGCTGAATCATCAGGCATGGTTTGAACTGTAGCCCCTGACTTCAACTATACCTACCCCGGCTGGCTCCACCCATTAGTAAAGCGTCGTCGCCACTGCATCCACCACCACCGATGAAATCCAGTTCACCGGCATTGGTCTAAATTGGTTAAAAAAGTCAAATTTTTCTCTTGTGCCGGGAAAAAACTTATAATCTTATTCCAAAGACGACAGAGAAATTGAAATCTGTTGTACATTAAACCCGTCTGGAGAGCAAAAATTAGAAAACCGATTTTGGCTCCTAAATAAAAGTTAAGTCATTATAAAGATTATAAACAAAAGAAGAATGCATAAACACTGTACATTTTTATAATAATGTATAGTTGAAACTTGTAGTTAATATATACAATTTATTAAATATACAACTTGATATGATATTGAAATAATTTCTACACTATAAAATTCTACAAATTTAATAATTATATTTGTTTATACACGTAAAATACTTTTACACCAAATTATACGCATTGTTGTTGTGTAAGACAATGTCGTGTTATCATTAATTATTATGATTATCCATGCTGCCGATTTGAAACTTTAGTACTTTATATTACATCATAATAATACTATGACACTTGACTTTTTAACACTAATAATTGATTTATTATTTATTTTATTTTTTTATGTTTAATTTAAACATACTTAATTAATACAATTGCTAAATTAGTATTGTTCAATACGGCATATAGTGGCTTTTCTTCGAGATCTTCTCAATTAATTATAATCATTACATTGCTTATTATAGATACTTAAAAATAAAAACAAAGTTTGATTCATTAATATAGAGAACATAAATTTCCGTCCCAATTAGGATGCTATAAAAATTAATTCAAAATAACATATCTATTATTAGGTAACGGATATTTTGGAATTTAAATCATATACACGACCCACAGAAAATATTACTATATAATATTATATACATTTGATAACTAACCATATAATACTTTGGATTTCGTATTAGGAAATGTATATGACGTATAATCTGCACGACCACGTCCAAAAATTTGAGCGTTAAATTACCTATAATGTTTTAGCGTTGTTGTTGAAATGAAATGTAAATCGCTATGAAAATTCCAGCAATCTGTAACACCCATTTTCCACACGATGCCATGTGAACATGCATATCTCTCGCATATGTCATATATATTATGTATCATGTCGTTCTTGCTCTATTCATGAATATTTCATTCGTTATTAATACGTTAATTTTTTTTATTTTCTATTATTTCTGTGGCCTCGGCTTTACGCGCGTATCCCACTGTACATTCCAAAAAAATTGTCTTTATATCTACATTTTACGTGTATCTGTTGTACGCTTGTGTGTATCATTATTTCATGTAATGTATTTATCATATTATTATGGCGTGTTTATATAGCACTTAATGAAATGTTCTCTTTACATTTTTTTTTATGACTCATTTGAGCGCCAATATAACAGCTGTATCGCGTTACATTATAGTTTTCCATTAAACAACGTGTTCGTTGTTATTATATATATAAATAGGCGTTTTGTTTAGAGTACATTTATGCATTTCGATAATGAAATTGGCCGATTGCCATTTTGGAACGTTTGTTTTAGAATTTCTATTTTGAACGTTTTCATGGCCTCTCACTCGCTCATAAAAACAAAGTCAAAAATGTTAAACGAATTCAGGGATTTTTGACCATGCCAATGCCAGTATCTATGAATAGAGTTAAAAAAAACTATTTCTATGAGTAATTACTCAAAATATTTAATTTTAAAGTAGGAAACAATATATATATATATATATGTAAACCAGTAAATTAGTTACATAATAATTATTTGCTAGTTAAAAAAATAAAAACATTTAAATATTCAACAACATAATTCCTTATAATGGTAAAATATTGTATAAACGTATAGTATAAGTAGATATCAATAATAAATAAATAATTTTAAAAAAGGCCGCACGCTAAGCAAAAATTACATACCTACTTAAGAGGACATAAAGTTGCCATTGAAGGACAAAGAAAAAAATATGAAGTAAAAAAAGATATACAGTAAAATCCCGTTACAACGAACTCCAGGGGACCAAATTTTTTTTTCGTTATAACGAAAATTCGAATAAGCCCTTTATAAGCCCTGCTTTTGGGCAGGGGACTTCTATGACTTTCGTTATAACGGGATTTTTCGTTGTATTGGTATTCGTTGTAACGGGAATTTACTATATTTACTACTTATACATATTATTTTATCTTTAACTCAATAAATGAATAAAACCCAAAATATTTTGTTTAATATTTAGATACTTAGTACTCATTACTATTATTTAAGGATGGTAATTTTCAATAACTTATAATAACATTTTACATTTAGTTGATGTAGGTATATAAAAATACAAATTATCACATAAAACTTATACATAATTTATATTTTATACTATACCTAAATAATAATAAATTGCACACTATTACTAAAATGCTTTTTGCTTACACTATATCTATAGCTTATATAAGTACAAATTATTTTTAAGTACTGGATACCTTTTTTTTTCTGCAATTCCAATACAGTATACAGTATTCATTAAATAGTAAGTAAAATGATAAGTAATATACTTATTATTTTATTTATTATTTAATGTAAGTATTTCAATTATATTTGGATTAAATGGTATTATATGATAATTATTTAAAAATACATTTTTTCTGTTGCGCTTAAAACAACATTTGTATTTAAAGATCGGTTCATCAATTACACTCCTTATATATTTTACCGTTAGTAAACTTGCAGTGATTTCGCTTAAATTTTATTTTTAGGTATGAAAAATATGTTTTACCCAGTCTAATTCCATCAACACATACGAATTAAAAATTAAAAATGTATATTGTATGATTGAAAAATTGATTATTGAGTGAGTGGTTAAATATTTTTTGTTTAAAAAACAAAAATAGGTAAGTACATTCTTACATTTAAAGTATTAACAGTTGATTTGAAGCCAATATATTCTATAACAGTATCAGACTTTTATGAAACGTGTTCAGAAGTATGAATTAAAGTTATTTTATTTTATTTTATTTTACGGGCTTATAGCCCTTTGACAAAAGTAAATATATTTAAAAATCTTAAAGTGATAACAAATAGTTTCAAGTATACAAACATATATTACAACGATGCTAATACGCTAATATGTATAGGTATGTGCACAAAATAAAAATAAAAGGAAGAATAATTATGATTAACATATATGTATATCAGATATCTAAGGTAAGTTGGGAGACATCGACACTGTCAAGTGATAATAGTCTTGTAATAGGTTCGTTAGCTCAATAATTAGAGGTGCCTATAGAGTGGAACATAAAATACCTATATATATATATACACGAAATCAACTTTTTATTTTTACAAGCTTAGCCTAAACTAAAAGTTCATTATTCTATGTTTTTATTTTGTTTAAGTAATGTAATTAAAGTTGTATATTGATATAATAGTAACCATGATCTCTGAAAATAACCAAGTGCAATTAGTGTATGTACAGGTCATTTTAAGCGTAATTGATTAACTCTCAATTGTTATGTTTAACAAAATAACACTATAAAAGGTATATGATTGAACGGGAAATAGATGAGTAATGCATTCTGTCGAATAGAGTATACCAGTAAACATATAATGATAATTAAATATTATAAAGTTATAAATTGTGTCTTTTTTTTATTTATACCATAATAACTTAATAATGTGAAAATAAATCAAAACGTGCAGCAATTGTATGCTTAATTAACATATTCCGTTGCTTGTATTCGTGTGTTTTTTATTTAATTTTTAATTTTTATTTATTCACAAAGAAGAATGAACCACTTAACATATTTGAATATTTGACTATATGCGTTGAGCTATTTAATTTAAATCATCGAAATTTCGATTGAAAACTATCGATAATGTTGTTTAAATTAGTTTCCAAATAAATAGTTAAATACAAATATAATTTTATTATAATATTTTTTATTAAATATAAGACTCATATCAATTATGATTTTGATTTTCGAGAACGTATTTATAACGAGTACTTTATCCGTGCATGATATTATATTTGTTCGTTATTTTATATTTACTTAACAATGTCGTCACTGCGTGTAAAAAATAAAATTGCAACTACAACACAATTTATTACGAAATTTAATCAGGTACGAAATAGGTGAATAATACTATAATAATAATTATGATACACGTGTTGTTTGAATTAACTTTCAGGTTTAAATTGCAACTGAGCAAAACATAGTTTTATTGTATCATTGCTTAATGGCCTATATAGCTTGTGTAATAACATTTTTTAGAAGGTTATTATAATACTGTTTAACTGTTCAAGTACCTACAGACTATAGTATAACATGATATATTGTAAAATAATAACATAAGTATTATAATATATATATTATATTAGAATTAAATTTGTTTGGAATTTAAAAGCCCTAATGAGTAATGACTATTGAGTAAGCAATTTTTTAAAAACATAATATTTAAAATGTGTATAATTTTATTTTTAATTATATTAAAAATAAAAACGATGTTTATTTAGTTTATTTGTTAATGTTATAAACTATTATGTTATTATAATTCCCCAAAAAATTGTACCTACATAAATCAAAGTAAAATGTAAAAATAAAATAATACTGTAAAATAATAATTGTTAGGTATAATAAGTAAAGTTTAAATATTTCTCTTTTGTTTTTACCAAATTTGACAATCTTTGTTAAAATATCTATATTTATTTTTACGAAATTGTACGTTAAGTTTTTTCTTTAATTGCATAACATTGAAATAATATGCTTCACATATAATATAATACCAATTATGACCTTAAACGACTTAATCTATAACAGTGTTTCCCAACCATGTATTACTCAACGCCCCTTTTAGATTTTAAAAATCTCATACCAGCCCTCCTCAAAAAAAAATCAATTTTTTCAAAAGATTAATGTTTTATTTTTTAATAAGCTATTTAATTAAAGAAAAAGTATAGTTTAACATTTTAACGCTACAATTTAGTTAATTTTATATTTAAATACCTACTTAATAGGAATACTAAGAATAAAAAAATATGAATTAAAAAAAATTAAAATAATAATATAATATTAATATGAATTATTTAATTTGATTTCGAATTTACTAATATAAAATAAAACACAAAACATACTTATGTGACTAATGACTGCTCTGATTCTGATGGTTTTCTGCTAACGAAATGGTATCTGGCTCAATAGATGTCTGCATTAGTACGATAAGTCCGATAAGACAATAATAACGTCAAGTGCCTACCTAGTACCTAGATTCTATAGTCTGTTAAGATAATTATTTTGGTGTTATTTAAGTGTCCGTAAATATATTATACGTATATCTACATAATTCTGTTACAGAATGGCTTACAGTAGTTTAAAAAACTTTGAAATACATAATATGCACTATATATTTTTTAGCGTTTGAAGTTAGAACTATTATACAATTTGTCAAAATTCCATACTAATAATAGAAACTTAATTCCGTCTCCGTTCATTCCGTTCACAATCGTTTTTTATTGTATATAACCCATATAGTTTATTGTAATCATTGAAAACATTAATTATAAAAACATTTTTTTTTCTTTTTATTAACAATCTAAATTCTAAAGTTATAGTATAGTAAACACTTATTGAAATGAAATAAAGAGTTTAGAGTAAAGAAATTAATTAAATAATTTTAAATTTAATATGCTGAAATAATACGTATCATTACAATGCGAATTGCAAACCGGAGGTTAAATGGTAACTATTTTGGTCGTCTGCTCGCGTAAAATGGCTGTGGTAAAATGAAGCTACAAAAATTAAAACATTTAAAACGATATTAATCTGAACGTCTGAACACGACAGTCGTCAAACGGTCAAGCATAGTTACAATAAGAAATCAACCAAATTAGAAATAAATATAGAAAATCAGGGAGTCTCTATTGGAAAACCATTTTCATACTACAATACTACATAATAGTGTACTACGCGAAAATATAAGATAACGACTAACGAGAATTTACAATTAAATGATAACTAGTAAACTAATATAATATAATATTATGAACCGTAATAATATAAGTGTATCATATTATACGTATTATATTATTATTAAATTCCCCTGTTATTTTTTTGTTTTTTGATTTGGGTGAGGGGGTCATGACCCCCTGGACCCCTCTCAGCCGCCACTGATTCTGTATATTACATTTGGTATTTTATTCTACGCAGTTATACATTTCATTGCAATCAGTTTTAAACAACAAAAATGCAAATGGAAGATGAGCGCCTCCTTTAGCGCCCCTCTCAGAAAGCGCCCCCTTTAGAGCCCCTCACAGAAAACGCCCCATTCATATTAAAAAATGCTCTACAGTGGGACTACAGCGCCCAGCGTTGGAAATCACCGATCTATAAAATATGATCTAAAAATTGTTAAATGTTGAAATGTGATCAGAGCACAAATATGCTCTAGAACAATTCATATTATATATTTTAATCACACATTCGTAAAACATACATTGTGTGCTTACTATTAACATACATTTTACCGATAACATTATGCAAATACATACAAATTTAAGCCCACAACTAATGAATATTGAATAGACTATATATATTTGAGTATAGATTTTAAATATAATAGGTAGGTCGTATAACTGTATAAGTATACATATCATATAATATAATATATTTTAATAATACGTAAATTAAACGATAATTTAAAATCTAGTAAGTTGGATTATATTATAATTTACACGTGAATACAATGCAAATAAAATATTACATCGTATGTGTACAGTGTACACAGTGTACACGCTTTAGTGTTTTAGATAATAACAGCCGATAGACCATCCGACACACGTCGTACCTGTTTATATTCGATTACATAACGTATAGGCGTATAATATACAGAGTGATTCATCAAGCATGACATCCCTTATTTTCTTTCATAATATAAATAATAATAATAATAATGCTATTATTCAAAATATGATTTTAGAATGTACTTAAAATTCGCATTTTTAAATATTTGAAGTTTTTTTTTTTACTATAAAGATGCATGTATTGTAGTTGTATAAACTTCTGTTTAAGTTTCTTTAAATTAAAATCGTCCTTTTTTAATTTAAATCATTAAGCAAATGAATTTTTAAAAATTTTGATGCAAGTATCTATAGAATCTTTTTTTTATTTTAGTGGAAAAATGTATAATCTGGATTATAATTTATCAATACAAAAATAGTATAGGTAATAGATATGATAACACAAGTAATCATAATAAATATCTAAATCCTCTCTCATTTCCTACAGCGCTTTATTTCGATAATTCTTTTAAACAGATACGCTACACCGATGAGAAAAGGAATGAAACAAAATGATTACCAGCTCAACGAAATTAAAAGAAAAATACTACCCTAGACCTTTCACTTTAACACCACGAAAATATGAGTCCAATATATCAACCGTCTCGGAGTCGGGTACACACACCTCAGTACCTCACGCTCTCATGTTTAATGAAGAAATATGAGACTCTATCTGCAATACACGCTGTGGCGTCCTCTTCACCGTCGAACATATCGTACTGAATGTAGAGTACACAACTGCACGGAGAGGAGAAAACGTCAAATTCCCGACCGCCTAACGGAAATATTAAGCCCAGATCCGGGCAAAATCATTAAGCTCAGCCAATTTCTATCGGTAACACATCTCATTAACCAGCTATTATAACGAGCACCAACAAACATCACACCACTATATAACAATATATCTACGCTTTACATTATTTTATCTATACTTGTAAATATTTGTTTACCCGTTTTTTTTTTTTTTTTGTTTAATATATATACTAAAAAAGAATAATATTGTTCACCGCCATCGGCACTATCTAAACTAATCTATAACGTCTTAACATCTACAATGTTTAATTCACTATTACACGCAATGGTCACCTCCGTTGTGGATTGTAACTCCAATTAAAAATAAAAATAATAATAATAGATATCCTATGCTCAAGTTCAACAACCATTTTACCTCTGACAAGCTGAATTTTAAATTGGGTATCGCTTGTTTTATAAAAATATTATAATATAATTATATATCTATACGTGTGCCTATATATACTATGCATATCTACGTATACTGTTATATTGCCTATTCCAGAGGTTTCCCACCTTATTTTAAAATATAGTAGGTATACACTGTATACTCCTCACAACATTTTCTTGATACATATCTCAGCTATGATTCGTGAACAACTTTTTCTTCGACGAAGACCATTTTGTAGGTAATTATTTATTTTTTATACAAAACTAGATAAATATAATTGTACTTATACATTAACATTAATTAATTTATATTTTATTACATGAATTTTTTTGATTTTCGTCAATCATAATTAATGACTATTATAAAAAGCTCATCGTGAGTTAAAAACCTGCAGTGGTGTAGTGTTCAATACTCATTGACGTACTCGAATTTGTATGTTCGTATAGATAATTTTACTGTATATTTTATCAAATTATACATAATATGCAAGTGTTTATTCTAGACTCTGATGAGTCTGATGACTGGTTGACAGGAGATTAAGATGGTTGAACGATCAATATAATGTATATAATAGTATAGTTTTCACTTCGAATAAATATACAAATATTATTAAGTATAGCTGCTGTTGTCAAAACTGGACTTTTATCGATTTAATACCATACAAATGGAAATGAGCATACTATAAACTCGTTGATTACTATGTACCGCATAATAGACAATGATAGCAGTACCTACATTAACCTTTTGATGTTACATAGCATAGAAATATTATAATATATATTTTCATAAGATCTAATCAAAAAGCAGTTATCTCTGCTCGCGGTCTAAACAATCATCCTGTACCTATATAATAATAATAATATTTACCTATATAAATAAAGGGCAGCCGTCGTGTATGCAGTGAACGTGCATATAATACCTACGTTGTTCATAAATATATTGTATATAGTAAGCGACGCCGACAAGACGTGTGCAGTGTGCACGTACACGCGTAAAATGATACTCTATAGAATATCATACACACATATATATATTTATATATACACATTTAGGTTAGTGTGCAGGTACGCGATATGTATATAATATTATTTTATTATTATAATATACTACACGCGGGAAAACTGTCGAGCGGCGGCAATAGTGGCGTAGCGCGATCCGTGTCGGTCTGGCTCATGATTGGGTCCCGACGTCCAAAAAAATTTAACATTGCAATTAAATTTTATTGTTTATACAATATAAAGCCATTTTATCAAGAAAAAAACTAAAAAATGTTTTTATATCTATAAATAGTTTAAAAACATTCGAAATATGTTGGTATTTTCATCGTAAATAAAGAAAAAAAATAAAAGCGTGTGGTAAAAATCTCAAGTATCTACGGTACAAATGTTTTCGAGTTATATTGTCGACAATTTTCCTTAATCTTTCGTTTGTTTTTTCCCGATTATGAAAATAAATACTGGACATTTTTAAATTTGAATTCTCCAATAAATATACTAATAAGATCTAATTTGAAATTCAAAACCATTCCATTTTTAAAATCGAAGCATTTTATCGACAGTTTATCGTGTATTCATCATCCACGAAAAAAACACATCATATAGTTAATACATTCATCGGTTCACTCAGAAACTAAAATAAAAAAAATGTTTATGGATATGGATAATTCAAAAAAATTAAGTAAAATTAATTTTGGTTTAATATAAACTACTTATACAAATAACTTTGTATTACATTTTAAGACCTTACAGGCTATAGCTATTAAAATTGAACATTTTATAAATTTTAATCTTCATAATAATTTTTAAATGTTTGAGATTTTTAGGTTGAGAAGCCTATCACGGATGCAATGTTAAATAAAATACACCTTATATAATTGGACCTACTAAATAATACACTAGGATAACTATTGCAAACTATAAATATTGAAATATTGATGGATTATTATTATTTACTAGATTATTATAATGTTACATCACAGCTAGGTATAGGTATTATAACATATTCTTATTCACATGGGCGGATAGGCCTACCGGGAAACCGGGCATTTCCCGGTGGGCCCACTCTTCGTATTTCGGTAATGGGGTCCTTTTTAGACTTTTTTTTTCATAAAGGGGCCCCTTTTTAAAATTTACCGGTAGGCCAAAAATGGCCTATCCGCCCATGCTTATTCAAAATAGATAATCTCTAAAACAAGTTGCAGTTTTTATTAATAGAAATTAGGTATATTATTTTGTATTTTATGGTTTAAATGTTCAATAATTAATATAATAAGAAAACAATTGAATATTTTACTATTGAATTTAACACCACTACTCGCTTAAACAGAGTCATTCATTCAAATCGTTTAGAATTTTATTTTTTTCGTTTTATTTCATATTGATAACTATTAAAGTATTAAATTGTTATTTACTTTAATATGAGAGTGTTAAGTTTATTGTATTTAAAATGATTAGGTACCAATTGAATATTGGTATATACCTACAGGAATAATATATGACTTGATTTATTATTTGTTTAAAGTCGTAAAGTTATTTTATTCTTTTAAATTTTGATACATAATACAATAAGGGGTGGTATTTTTTTAAGATGGCACAACAATTGTATAATATTATTTTTTCATACATCTGTGATAAGTATTTTTAAATTTAAACCAATCAAAAAATCATTAAATAAATTTAGTAATGTTTAGTTAAAATAAAACTAAAATAAATTATTTCAAATGTATCAAATGCAATGTATCAAAAGTCTTCATCTGATTTCAAAAAAATATATAACGGTACCTAGTCCACTATCATTATTACGGTGCCAATTTTATCAGCTAGATAACTTGAAATAAACTTAATTATTTTATCTTTCCATTAGTATATGGGACGTTTACCTGCGGCTAACGATTGTCGAAGTATATCTATAAATTTGTATTCGGATGAAGACTTTTGAAACACTCTGTATACCTATTAATATTTATCACGAGAGTTATAATTTATTTAAAATTATTTTATGTAAAAAAACAAGCATAATTATTAAATCAATATATACATTCATCGTTCGGCTTGAAATCTAAAATAATTTACCTAAAACAAAATGCAATAAATATAAATAATATTAATATAAATAAATTATACCTAAATCATTTTTAAAATAGTAGTTTTTGTAATTTATTGTTGGAAGATCCTCTAATTGCAATCATCTCATATTTGTTTATACATTTAATTATGTCTTTTTCAATTAATAGACCAATTAATGAGATCCAGATATTGTTAGCTAATCAAAAATCTAAGTTTGGTTTTTAAAATAAATGTCGAATTCTGAAAACACACATTTGTAGTGTATACACGAAAGTTTAAGAAATTATTTGAATTCTATGCACGATATCATAATATCGTCGATATGTGTCAATTAAACCAGATTTTGTCATTAATTTGAAAATAATTTGAAATTTCTCTTAATCACGATTCATAAACGAATTAAGTGTATATTTTTTAATTTGGCCATGCCCCCCCCTTCCACAATATTGAAAAACATTCGAGGGCCCCCGGCGATGGCCGGGTAACCGGATGCGGCAAACCGATATACTGCGTGTGATGTAGCCATATAGATTATAGGCCCTACACACGCGTAGGTAACACTGCACACATAAGTTATATTAAATGTATGTGTGTGTGTGTGTGTGTGTGTGTGTGTGTGTGTGAGCGATGCGTTCAATAGTGGTGGCTTTGGCTGGCGTGTGCATTATACACGCGCCATAAATCAATTTTCGGGACAGGTAATTAATGGCGACGGGCCCGGTGAACCGAAAATATAACATAATCGCGACCGATAGGTATACAGCAGTGTGCGTGCAAGTACACAACAAAATATACGAACATCGTATATAATCGTACTGTTGTAGGCGCATTACGTTAACATTTATATATATATATATATATATATACGTTCGTCGCGTATATTATATTGTATGGTCGTGTTATTATTATAAGCTGTATATAATACCGCGGGGCCCAGTGGCGGAGGGATGTAAAACGAATTACCATGTTTTTATTTCATTTATTTCTTGTGCGAGGTTCACATGTATAGTAATAACTAACAACAGCGTATATAGGGCGTATATTATTACAGTTTACAGGTAAATACCAACGTATACACCTTCCCGTGTATTAAATCTCGTTCGGCCGTTTCGGTTTTTTTTCTAAGACATCACAATTGAAATTTTCACGTAACCGACGTTTTATACACAACAGAATATTATCTTTTGTAGATAGGTACACATACACCTACCTATGTTATTAACCCCGTTATAGGCATTATAGGTCATATCTGTGTATATACGTATTATGGTTGTATATAATATAAGGTTGAATAGCCAGCACCGCAGTGCACATAGTACGCATATTAATTATTATAAAAAATATATAGACATTGTGTATGCATGGTGGGTAATAGATCGATATAATCGCAGTCCGAAAAAATAATACAAGGAATATGATCGATTTATTTTTTTACGAATTGAGGTCTACTAGTTAACAGCACTATAATATAAATACCCCGTGCGTATCATATATTATAAATTATAATATATAGCGCGTTAAATTGCATTAGTTATTATTCTCCGCACGACGATCGTTGTACAGCATCAAACGATCGAAAAATGATCGCATAAACGACGAACACCGCAGTAAGTATATGATCAATGTTATATTTATGTATAAACCGCGTCTACGTGTGCATATATGCCATGTGATTTAAATTGAACTGTTATAGGCGCACAATGCGAATTGTTGTCAAAATTAAAAACAACGTGCGTTTTATAATCACATATAAAGACGTATTCTGTTTAAAATGAGTTAGTATTACCTATAGTGTTATTAGTTGTTACGATAGATTATTAATGATTGTGATATAATAAAAACGCACCCGTGTTAACGGCGCAATAACGATAACCCATGTAATTATGTTTTTAAATAATGAGAACGTGTGCTTAGGTATCTATAGTGCCTACGTGCAACATTGAATATCATGTTGATTTTTTAAAATTGATAATAACGTTATTGCGTTTATAAACTCGTCTACATGTGTATATGTATAATATTTTATTGCAATGATTATTTTAGTGCCTATTGAATGATTTGTCTCAACATATTGTTCTCGTTGCCCAAGTACTCGTCAAAGTGCAATAGGCATAACGTCATATTGTGTTACAATCAATGATATTATAATAATACAAGCAATTGTTGGTCTTGCGCGCGTGCACTCCGTGCACTTGTACTATAATATGGCAATTATTTGCGCGGATCGAGTCCGTTATATTCGTTTTAATAAATTAATATATTATGACATTATTTACTACTCATATATAACATTGCATTCTATAGATTACAGCAATACTTATCAAAGTATTTTAGAATAGTACTATATGCACTACAACCTCCAACCATGCTTAGATAAAATAATAAAAAGTAAATTTACCTACGTACATTGTACATTATGCATACGGCAAAGAATGCGTATAATTTTGTGTGAAAAAAATCAAATTAAATAGCGAATGCATTATTGCACAGCAGTTATTAATAGGGAAACACATGAAAATCAGAATTTCTTATTGCGTGATCAGAAATAAGAATTAATCGACGAGAAATTGCATTAAATTGAGACGAATAATTTCGACTAAATTCAATTTAATAAAACGCGTCACTCGCCGAACGAAAAAACACTACTTAGTGTAAAGTTTTTATCTGAATATCAGTGAATAATATAGATAAATAGATTATAATTTATTGTATACAGATATACTAATAAACTAATAAACTATAAAATCATATTGAAATAACAACATTCCACATTAATACGTGTGGAAGTTTAACTTATAATCGACTAAATAAAATCATAAGCTATTAAACATTGGCTAATAATTATGAATTTAGTTCTGTTGTATATACATTAACTAGAAAAACAACGTTATTTCTGTTTGAAATAAAAACTATGACAATTTATAAAATTTCAAGTACTTATATTAATAACTTTAAATTAGTCTGAATATTTTAAAATATCATCAAAATGTGAACTTTAATTTCTCACAAAAAATGTACTAGGCTTTATGTCAAACATTACTTTTAATTTTTATTTAAAAAAAAAATATTTTCATACAACGAATCTTGTATTAAATTCTTAAATTCTCAAGTTTTGCTATGCACAAAATAAAAATATTATAATAAATTAATAAAAAAAAAATACAACAATTTTAAATATCTATATAGGTATACCTAAACAAGTAAAAAAAAAACCCAAAGTAATTTGAAATTTATATCGTGTTTAAAAATACTAAAATAAATATTAGTGAAACTTATTTTATCTGTAATAGACTATTCATTTTTGAATTAAAACAAAAAAACAAAATCGATTTTGTCGAAAGCTGGTTTTGCGTACAAATTCTCGTTTTCCTTAATGATATATATAGTATATAATATATATAAAAAGTGCAGGTTTAATAACCATCATTAACATGATCACTCTCTTTTTATTTCTTCAAATATATACCTAATTTTTTCAACTATCATAGTACGTTTAAAGACCATTCTTAAATCTTAAGATTTTTTGTAATACTTTATACTTCTATAAGGACTGCCCTCGTGTGAAGATACAAACTTCTGTTTTTCATATCAGAAAATATATTTTCAATAAATTATTAAACAGATAATTTTTTTGAAAATGTTTGTTATCAAAATCAAAATTCAAACCTGTAGTTTTTGAGTTACTTAACTCCATGTACTAAAGAAAATAGATTTGTAATAATATATTTTTGTATTTATGTAAATCCATTTGTTAAATCCTATTAATTATTTTAAGTATTAAAATGTTTAAGAAACTAATGGAACTATACTCGTTCGAACTTTGAATTAGGTATTTAAACATTAACATTTTATTAAAAAAAAATTATCCACTAAATTATTTACCATAAAAAGGGGGTTTTATTTAAAAAAGTTTTTATCACTAACATGTCAACCGAGTATTAATGCTAATAGATACATGATTTATCATATTTAAATTATTCTAATAAATATTTTAAAATAAACTTTTTTATATCAGTATAAAATCACTAAACTTTAATATTATATACATATTCTTAATTAAGTGTACCAACAGTTCTTTTGGTTCTATCAAAGAAAATTTGTATACATTCGCCTTATAAATCACAAATATTTGTACTATAGGACATAAAGTTAAATTAAAAAAATTATGCGATTATTCCGTTATCAAATAAATTGTAAATAACATTAAGACAATTTTACTTTTATACTTATCCTTTACCAAAAATTCGTTTGAGGTTAATACAACTCGTTTCTATCGATGATTTTCATTTGCCTGCTAAATGGCATAACAGTAGTGAATTACATTTTCGTTTTCAAACTCATTACGTTTATGTTATGGCGCTATGTTTGTTCTATTTTGGAAAACATTTGATGATAAAGTATTGAAGTTCATCGACCGACTAAATTACCACAACGGATTTATAAAAAAAATAATTATTATTATTCATAATTTAAGTCTAATAAAGTTTTCCTTACCTAGTTCAAAAGATTAAGTCAGGTTTGTGCATTGTTTATTGTTACTGACCCTTAAGAATCGATAACTTTTTACTTATTAGTTATCATCACTAAAATATTAAAAGTACCTGGGCACGTCAATCGTCAACCAATAGCAGAAATAATAATTCTGCGAATGGTTTTTATTATCTTTATTTTTGTTTGGGTTAGCAAATTTAAATATTATTGTGATGATGTAAAATTAAGTACATTAAATATACTGAAAAAATTGGAAAGGTTAGGAGGTTAAAATGTTAAATTATTCATTATATTATTTATTTTTAAATACGTAAAGTTCGTCAGACATGTAATGATGTTATCATTATTTTTTGAATTAAAATAGTTTATAATATTTGCATAATAAAACAAATGAATACTATAAAATAACATAATTAATGATTACACTAATGACATTGTACGTTTTTAAAGTCATCCAAGGTCATTTCTTGCTATTTTATAACATTTTATGACCATAATTATACGTTGGAATAATGATAATTCGACGAATAATAATTGACATACTATTATTATCATTCGGCTATTGAAAATCACAGTAGCAATATTGTTATTTATAAACTGTATATATAATTCATAAACACTGTATAAATGCTTTACTAACTTGACTTATTATAATTAAATTATATTGCATCGCATGTAAGAGTACCTATATAATAATTTTTGACTAGGCAGGTACGTAATATTCCGCAGTTAAAAATGTATGTATTTTTGTTTCGTTTTCTTATTTTTTTATTGTAACTTTGATTTAAAATATAAAAATTTATTATTGAACTCGTACTGAGAACAAATCATTGTTTTTAAATGTATTTTGATCGAAATAAGTAAAACAATATAAGCTTTAATAAGTTTTTCAAAGACGCAACGAATCTAATAGCGTGCCTATTATATAATTAGTAATTTCTTATATTGTGTTGGCGTATCTTATTGGACATTTAGCTAAATTTTTCAAGTTTTCTATAGGTACATAAATCGTAGTAAAGAATTTAATATGTATACCTTATCAGTAATTAATTATTTACGTTATCATAATTTCCAATAAGTCCAATCAACAGTACACGTAGCATAATAAATTTTACATTAACCACAATATTTTTTTCAATTGTATTAATTACTGATTATATATAATATATTATATTGAATACATACATAAATAAATCTGGTCATACAAAAATATGTAAAAAAAAATACAATAAATATTTATTGTAAATATGTACAACAATATATTATGTCAAATGCCCAAACTCATTTCAATTTTTTCATAATTTATTATTGTTTATATTTTTTTAACATATAATCTGTTATAAATGCGTTGAACAGAAAGCTTAATTAATAATTTTGGATATAATAATGACAAGAAGTAAATAAGATGACTCTCTCCTTCACCAGAGGGGAAATATTTATACATATTATTGTATATTTATTTTACATTATACATTAATTAGATATAAACGTGAATTAAAACTAATTATTACTTATCGTCCTATGATGATATATTAAAATGTAATATTTATGGAATTCTAAATACATCAAACATAGGATATTATGTAATATAATAAAGTAGATAAATATAATAAATATATACAGCTATAATATTTTATAAAATATTATACACTATACATGATATATTATACATTTACATTTTACTCGGATTATTATAAAATGTTATGTTTATTATTTATTACGTATAAGTTATTTTACACAACTAAGACTTTATTTGCACAAGATAACGAATTTTACATTCGTAGATTTTAATAATTTACAAATGTTCACAATAATACAGGACTTCAAACGATTCTCACTATTTTTATAACGTAATATTTTAATTAGGTCATATATTCACATTAAATAAATAATTTATGTTATAAATAAATGTATTAAATGATTAGATGTGTCATTATATTTGTTAACAGATATGATGAAATTTAAAAAATATAATTTATCTGAAGACCATAGTCCACCAGAATTAAATTTTGAATAATGTATATACTGTACGATATAGTTATCATCAATCAATATAGCTAGTTTTTTTTAACAATGTATTCAGTAGTAAATCGAGTTTAAATAATCTTGTTTTTAACAAATACATATAATTTTTGTTGCACCTTGCACGCTATAATGAAATAGATTAATAGCTATACCATTATTAGTACTAAAGCGTATTTTTTACCACGTATTATGCCATTCGTGGACTTAATTATGTAAACTGTTAACATGTATAGATCATATCTCAATATTTCCCAAAAGATTCGTTTTATAAATAAACTGTAGGCCCATCTGATCTGTAACTCAATCCATAGGCGTAGAATGGGAGGAGGTGACTAAGGGCCTATAGCACCCTTGAAATTTCATTTAACTTCCCTGTGTAAAAATGTATTATTTTAAACGTCCATTTATAAAAAGTAAAACATTTTTCTATTATTTATTTTTTAATAAAAATAATATGTATATCCATCGAGTATTTTATTTATTATCATATTACCTATATTTTAAATTAAAATATAGTATGTCGTGTACCCGAAACATTATAGAATATAGGCTATAGCCCCCATATAAATTCATCAGTCTTTGGCTCAATATTTGTGCTAGAAATAAAATCTCAAAACACAATCTTTTAAATCCATTTTAATAAAAAATACATATTATATGTATAATACACAATATATACATAGGTTACCGGTGTCAGTATATACCATGAAGAACGATGACAAATGCACTCAAATGCGGTGACATCTTCTTAAGTTACAAGGCAATAAATTATATAATTTGAATGATGTAGGTACAATAATATAAAATATAAGTAACTAATAATCTGTGGTCGTGGTATGACGTATATTATGTACACTTAAGCTATGCATATTGCCTTATATAATATATAATAAACACTTCATTTATATACAATGAACTTCATTAAAAGAATGTACATGTGTCGAGTCCGAAAAAAACAATTTAAATAAAACAGTTTAATGCGTGTCCTTGGTGTTAATATACAATATAGTAAAGCTGAAAGCCATAGAAGTTAATTTATAATGAACAAAAATAAATAATAATTTTTTAATTACATGTGTTTATGTGTTATAACACTTATAACATTTAATAATATTAAGCTACTATAATTACATTTTCCAACTATACACGACTGTGATAATTACAAAATACTAATTAAAATTATTTAATATTATTGATTTAAATTCGGATATTTTTATACGAAATAACAATACATTTACGATTTACTTATTAAAATAATACTTATCTATAAAGAAAATTGTATATTGACGCAAACAAGTCTTGAGCATGTACGTATAATGTATATATTTTTATCAAATACATAGAAATTTTTAATGGTTTTAACTATCAATACTGACGCATTATTACATTCTGATGCTATAAATTATTATCTAACTAAATGCCAGTTTCCGAGTGAATTAAAAAGGTTTGGTTAGGTTAAGTACATTTAATTCTGTTAGAGAATAATAAGTTACAGGTAAAACGTTTGAAATCAATTCTTCCAATACAGTTTTATGATGAACAAATGAACAATTATCATTTATCACATATTATAACATAGATGAATTTGTTCCGTTCATAATTTCAAAAATACAATCGACTTTTGCAGGCAATATTTGATGTAATTTCACGTGTTTATATATTGAAGAATGGCTGACACAAGGTATAATAATAAGGGTCAATGTGCCAAGTTCTAAAGAACAAAATAATATATTGATTTTATGTTATAGTTTTTAAATAAAGTTTTTAAAACAAAGTAAACATTTTATTCAAATTTAAAAGGTCTGGTGACTGGTAGTATATACAAGTATATAGAAAAATATTTAATATTAAAAAGTGAAATACGTATTGTATTGATAAAATTATGAATACTGATGAATGAAGTATATCATAATGTAAGTGACATTTTTTTTATAGCTCCTACGATTTTATAAACACATAAAATGTATATATATATTCATTTATAACAAATATTGAATCTTTACAATTATTAAAAAAAAAAAACCCTCCCCCTTAGGATAACTTTTGGATCTATTGCTGATAATTGACACCTATTATTTAATTAAGGTTTAATATAATGCCTTATAGTCAAAGTAAAATGTTACGGATGGAATATGGCCTATCTTTTAACATATCGTGTATTTTTATGTGTCATATTTTATGAGACATAATTTTATGTATTGTATTCATATAACTATTAAATCCTATAATCAGTGTAATATTAAAGAAACAATTATTCACTATAACGTAACCATAGGTTGCAAAGGTTAAAAACGTATTAAAAAGAATCGTTGAAATAGCCATATATCAAATATATTTATGTATAATGTATAAATATCCAACAACGAATAGATAACTTATAGAAGCTATTGTTCTCAAGTCGAACTTTAATATAATGTTTATCTGTTTTTTTTCTTTGAAATATAAAAGTGGATTATTGCTGCAAGTTTTTTTTTTTGCCGTGCGATTGCTGCAGTCTATATGATATAATAATATAATACTTTAACTGATTTTACCATCAGTATTATCGCTCACGGTGTACGACGTTAAATTCGTTTGGCGTGTATGGAACACGGTCTACGAGTTATTAAAGTTTCCGGGTAACGGAACTACGGAAGTATAATAAACCGACGAAATCGAGAGATTTCGCAGTGCGGTGAACTTGACATGCGCCGCCGCCGTGTCGGATGCGAGTTTCGGGCCGTTCGAGCGCACGCTGGCCCTTTGCCTACCCTCCTCCCACCCATCGCCACCCCCGTCACATCACAATGTATATATAGACTCGTACACGGCGAGTGCTTAATGGAAAGTAATCCGAATATTGTGTAAATCCCTTTAGACAGCGCACGCCGCCGCGGCTGTGAATGCGGAAAAGGGGACTGGCGTAAGCGGCGCAGCAGCGGCAACGGTGTTTCGCACTTAATAAAATATTTAATTTAGAGAAAGGGGACTGACTGACTGCGTGCAGCAACAACGTATTACCTATAAAGTTCTCCGCCTATATAGACAGTGCAGTTCAACCGTATGAGCGAAAATATATGTATAATAGTATATACTATTTAGTATTTATATATATACTTACCATAATATTGTCTATATTATTATATTAGAATAACTTTACTTTAAATATATATATATATATATAGAATATAGATATAAATATGTGTAAAAGTCTGTGACATAACGCGATATACTCAAATATATAATGTAACATATGCAAATGTGTTCCTAAGAGGAGAAATGGAAAAAGACCCGGAAAAAATGGATTGACGAGGTAGAACAAGATTTAAAAAGTCTTAGAATTTAAAACTGGAAAGAGGTAGTTCAAAATAGAAACAGCAGGCGTCAAAGTGCAATAATGGTAGTAACAATTCTTGAAGAGTACATAATGTAGTCGTCCCAATAAGAAAAATAATTTTCTAATGTATACACGATAGTGTTCTAACGTAAATTATATTATATACATTTTTATTTGTAATTGACATATTTTATTGTTCTGTTTCATGTAAAAAATGGATAATTTACTAACATTACATTAGTCATACAAAAGTATTATGTAAAGTTTAAAATGTAATCTGTGGTTATGCATGTATATCAAATAGGTTATGACTGTATGAGTAATCAAAATATTCGATTAAAGTAAATACATCACGTAATGTTTATAGTTTATATAAATAAACAGCAATGAAAGTATAAATAGGTATATTGAAGGAAGTTTTTCGTTGTATAAATATGTTAATAAAGATAATATGTTATATACTATTTTTGGCTTGGCTGCAATAGCTGCAGAAAAACAGAAGTTCAAAAATTGAAACATTAATAAGTTTAAAGAAGACTTCAGAAAAATTAAATTTAAGCAGAGGATACAGTAATGTACGATTAAGGATGTATTGTTTTTTGTTTGTTAAATTGTTCCAAAAATTGAAATCCTTATAATCTTTATAATAATAATAAATTATCAATACATTAATTGTACCGCAGATATGTTTAATTGTACCTACCTACAATGATAGGTATATTAACCTTGTTCCTCTTATATATATTTATTATAATCTACTGTATTGAATAGCAAGAAAACATTAAACTGTTTTATTGGAGTAAAAGATTTGACGGGCCCCTGCAAAATATATAGTTTAGATATAACATTTATATTTTTGACAATTCTTAGGTCTCGAAAAATGTATTTTGCGCGGGGCGTTTTCAAACTTTGTGCTGGCACCATCTTATACATACATAAGCTTATTTAGTTTAAAATTACATCAAATATATTAATAAAAGAGACACATAATGCATTTACATATTACTGCAACTATACACATTTTAGCAAAAATTAATCTTTTTTTTTTTGATTCGACCTTCAGTTAATAATTATTATTATTTAATAATAATATTATATAGTAATTGGATAGTAAACTTGGACTAGTATACTTGCAACAATTAAATATGAAGTTAAAATATATTATGAATTATGATATATATTATTCGGAATATAAAAAGAGCTAATGTATAACTATAATAATATAATCTAAAATTTACCTATTATCATGATTTATGATATTATATACATCTATAAATTAGCCACATGAGATAAATCATACCTAAAACGTTAACTAAATTATAATTTCTATGAACATTTGAAAATAGTATACGTGTATACAAGTTATATATATATAACTTTTAATACTTTAAAATTGATTTTATTTTTGGAATGTTTGTAAAAGTTTACACATTATTAACGTAGCGTAAAATAATTAGTGCCTGTTATTTTAAAGCTACTTTATAGTAAAGCAAAAAAAAAGGTCTATTAATATACTTTAGAAATATAATTAATAATTTCGCATATTGAACAAAACAATTGAAATCGAAATAGGTAGTATAAGATATATATATATACAAAATGCAACTTTCAATGTATTTTTGTTGTTCAATAAATAGTTAGATCAAATGTGAACTATAAATAGCTGTTATATCAATAAATCACCTATTTGTAAACGATCACCTACACATATCTACGAATTTGTGGGGTAATTTTTTTATTAGATTAAGGCTACAAATACATTGTCAATTTGCCCCACGATAGTTAAAGTTCTAGACACTTGTGATCATTTTTAAGATTATATTATAAATGATTTATAGTAATACATTAATACAATATAATCATGGTAATGTACCTTTATAGTGCGTTGTTTTATAGTTCTACAATATGCTTGTTTTGAGATTAGCTATCTTGAAGGAATAATTCTTGACTCTTGTCCGGGACCAACTGCATTTTTATATGAGGTAGTGTTAGTGTTTCATTTTTATCAAACGTGTTGGTAGGCGGAACATTCGAAAAATATTTGTTTCACAGAGAGTAGGTACACTGAAAAGGACACATTTCATAAATTGGTTTGAATTCCTTAAAGATTACTACATTAGATGTGAAAGTCTAAGTCATGCAAGTCCAATGCATACTCTGGTGAGTGGTGATCACGATCTCCTCGTGCTGGGTAAGATTAATTAGAGAACCTCACTATTTTTTAGTCGATAGTTTTATTTGAGTTTGTTGTTTGTTTGATTTTCTCATTGAGTTTACAGATATTTGATTTTGGAAGGATGGATTACATCTTCATAATATATTACATATGGATATAATCACGTTCATCACTTCATGGCCGTGATATAATCATTTTTCGTATGGATATTTTAGATCTTGCAGTGATCTTTGGCCAATTATTCGGCGAGTTCGTTTCCTGGTATGCCGATACAGGATGAAATCCACACGACTTAAAGTAGTTTTGTTAGTGGTGAGGATTATTATTTCGTTGCTTCGGGCGAGGTTGAATTCGATATGTATGTTGGCTATTGAGGTAATTGCGCTTATACAGATTCTATATAGAATCATATAGGACGAGAAGTTAGATAATTTCTAAGTATAAATGTTCACCATAATCATTGTTATTTAAGTCGAACTACATATTCGTCGTTTGGTGTGAAAAATCTCATGTATGTACAAAATTAGGCAAAACGAAATATTGCAGATATCACCGAATTAAAAAAAAACTGCATCGAATTAAAGAAAAAACTTCCACATTATATGTTATTGATGTTGTAAAAATTACGAAAAATTATATATTTTTTAATTTTAATATTTCCAAACTGATTTTTAAACAACTCTAATGTCTCTCTGCAAAAACTAGGGTTTTTCATATAGAAGATTTTTCGCATCACATATTTTTTATATGATAGTTATGTATATAATTTATATAATTAAAACTTGAGGAATAGACTTAGAAGAATATCGATAAAATTATTTAAAAAATAATATACAACAATTCAATACTTATAAACGATATAAATAATATTGGATAGTCATACCTGTTGTCCTATTATAATAATTATATAAACTATAATATTAATTACTTAATTACATAAATTTAGCGATTTGTGTCGTGTGATCAACAAACGCAAACGAAACTATAAATCGATAATTTATATGTCGATGAAATATCGTCAGATTGTTCACTTAACCATAGTTTTCGTGCATTTCAAATCGCATATTTAAATTATACAAAGAAAATATTTATTCAATTATTGGATTTCAGTTAAAGAATAATACTTTTTTTAAGTATGACCACATATAACTAATAGGTCGTATAATGTTTATAAATGAAAGAATATTGTTGCCAATCGTTTTTTTGCGCTACTCGTGATTATTGATACGTATAAGGTACTATTAAACTTTTCAGAAATATAATTATTCTTACATAACGATCGTACGTATACTATGCTTACATAATATTTTACACCTAAAACGTATATTGTGTATAATAAAAATAATATGTTCGATATGCATCGTAAAACCCTTAGGGGGAAAACGAAATGATATACGTTGTAAAATAAAATGAAGTTTTTCTCGTATATAAATGGAGGTTTATAGTAGGGGGCCCGAGCAGTTTTTTTTTATTACATCGCCGAGGGTCATATATAAAATGACGAATTCGTTCGTTTTTATGTACAAAACCGTATATAGTAGGGGAGAACTTTTACCGTCGTCATCGACGGCGGCGGCGGCAGTGGATCGATGTTTATGCATTTTCCTCTCCCTCGACCGTACTCCCGGCGTTTCACCCCTCGCCCACTCGCTTGAAACGGTTAACGTGAATTCCCAATCATGTAATCTATCACTTTTTTTTCTTACATACACAAAAACAGTATTTTGTATACGTTTTTTTGGTACTTTTATTCGGAACACTGCCGATATAATATATCATAAAATTGAGAATTCGACAACACAAAACAAATATTGTCACGTGCATATTGTGTACAAAGGTGGAGAACAGTAAAATAACAAAAACATTTTTTTTTTTTTTTTTTGTGACAAATAAACGTAAATAATAATTTGGTTAAAAATAGTATCTCGTGTACACACAGAAACAACTTTATACGTGCTTTTTCTCGATTTATTTAAGTGCGTTGTATACAGCGTATACATAGCTGTTATAATAATATAATAAATGATATACACGATTTAAATGTACGAGGAAAAAACATTTTAAAACTTTCAGTGTGCAATATACACAGTATATAGCTATACTTACTACAAAATATCGCGCGTATAGTTTTTAATCCTGTAATTGTTTTACGTTTATTATTACATGCGTGATGCATTGATGCATATACTGTAAATTATAACCGATAATGAAATGTGTATATATAATAATGGATTGTTGCATACATACTTACAAGCGTTATATATATATAAACATCATATAAAGTATAACCGTAATAATGTATTTTGTGAGAATAAGATATTTAACACATATTAATTAATAAAATATTTCAATTTTTTCTAATTAAAATATTAAATAAAACTATATTTAGCCAAGGACTACTACTGCATAACGTTCTATATAGTCACTGGTTCACTACAGTGTTAATATGTTAGGTACTTTGTAGTTTTTACGTATGTATTATTCTAAAATCTATAGGTTTTTTTAAATTTAATTCCACTTAGAGACCTATTGTACTCGCTATGTAAGACAATCTTATAGTTGACTATTTTAACATATTTTTATTATTGCATTCAACCGCACGATCTTATTAATTGAGATGTTAAATTATCACAAAATATATACTTGGCAGAGTAATTATCATAATTAGTACAATTATAGCACCTATGGGCTATGAGTTACAGTTTAGTGCATACAACAATTTAAAAAGGTATTGCAAAACATTAAATAATTGATAATTTAAAAATACCCATAAATGAACATTAGTTTTTGTAAAATGTATTTGATTAAAGATTAAACTGTTGTTAATAATTTTTAAAATACAATTGTTACATCTACCATTCAGTTAGTTAGGAGGACTAGACATTTATTTCGCCTATTTTATCAATATTTTTGACGAAACTATAGTCCCCCCTCTCTTCTGCATCAAAAATTAATTGAATATAGTACTATGTACATTAAAAGATAACAATATATTTATAAAGAGTTTCACATAACATGAACAAGCCCTTTAATGTTTGATAAACGAAATCGCTGGTCACTGCAGGATCATTCCTCAATTGAAAATTTAATCGGCCAATGATGTCGATTAACAATACCCGCATATCTTATACATAAATAAATAAGGACATGACTAAATTGGTGTAATCATTATTCATTATTGACGCTTCCTAATAATTTTAAATCACGTATTTTAATCAATGTTAATTCGATATAAGGACCGGGAGTTCTATTTATTTCTCATGGAATTATCCAATTGTATCCAAATATATTTATTTAATTCATTCAAAATGTACATTACATTAATTATACTTTATATTTATTATCTACTGTTACATGGAAAAACTAAAAAATACCTAGTACATCACAATCTTATAAATTATATTAGTAATTCATAACATTTTACCAATATAAAACATAAGTATCGGAACGTAAAACTTCATAGAATACATATAAATGTAAAATAAATATGTAAATATGTATTAAAATAGCCTATAAAAACACAAACCGCAGTTTGAATTATAATAAATATTGCTTATAGTCAAATATAACTGCAGTCATTATCCTTCTATTTTAACTTAATACTAAATTCTAATACTTGCACGACTATAAAAACAAAACAATTTAAAGTATACATATTATTTATGTTTATCAAATATCACATAATAAATTTAAAGTTTAGATAGTTGTTATAATTTATTTAGAAGACGTTACGGAGAAATTGATTGTTTTCGTCTATATATTCGGTGAAATATATGTTACAAATTGGCGTCCTTCATATAAAATGTTAATTTAATAGATTTATTAAACATTTGACTAAGTGACATATATATTAAGTGAATATATTATACTATACAATAAAATACTCACATTTAAAGCAATTAAAGCTATATACATTTAAATTGAATTAGCATTACTTGTATTTTCAGATGAAATATATAATACATATAAGAACATATTATATATTTAACTATATTTATTACTATTATTAAATTTCCATTATTTTTTTAACTTTTTATTGAGTCTATAATAAATAGACTTGAGTAAAGAACATAATAATACACTTTGTAATATAAAAGAATATTTCACGTTTACGTCTGAATATATAAGTTATTCAACATATTATTTCCTCAACGTTGTTTGTATAAACAATTCAAGTGCATAATAATAATGTATTAAATTATTAACATACTCGTATAACTAACTCATTCAAAATTCAAAACCCGGGTTTTTTTTTCATTAAATTCACAAAAAAAATCCAAGGACCTATTTACTTCATAATACAAACGGTGTGTATAGTTGGTATAATAATATAATACCAAAATATAGGAACGATATACCTTTTTTTTTTTTGTTTCTAGTTTATCGTGCAGACTCAAATGCACAATACTGTCTTGTTTGGTGTGCGTTTCGTAGACCAATCGCAGATCCTGTATATAGGACGGTATAATATTATATATGCATTTGTGTAAAACTATATTATATTGAAATTTATATAAATATATAGTTGTATAGGTATAGAGTTTTTGTTATGGTATTTTTTTCAATCAAAACTCGATTGACGCGCTCGACGGGGTGTACTATATAATACTGCTGCATTATATTCACATTAAAAGTATATAAAGACGGTACATATTCAATATATTGTGTAGAACAAGAGCAGATAATACGCGGGTTTGATAATAAATAGTATGATATATGATGATAAATCACAGAATGATACATTATTAAAGAGAAAATAAGGTATAAATACTATGGTTATTGAAAAACATAATACAACCTATTCATTGCCATTTAGATTTTTAGAAATTAATACACGAATAAAAATACGGTATTGTATTCAACTAAAAATCTAGTTATAATAGCTAGATCATATAATAATACATGTATAATCTACAATGATAACATATACTAGATTAATCAATGTACGGTTATTGTATCGGATAAATTGTATTAAGTAATTTAATTGGGTAACTAAGTAGTTAAGATAACATGCGTCTCCTCAGTGGCATATTTATCTAGAGCCTCTGAGCCCCCCCTCCTCCAACCCCCGGGTACATCTAAGTTGAAGGCCCTAGTATTTTTTAATCGTGTGCCATTAAAATGAGAAAAAATTAAAAAGTTACTTTTTATAATCAAACAAAACCTCAAAAGTATACAATGTTATTGTTTTAAATAAATTTATAAGTATACTAAATAATTATTAAAAAAATTGTATTAGCTTCAAGCATCATCACTATTTAATATTGAATTTCTCTGTTTACACGGACCTCCGCTTCTATAACGTTTTCAAGTTTTACGTTACGCCATCACTGACATATTATACCTACCTATCATTTAGCAAATTTGTATTCAATAGAATCATTAAAACACATTATCTGTATATGAACCTACGTCATTGACTTTTTATGATTTTTACTTTATAAGTGCGTTATATAAGTAGATAAAATATAACAATTTAAAACTGTTATTAACTCGCTTAAAAACTGAAATATTGTAAAAAATCAACGTTCAAACACAGATAGTGTTCTTATCTTTTATCTTTAAGTTTTATAATAGGTCAATGCCTCTCGTATTCATGCTAATAACGACAAATTAGATGTGCAGAACGCAAATTTACTATATTGTTTATTATACATATGTATAATATATACGTTTGTAAGACAGAGCTAGACAACACGTGTGTGTAAGACATCCTAACTGAAGTTGAAAAAGTCACAAAAAAGTCATTCTAATGTATGTAAGTTTAATTTTAAAATTATATTTTTAAACCTTAACTATTAAAATTAAAAATATCGTACATTTTAAAATACAAATGTTGATGAGTTTTGTCACTTTTTAACTTCAAACTCTGTTAAAAAATAATGCACCCATTTATTTTTGTTATTTTTTATATAGTTGCTCGATGAAAAAATCATGAGGAACGTAGTTGTATTTCATAACCAAGCGCTTTGCAGATATCAAAATAAAAATATTAAAAAGTCTCTACATGATTGTTCATTTTTAAATTATCTACCATACATAATGTCTATACAAAAATAATTTTTTTTCAAAAATTAGATTTACTTAAATATTCCTGTTTTCCAAATTATTTTTTCTCAATTATTTTGAATAACAGTGGTAATTTTTCACTTATTATTTATTTTCTTCCAAAAGCCATCAAATTCTATAATTTTTACTGTCACAAAAAAACACACACACACATCATTAATAATAAATATTAGTACAGACATATTCTTTAGACAGTTATATGGAGATATAAAGTAAAAAAAATCCAAAATTCTTTGTCGATGGAATGAAATACTTAACATACTGTGTACATGAGACCATCATACGTACCAATATAATATATTATAATATTATTATATATTATAGTTTATATAATATTAATTTGTGTTGGGTGCAAAATACACAAAGACCGTTTGCTCAAGATAGCTTATAATAATATATTTTAATTGACTAATTGACAAATAATATTAATTGGTTTTCTATTTATAAGCGTATATATTTTTATGCATCACATTCCGTATTCTCTAATTAGTTGTTTTTCTAATGAATGTACGATCCACACAATTTATAGTTTAAACATGTTTCTACCTTTTTAACATAAATACATCATACTCGTCATACGTAGGATTTCGACCCGAATGTATAGTGACGGACGTTTATAAGTACAAACAAGTTTTCCGATGAAGGTTATAGACATTATATTGACTATAGTCAGCGCCACGAGTCAATAAAAATAGTCGCAACAGTTATAAACATCAGCTATAAGGATATACATATAATAAGATCTTTAAAACGTTTGTAATGGAAAAACGTTAAAGAAAAAAAATTCCACGATATAGAGAGTTGATTGTACAATTTATGAACTATACTAACAGTAAAAATTATCCCGGTAATTATGCCGACGTACAAAAAGAGTCAATGGGTAATTTAGCAACATACATGAGTAATTTTAATCCCGTAGTTAAACGTTAATGAAAATATGTTTTAAATTTTCACCATACTACCAAAGCGAATTTATTATTATGTAACTTTCATTATACGCGTGAACAGGTGATATTAAATGGAATCGTAGTTTTCCCAAAATTTAAAATCAATTACCAGGACCGAACCTAGCAGAGGGGCTAACCAGAGCACTTTCCCCGGAAGTCTTGGTCGAGGGGCGCCAAATTACCAGATTACAGTGTCATAATAGAGGGGGCTGAATTATTAGAGGACGCTAATTTTATACTTTACACCGGGTAAAAATATGCTAGATCCGGCACTGTCAATTACACATCAATATAATAATATATTATAATTGGATAGTTGGTAAAAACGTTAGTAATTTGCGACAGCGATGCATATAAGTTGCAAGTTATATAGTCGTTTATCGCGTAAACGCGTGTCGGTGGGTCAGTGTGGATTTAGCAATAACACGCCGTGTTCAATCAATAAAAATACGTATCAACCATAATAAACTGGTTCCAAACTTTCCAATTACAAAGATAAGAGTCGACTATTCAAAGGACGTACTATACGTCCTATAGCGGGCTATACAGCAGTAATACCTATCAGAAATGAAGAAGTCTAGATAATTTATTACTTACTCCGATGTAGACGATATAGTTTGATATGATATTAGAAGGTAGCTCGGTTTTTGCTGATGACATCGGAAAAATATTATACAGTTAGGTAATATTATATCTACTTCATCAGTCATCACTCATTACTAAAACATTGCAGTGTTGCATTGATTTTGATATTAATGCATATTACGCCATGGACAGTTTAGGCGCCGACTAGCAAATAGCCGGAAGAGTTATACTCGTCATATAGTTATATTCATAACGATCTCTTTGTCAGTTGTGTTTAATAATTCAAACACAATAAGCCAATAATATACGGCGACAAAACACGTTGCTCATATTCGATGTAACCAATTTTATTTTTATTTTCACATAATTCACTGTCGTCACGGATATCAGAATTCAAAGCCTCTTGTTGAAATTGAAATCTGAAACAAGTGCGATCAGGTACTGGTGCGAAACGGATTCTCAATATACATAGGCCATTGCCATGCATTCTTCCCGTTACGCGTGACTGCATTGAAAATATCATTATTATATAATATAAATTAACATACATTTCATCGATTAAATCTATAGCACGATTGTTTTATTTTTGTTTTTTGAAAAATTCGCCACACGCCAGAAAATAAAACAATGAGCAATAATGAGGTAATCATTGAATATGAAACTGAACAAATTGAAGGCAGTATATCTAAAATAGAAATTTAGATACAGTTGAGCAGGCGTATTGTTTAGAGCCATGACTTATGTACTATTTGCACAGCACAAATAAGTCAAATTTTTTGAGGTATTAATTTGAATGAATTTGAGGCGTAACCCTTCAGAACTCACACCAATCACCTCCTTCCCCGACTAAAGTTATTATCATACATATAGGCAAAAATTATTATTCAATAACTATTTTATATCCAAAGAATATGAAGTAATATAATACACCTGACAAACACATCTAAGGCAAAATATCATCATCATATTTCTATTCAATACGTTTGTAACAACATATTTGTAACAACACACATTATAAAATGTTACCTGCAAATTAAATACATTTCAACTCTAACCCATGACATGACATAGTATTAGGTAATCACGGCGGACTAGGAAGGCCTTTAAAATAAATTCAGTGGCACCGAAGCTGAACCTTATAAGTTTTAATGTTTAATACTCCTACGTCCTACGTTTAGGTAAGTATATATAGTACTATATACCAATGACATCATAAAATCATTTTTTTTTTTTAAATGTAAAATAGTAAAATTAAATAATTATAATAATAAACAATTAATTAAACTCACAAATTATTTTACCTTACGAAATAGAGGTAATAAATGTGTAGGTATTCGGAGACGGAGAACGATTATATTTGTATTTGACCAGTGTTAATTTTTTTAACTTTTTTAAAGCGTCATAACCTACTATTAATTTAAAAAATGATAATTACTTCAACAATTATTATAGGTCTATTAATATAATTGTAGGTTGATAGTGATTACCAAGTATAGTGGTATTAGTTTTAGATTCTGAGCAGAGCGTTAAATGTATACTGATCTTATAATGATATAGGTAAGTTTTTTACTGCAGTAATCATCAGATAATCGTTGAAATTACAGTCGAACCGATACATTTGTAGCTCCGTTAAGAGGATGGCTTAAGATAAGCCACTGGCGTCTATAAACGCCAGCGCTTTACTGCCGCCGCCGGAATCCATCGGGGCGGACCAGTATTTGTAAAGGATTTGGACAAATCAAACAGTTTTCCGTCACAGCGACCGATGAGAAAGTATATCGCCGGATATCGATATCAACGAAGGTCCGTTGTCCTTGTAGGTAAGTTGTCTGGTAAAAATAAACTCAAAGAACAGAAATCGGCGTTGATGTAATCGCGTTATCGAAAATACTATTCGGCATACGGAATAATAATAATAATCGTTATTCAAAGTGTTATATAATAATTGTTAATTAATAAATAAAATTTGATACACAAACCGGTATTGAAATTGTTTGAACTACGCCAAATAAATAATATACATATAATGGTGTGCGGGCATGTGCCTATGTTTATTTGTGTAAACATACAAAATCAAACCAACCTTTAGCTAAAAGAAATTACACTCTAACAGCGATATCGTGAAATATTGTCTGCAGGCCGACCGCCTCCGCTCGGGTATTCGTATAGGTAAAGTAAAGTACTGCAACGACGTACAACGACTTATCATTGAGTTCAAATTTATCATCACACCCACCTGCCCGAGTTTTTCGTTTTTTATTTTACCGTCATTGCCCAGTCAATACGACTATGCGCGTAGTTGCATTGCGTGTTGGCATAATGTTCCAATGTTCGAAATAATAAAAAACCAAAAAAAACCTATTTCTAATGCGAATCAATTGTTTACCAAACACACGCTTGCGCAAGAGAGCAATTATATTCAACAATGCTGGCCATTACTGCGATCATCATCATTATTATTATTATTATTATTATTATTCAATTATTGTAACTCGTAAGTGGCAATACAATTATACGGATATTTGTCGCATACATTAATGCGTCGGACGGGACGTAGCTTGCAGATTGCAGACAGGTATGCGCGCGTCGCATAACTTATGGCAGGTAGCTGCCAGTTTGGGAGGCATCCGATGTCACAATAACAGTTTTCCCGTCAACGTTATTAATAATATTAATAACTATCGTGTTTACGACACCGTATACGATTTATGCACGCGCGTAACGCGTTACGTATAAATGGTTGAACGCCAGCGATTATGTCGTTGTACAGTGGCGTTGCGGCCGCGCTGTCGCGAGGGTTTTTTCCATCGGGGAAACACGAACATGAAACCGTCGTCCAAATGACTCTCGATAATTGCGTCACGTTTTAACACGGACGGACGATTATTGTTATAATTATTGCACGTCAGAGAATCCGGGTCACACACAAACGCGGCCGAGAATTGTGCACACGGCAATTGTCGATTGGTCGTAATAATAGTATATCTATATAGGTGTGTTATCGTCGTGTGCACGCTGGCAGCAGTCACAAAAAGCTACAACAACAACAACGGTATAATTCACCTCATTCACTATGCACGTGTATAATTATTTCACATTGTTACAGGACTAATGTTTTCCAATCTATGGGCATTATTTTGTCGGTCCACAAGGTTATTTACTCAACAGCCGACCCATCAGTCAGTATGGCAGGCACGCGTATGGACAATATTAATAAAACCTGGTACACCGCGATTACCCGTACGGTTCGTTTATAACACACGGACACACGCACGAATTACGAACGTTCGGGCAAAACGATAATAATATTATGGTCTGTGGAAACCCATCAAAAGTCAGGTTTAAGGGGCCGACCCTAATGTTTTTTTTCACAATGAACGTGTTATCTACATTATTTTTAGCGTTATAAAAAATAAAAGACAAACCGTTTCATTGAACAGACTTAATATAATATCGTTAATAACAAAAATTTGTTTGTACAGTCATTCGTTACTGACCACTAATAACTTAAAAATTATTAATTTCCAATGATATTTTGCTTGGCCATATTTCTTACTGTATAGTTTATTATTTAAACTCTTCTGTGTAGTAATTTGAATCCAACATCATTATGACGTAAATCGTGATGCACATTACACTGTAAACAGTTAGTTTATGTCATTTTTAGATAACATAACATAACGTTATGACATCTATCATTGTACAATAATATTTATTCGACTAATACGATTTATAATGTGTTCTAAAAATACATCGATGACGATTTCATTATAAAATTAACCGAACGTTTTACTCAATAAATAATTCTAATTTCCGCGAAAACTTAAAATAATTAATATTATTAATATTAGTCAAATTCAAAATTGTATACTCTTGTCTATGATTTTAGAGACTGTTGCTATTATTATTATTATTATTATTGTTAGGTTGTTATCTGATGACACAGGTGGTGAACTAGAAAATGCATTAAAGCACGAATGCCAATTATGAGTTATATTGACAAATGTTAACGGCACGCGAAAATATTTTTATTTCGTTTTTCAGTTTTGCATTTGACAAAACAAATAATTACGAGAAAAATTTTTATTGTTTCTAATGAAAAAAATATACCAATAATAAAAAGTATAGAACTCGCTTACAGGCACTATATTTTATACTTCGCAAAAAGTACTTACAGTGGACGAGTATAACGATAAAGATTTGTTACCTTTACAGCTACATTATGTACATATCGTAGCCAAAATATCTATAAACTATAAATAGTATAAATTTTAATGGTGGTGAAGAAAAATACAAATACTCAAAAAAACAACATACATAATAACATTAAAAACTATTGGTTTTTGTTTACTTTGGAATATGCACCAAATTAATTATTACTTAAATACAATGTCAGCGCGATGGGGAAGATGGGCGAGCAGAACCCATATGCCTAGACGGACCTCGCGACTATAGATATTTGCACTTTTTTTAAATACTTACATTTCTTAGTTTTGTAAGGCCCAACGCCCAAAGTTACTAGTAATAAATAATAATCTATTTCTATAATTCTATTAACAATAAAAAACCATGGGAAAATTGTTATCTGAATTGAAAAATATTTTATGTTTCTTAATTATTATTGAACGGTACATAACCTATAAAAAGCTATTTTGACGTGAATTTTAAATTTATTTCGATGACTGCCAGCTCAAATAAACTGTCATTCGACAATTTCATTCCCAATATAATACCCAGAGCCGTAGCTAGGATTGGCGAAACTGGCCCAGGCCAGGGGCGCAACGAAAAAAAAGGCGCAAAATCCAGAATAAAATATACCGTATAATATTATACCAATTATTAATAGCATACATTTTATTTCTAATATGGGCAAAATAATTATACTAGAATAGCTACGGTAAAGTACTTTATTATGGCGTATTGTGTACAAAAATATTACAATTTACAAGTGTTTACAAAATAATAAACATAATGATTTTCAAAATCGATTATTATTGTTAACTCATAGTTGCATGTTTAATTGAAAATTAGGATTCTAAATGTTTTATTTTTATATTTTAAAGACATTCATCAATTTATTCATATTTATGGGTCGTAGATAATTATTCCTATTTTAGTATTTAGTCTTTTTGTATCAGTCATGAAGGAAACACTTGTGAAAAAAATTTTAGTAAACTGAAAATTATTAAGAACTATCTAAGGTCTACAATGTCACAAGGAAAATTGACGAATATGAGTATTATATCAATTGAACGTGAATTGGCTTCAAACATTAATTTTGAAAATGTTATAGATGAATTTACTACTAAAAAAGCACTAAAAGTGAAATTTTGAAATGTATAAAAGTACAATTATTTTTTAAATTATTATAAAAGGTTATAATAAGTTTGGCAGTGTTTATTTGTCTTATTAAATATAATAATTATTATAAAAGCTAATAAAAATAAAATAAAATAACGAATGTCTTTATATGTGTAAGTAGTAAGTTCGTGTGGGAGGGGGAGGGGGTCAAACAATTTTTAAAAGGGTGGAAATATGTTAAATGGCCAGGAGCACAAATGAACAGTGCTACGGCTCTGATAATACCTACCTAAAATGTTATTGTCTTGTTATCGATGTTTGACCGGGGATCTATCAATTTAAATTATTACATCTTATTAAATGTATTCTAATCTAAACAAATTTCATAGCGAGTACTGTACTTGGGAATCACTTTTTACTGAGACGTTAATTTCGAAAGGATTACAATAATACTATTATAATATAATCGTTATAATTGTATGAAGGTATATTTTACACTCTGTCCAACGAGAGAATAACGCGCCGTAGACCAACCAAAATCAGTTTTTCTGCGCATTTCCAAGTGACACCCAGCCATACGCGAACCAGTTTTGATAGTAGGGTAACGCAGGGGGTTGCGAAAAATCGGCGCGTTCTCTCGCTGGACAGAGTTAGGTAAATGCCGAGTGAAAAAATGTAATATAAATTTGTGTCTACGGTCTACACGTATGAGTCAAGAATATAATTATATATATATATCATATATGTAACTACGTAAGTATAATATAGTTTTTAAATCATTTAGGTATAATAAATCATAAATATTGATTTAAATATTTACTCTTTGAACTGTATTTTCCGTGCAAACTGTGAAAATGTTTTAAAATCCACACTTGTTAATTGTTATTATGAAAACCTATGTAAATTAAATCAATGTCAACCATAAATAAAACAAATAGTTTGATATCCACACGAAATAAATCGTATAATAGATATTTTTGTATTTAAATTTTATGTATAAAAAAAAGGTTAAATTATCGATTTTAATCAAATATTTAATAAAGACAAGTACAGAAAAGTTTTTAAATTTATTCAAAAACAAAAACTTTTTTCCACAACAGTCCACTACTCAGAATTATTGTTTGTATGCAGTAATAATTAATAATATAATTGAAGTGAATTCAAATTTAACATATTTTTACAAAATACAGTGATCTACCACGACTACCATCAACCCCATGACAAATGACAATAATATAGTACACATATAGACCTATTATAGTATAGGTATTCATTTATTTATTTTAACAAAATAACGGGGCCACATAACCGCACTAAGCACATGCTCGTGGAGGGGCCCGTGAAGACTTATCTAACACATTTTTTTCTTAATATCAATTTGATATAACCAATAACTGACGTACTATGGATACGCATATTTTTATACGTAGTATAAATTGAAAAATGTAGATTGATGTTCTTAAAATTATTGAAACTGTCGAGAGCGATTAGTTAATCATCATCTTTTAGTACTTTTTATTGTTTTTTTAGTTTTTTCGGATTAGAAGTTTTGATTAGGTATTTGTGTCAACGTGTGCATACTTATATGTAAATATTATTTATGATTATATAATATAATAGATAATTTCTATCGTGGCAATTTATAAACATGGACACAAACATTTACATTTTAATAATTAACATTATTAATTTGAGCATATACAGTTAAACTATTATATTTTTATATTTTATAATAACAAGTTTAGTAAAAAATAAAAGATATTAAAAATTATTTACTACAGTTGTTTTTAAGGAAAACATTATGTTTAAGAACTATGTTTATTTAATTATTAATTAGAAACTAAACATTTTTCTTATAGATCAAATTTTTAAAACATATTCTTTTTCGTCATATTATATTATTTGTACTATGTGTTAAAAAAATCAATCGATGTAATAATCAAGTTAATTTTAATATTATTACATAGGTAAGTATAAAATGTACACCCAAACACCGTTGATCTAAGCCGAAAGTATTTCCTTAAATAGTTAAATCAATAGTAAAGAATTAAAGAATATAGGAATACATTATTTGCGGTACCCATTAATTTTTCTCTAAATAATGTGATCCTTCGGAGAGAAACCTATTAAAACATGGATATACCACTCCCTCTCTTCGTTGCCACGACAACATCCTATCAATCTGTGATTGTGACAAATCCAATCTATTACTCTTTATCTGACTCATACTTACCAATACATTAAATATATGTACTAATGTACTTAAATACATTACGTCATTACATTAATATCTATTAACGCAATGACGTCAATCAATACCTTCTAGACTTCATATAATATTCAGTATTATCTTCTTCAAGTCTTTTATTGGCGGGATATCTAATCAATCACACATTTCTTTCAGAATAAGTAAGAATTTAGCATTGTATATATATATATATATATTAAAAGCTTAAAACATATGGCTATGAATATTATTAAATCAAAAAGTTTTAAACCAATCGTATATGACATAAGCATTCATTCTATTTTTTTTATTTTCTGAACATATAATTTTACATACGTAATGGAAAACCAATGTAGTTACGATAGTTACATAGTAGGTACATACATCATTCTTTGAATAATTATAAGAACCCTTAAGCCAATACCATTTATTTACACTAAAAAATAAACGGTCAAACGTGGTCAATATTTTTTAATATCTAATACCAATGTATCAATACCAATACTCATTTACAATACTATCGAAATTAATTTTCTGATTTTTTTTTTTTTTTTTAACTAGCAATAATTGTCGACTTCACATGAATTTATAGTAATTTATATACATATACTCGTTACAGATTATACAAAAATGTACCCAATTTATTGATACATTAATTTGCGTTTATCTTAAATATATTTCGGAACTGTAACTACCCACATAAATCACTGTCATCTGCAGTTGTGTTCTGAAAAAAATTCAAACTTAACTCGAAGTTCTAAAATTTACGACTTATTTAATGGTTAACTATTTCACGAATTATGCCTTATTCCTTTCCCGAATACGAACAAAATACTTCAGCTCAATGTTACGTACAACTAATAGCTGTGAATTGTATTCAATGTTCTATTAAAGCCATCCCGATATTTTTAAATTTATCGAAATCCTAAAAAATGTGCAGTGATGAATGATGGTTATATATTTTTATTACAATTATTATTAAAAGTTTACCTACCAGAACATTATCAAAGACGATGCAAAATTATTAATTATTATAACCGATGAAATAGTTTTTTTTTTTAAATTACGTTGCAGCGTAACTGCGTGTTGTAATATATACTTTACTAAAAATAAATACAACTAATTATATAAAAGTATCAGTAGTCATAGTATAGGTATACAAAAGGCCGCGTGGAATACATTTCGCTGTAATTGAACCGTAAGCAGTCATTTATTTTCAGCCGTGAAATTTCAAATAATAATAATAATAATAATAAAATAAAAAAAAAACAAAAACATTGTTGTATTAATCTTTGTTTTATATTATGCGCATTTACATGGCGTAATTAATTTTACCCGCAGCAATTTCGGCGGGGCCCAGAACAAACACCTTCACCGACCGTAGTTCCCCCCCCTATCCATCCGCCTATTGTTTTACAAGACGTCTTGCTTCTCACACAAACACGAGAGAAAATAATATTAAAAAAAGGAATGAAAAAAAAAAGTAATGATAAAAACGCAAAGCGGAAAAGGCGGACGGGCACACATTATTTCTCCCCTCTCCCTCGCCCCATATCGCCCCCCCGACCGTCACTAAAATCCTCATCGCCGCGTATATATACGCTCTCGCCGCCGACCCGCTGCACGGCCCGTTCATTATCTTCAATTTTCCCATTCTCCCCTTTTACTCGAGCGCGCGCTAACGACGTTATACACCGCGCTCGATGTGGTGACTACCGACGCGCACGCCGAGCACTGAAAAATCCATTACTCGCCGTCCCTTCGCGCGCGCGAAACCCCGTGTATACACTAGTCACCGCCGCAGTCGTACACATATATTACTATGTCCTTCGCATTTCCGGCGAGCGGCAGCAACACACTATCGCGCCCCATAGAGCCATCCGACCTTATCAGCACCACTGCCGCCGCACTTCATATAATAATCTATGTATATATGTATAACAGTTCCGTTAATATTTTAGTACATCTTTCCTCTGACGGCTCTAACTGTATACATATATTACTCGCTGTTTCCGTATATATATATATAATGTATTTAGTATGTATAATATGATTTCCCACGATGTATATTGTATATATATATATATATATAATAGATTGCTGGCCTGCCGCCGCAAAACCGCGCGATTCCGTTAGGTATACATCGAGTGATTTAAATATTCTTCTCTAGGAATGTTTTGATTTCACACCGTATGTATATAGGTATATGTGTGTATCGTATATTATACAACATAATATATGGGTTAGCGTTTTTCGAAAAAATAAACCGAAACGCGTAAAAAACAAAACTATCCCGCGAATCATCATCATATATATAAAATATATACAGTAGTATAACGGTTCTGTATATATACCGGTCGTAAAGCTTATTTTACATATTTCATTACTGTTCGCCTTTCCCGTATATATGCGTATATATACACAATAAAGCGCCGTATACGTATTATTACGTATAGACACATCCCGAAAGCGCAATATATTTTTATCGATTTGGAACGCGACCGACCAATTGATTTTGTTTATACTTGCAGTTGTGCGTATATATATATATATACACGTACACTGCGTATATACATATACCCCAGCCCGGGGACTTTATTCATTCCGGCCGTGTACCGCGGCGTATATTATATATATATACATAATGCACACAATGAAGACGACGAAGACGAGGCTGCAGAGGGGAAAAGCAATTTCTTCGCTCCTATAAAAACGCTTTCTCCGGCATTATTCGGAGAGGGACGCACCCTCTGTGCCAGCGTTACCACATGATCCTTTTACCGTGAATATACTCGTGGATGGGCACGGGCACGGTATATATACATAATGGAGGGAATACATGATTGCGTTCTTGGCGTAGCCGCGGGTGCGTGCGACAGAATCTTTTTGAGAATATCGAACGGCTTCTGCAGAGGGTAGGGTTGGTGGTGCGGAGTACACCCTATACATGTATACAAGTATTACACGCGCGTGAGTGTGTGCGTGTATAGTATGGTTTAGTCGACAAAGGGAGATTGTAGTCGTCGTATATATATATATAGGTATATATGCGCAATAATATTCTACATTTGCAACGTTTAAGCTGAACAGTACACATTTGCATTTCTCTCCCCATCTGTGTTCAGCCGAATACCTCTTTTGTCGGGCTTACGTCACAAATATAAAAGCAGTAGACGGCTTTGGCGCGCCTATACATGTATTGTACAAAGTACCTATATGGTGAAATCCAAAAGCGGAATAATAATAGTAGGTATACAAAAAAAAAAAATATATATACATATAAGATGTGTAATATTCTTACGCTTAATAAATAAATTGTACATAATAGTTAGATACAGTTAAGAGTACATTTATACTGCTATTATATAATGTTTCAGACTGCAGGATTTAATACCTATATTTAGTACTATGCATAAAATGTACGCGCAACTACTAGAATATAAGAAAAATAAATTTTATTTTATGAACTCTATATAAGGCCCAAATTAAATGATGTTTTATTAGTTATTGCTGTCTATAAATTGCTAAGTGCATTGAAATTCGGAGTTTAATAGTTGAATTTGATAAATATATTTTCAGAGCTAACACACCAATTCTTAACTTTCGTGTATAAATACAAAAGATAATATCGTATACTTAAAAAAAATACAAAACATATAATGTAGTCGCAGTCGTCAACATGTGCTATAAATAAATTTGGATCGAATAAAATTAAATGTGAAAAACTTTTATTTTTATTTAACTACGTGTTATTCTATTACTAACTACTTTTTCAAAGTTTAACTTTAAAAATGCATATGGTTTTGTAAATGATAAATGTAAGCTTTTAAAATCAAGCAATGAATTTCTTTAAAGTATTAATATTTTTCGAGGATAATATATTTTAGTAATATGTATTTTAATAATCAATAATACTTATAAATTATAATTCTACTATAATGTATGTTTAAGTCGTATTATATAAATTATATATTTTCAGAGAAATTCAACATGGTGTGATGTTATGACATTACTTGCACATTCCTAAAAACATATTATAATATACTAGGTGATTCATTTAACATATAACTATTAACGTTTTTTAATATAATTTTATTACATAATTTCAAGTTATTTAAAAACAACTGTAAAAAATAAATGTAAAATTTGCTTTTATTTAATGACAATATGCATTTTAAATTTCTTATTCCAAGCAAAATATTTTTTTAAGTAAGTAAACTATAAAAATTTTAATTTTGGACGAGTAATTTTTAATATTTATAGTATAGGTATATCGATGAACCTCGATTATTGAGTGGTAAATAGATACCCATACCCCGAAAAATTATGTTGGTCCACTATACCGATCATCTAAACTTTAAATACGTATAAAGTTTTGATTTATAATCTTGTAACTAATAAACTACTTGTTCGAAATTTGATTTTGATATAATTTAAAATACTTCTGCTATAATATAATATTCTGCTTAGGAACATAAAATTAAACATACGTGCTGCAATCAGCAGTAGTAGGTATATCGAATACCTACACTAATAGGACCAAATCTATATGTATATATTATATAAAAGCTATGTTCGCAACATTATAGTACCAATCGGCTTCTAAGTTTTAATTAAATTATAATAAATTATATTTATATGAATAGAACAAATACAATAAAGAAATACAGATCCCAGTAATTTACAACAATCATGGTCCCTGCAAGGAAAACCATGGTTTCTAATCATTATTATTATATGTGTATGAAATTTAATTTAATCAACAATAAAATGAATGTTATGAGTTCCTATAATCCAGTTCATTGTGTTTATTATTTAAAATTGCTATATTTAATTATACCGCAATGAAAGTATATTTTGTTCGAGATCACAGATGGATGCATGGAAACAGCACAATAAGTGGCTATTCGTTTTTATACTTAATACTTACGTATTATAGTATATTATTAAAATAAGTAATAAACTAATAACAATAGTAGAATTCGGAATTTAAAAATTTAATATTTATGCGCAACTGCGCTGTAAATAAAAACCTGAAATACTCTATACGCTCATATAGAGTTCATTCGAAGACAAGTCGGTTTAATGTATTCGAATTTACTCGTACATTTTTAAATTAACCAACACATAAAATTACCATCTATTATGTGATTGTTTGTTAATAACATAATAGCATAATATATGCTAAATGCCTATGGTATTATATTATTGTTATCTTAATTGCCTATACTTAATCCATACGACTACTGCAATATAGTAATATAATATTATAGTACTATTTTTAGATATACTTATTGAAGTAAAAACAAGTGTAAAATAGTTAAAAACATTATTTTTATATGGCTTATAATGTTTGTATACAATTTATAATACAATTGAAAATGTTAAAATACACATATGTTTATAATGTATACGAGGGACATATATATATATATATATATATATATATATAGGTAATACTTAAAACATTATTAAAGGTTCGTTATAGTTGAGTAGTATAAAGAGTAATTATGATTATTATATCTAATCCTAACTAACTAATTATATTATATATATGTAATATAACCGTATAATATGTGTATAGTGAGTAAGTGAGTTAGCGCCTATAGTAAAATATTTTAGAAAAATTTAAAAATAATGTATTCAATTTCTATATATTATTAAATGAAGCGACGAATATTATTGATATAAGAATTACCACTCAACTATATTTAGCTATATTTATTAATTTATATTATACAACAATATATTATAATGAAATATATTATGAATATTATATACATAAATCATGAGTTATTCAATCATAAATAAATAAATGTTAAGTAATATAATATTGAACTTATAACCCAGTTATTATTTACTATTCATTACGATTTCCTTTCTTTTAAAAACAGTTTCAATAACATATATAATATTAAGACATAGTGATAACATCATTGATTGTGCACAATATAGACAAGCAATAAAATATATAATTATTTATATCTGTTGTCTGCTGAATAAACAAGATTATAAGTTTTATTGTCAAATATTTTTCCATTGTTAATCTAATTTGATTAGTTTCTACACTCAATACTTCTATATAAAACGCAGTAACGTAACTAAAAACATTTCCAAACTATGTTTTATTCTACTATTATTTATACTAGCTAGACATTATTGTCAATAGTTTTAGAATATAACAAATCTATAATACCTACCTGTTGTCTATTTATACATAGATTAAATAATGGATATTATTCAATGATCGCTTATTTGATATGACTTCTGCATTTATGATAAATATGAAAATATAGCTTAATAACCGATGTTATTTACCGGAGTATAATAACATTTTCATCATAAAACATTTAAAACATAATAATTAATATTGATTCTTATGGATTACCTTATTATTACCCATAATCTATATATGTTCAATATTGTGTCTGTAATACTCTGTATTATATATACCTTTTATTTATTACGTTTATTTTAGTTATTTTAGATCCTAAGCGTAGCGATCACACTTTTTATGGCAGAAAAATAATTAGATTTTCACTTTGAGGGTTGTTTGTGATGGTAGCAAATGATTCTAGTTTATACTTTTTTTTTTTGGGGGGGGGGGGGGGGTAAAAGTTCAAAATTTTTTTTTTTAAAGGAAAAGAAGGTAACAAAAAAGCTAAAAAAGATACCAAACAGATATTCAATATTAGTATTAAAATCTTAATAAATTCTCGTGTTTTTTTTTTTAGTTTTTTCCTATTATTTTAAAAAGTATTAGAATTTTATTATAAGAATTTTCAATTTTGACTTTCTAAAAAGCTAAAACTACTAACATTTAGTTTTCTACAGTAAGCCTCCATCAAAGTTGACGATCAAAGCATTTTTTCTACCATAGAAAAAGTGTCTTATTCACAGAAATAAAAATACATAACATTATAATATCAATAGGCTATCAATAGGCACATCAATTAATGCACAGAATTTAAAATTATCATTAATTCTTTTTAAAATAATAAGGAATTACAAAAAAATATATATAAAAATAAACGCAAAAATGTGTTAAAATTATTAAAATAATAATTGTTTTTGATAACTATTATTAGTTATCAAAAAGTTAAACCAACTTTGATAAAAATCGTTTTATCATTATCGTTTATTATTATTTATATTTAATTAAATTCGAATTCAACATCATCTTGAATACCATGACCATCAATAGGTACACTCAACACCTAAACTGTATACATAGTATAAAGATAAAGCAGCTATACCTACTTATCAGCTTTTTTAATTTAATCATACTAATAAAATAATATTTACGTTGAACAGCAGTTTAACTTTAAAAAAATAAGACGATTTTTAAACTCAAAACGTTAAAAAATGAAATTTAGGTATAGGAATTTTACGTTTGTGTTACTTACAGATATATGAAACCTATATGAACTTACCTATATGAATTATCCATGGTGTAAAAATATCGTAAAAGCACAATAATAAACATATTACTGTATAATTTGTATGATGGTTATTTACTTTTTTATCGTTATATATTATATTGTTTAGTGTATTAATAGGTACGTATTTTAATTTCATAGCCCATAAAGTAGCCGGGCTACTGTAGCCCTAAGTAATCTATAACAGCTATGTTAATCCCCGATGTCAAAAAACATAATTTATTTATAATATTGTAATAACTATAATATTTATTTATAATATTATACTGTCTAATAGGCCCTATATATACTTAATTTATATTTAATATAATATATAATTTATAAATTTTATAACATGCATTGCATGATTTTAAAACCCTAAAATATATTTTATACGATTTATGTAGGTATATGACACGTGTTTTCTTATGTTAATATTTTAAAATATTGCCTGTCGAACATAACAATTACATAAATAACGATCATGCCGTCATGGATCTTATATATTATCTTATTATAATCGCGATAACACAAGTATTTAGAAACCTTCGAAATATGGATTGGTCTTCTGGTCTTATATGGGACATAACCTGTAGTTTAATGTGTAATCATATATAAAGGTAACTCAGCTATAGGCCGAGTCATTGCACAGTATTTTATACTTTTTATAAAATGTAGTAGGTAAGTATAAATTCTTAATTTTACTTAGTTTATTTTTATTGTACAAAAGTAAAAATTGAATTCACTGGATACTATCAGGATCAGGACATAGTGGTATCAAAAAAGTTGACATAATGAAAATAAAATACAGCGATAATAAACTAATAGAAATAAACTTAAGACACTGCACTTATGAAGACATTTCAAGGTTTATTAATATTACAGTTGGAGCAAAATGATCACAAAAATAGAAAAAAAAGAAACCAAACTGAACTAAACAAGAAAAAACTGACACCCGAACGTTGAAAAAAAACAACAAACTTAAATATAAAATAAGAGGACATTTAAACACGTCTAAGAATAGGACATAGCCGACATACGCACGACTACTTAATGGACAAAATACTCCCAACCGAATGCATATTATATGCTATATATGTACCTATATAGTATGTATACATACAGTCATACGTTGAATTTAGACAAATGAAAGCTGCAAGAATCGAGTACAACATTCCCGAGTTCCTCCACCAATCCTTTGGACTTTGGTCAAGATGAGACAATCATCAAACTAATATTAATATTTACAAAATAAATTAGTATTAAAAATGTGCTGTATAACAATAAACAATAATAGCATGTCAATATTATTGATTTAGCATTATATTATCAAAAAAAAAAAATATTTCAAATTTCAGCTTACAATAGCCAAGTTGATGAAGTTTATTCACAGTAAAAATATCATTATTATTTTTTTTTATTAGAAGATATTTTAGCTAAGTATTATTTTTATCTCAACTATCTGTACATGTAAACATGTAAATTTATGAAGACATTTTGTGTATAATAATGAACATTAATAGGTTCGTTTTCAATAAAGGGTTCGAATTTAAATGGCTTAAAAACTATATCAAAAAATAACCAAAACTTCCATAAAAATGTCCTTTAGCTACAATATTCATACATATAATAAATATATGTATAATTACTTGAAAACGCTCTTAAAATGGTAAAATATTGAAAAATACAATATAAAAGTTACACCTTTGGAATATCAGTTATATAATAGACATGTTACATGACTTTGAATGTATTGTCCTATAGTGGCTATAGTGTTGTAGAGAACCCAAAAACAATGCACTTTGCATTGAAATTTCAAATCTAATTCTTATATATAATTCGATTAAATTTTTAAACATTAAAATTAAAATAAAATGTAAGTAAATGCTGGCGTGCCTCAAGGTGGCATCTTATCTCTAGTTCTTTATAACATTTTTGCTTCTGACCAACCTGCTACTCCCAACACCTCAGTAGCTGATGACTACGCTGACGACAAAGCGTTAATATCTATTAATAATGATCCAATCATAGCGTAAATAAATCTACAAACTCGCCTTAAAGCTATGGAAAAATGGCTTACAAAATGGTGGTTTAAAGTTAACCAAAATAAATCCGTTCACACAACCCCTACCCTCAGAAATACCCCCCGTCCTGATGTTCTTCTATAGTTCTATACGGTACTCCAATTCCCTACTCTCCAAAAATCAAATACCTTGGCCTCGCCCTAGATCAAAGATTAACGTGGGCTCATCACATAAAAACTAAAAGATAAGCATTGAATCATCGTTTTCGCATGCTTAAACCCTTATTAACCAATAATAAATACACCTCCATTAAAACAAAACTTCTTATATACAAAACACTTTGAAACCATTATGGACCTACGGCTCGCAGCTTTGGGGCTATGCGAAAAAGTCAGACATATTGAAAATACAAACCTTTCAAAATATTTCTCTTAGAAAACTAACGAATGCTCCACCCTACGTGTCAAATCATACACTATCTTCCGACTTAAAATTAAAGACAATAAATGACGAAGCAAAAATCTTTTATAAAAGATTCCATAGCTGCATAAATAATCGTCCAAATCAATTAATAAAAAATTTGGCCACCCCTACAATACCTGGTATTCCTCAGAGACGTTTGAAGCGCAATTGGTGTCGATATCTCTTAAAGTAAATTAATATCAAGCCAACAGAAAGTGTTATCAGTGGGTGGCTTCTTTCAACAAAACCTCATGACATCGTAACATTTATCATATATTCTCATTGTGCAGTCCAGTATAACTGATACAGATTGTTTGGAGTGTGGATAAAGTAAAAAATGATTATAATTTGTTATTTTTTAAAACTTATTAGGTAGTTGTTATTATGTATTGTGTCCAGAAATCCAACCAGTAAATAACGAAAACTTTTAATAGTAGAAAGTATTTATTAAGTATTGTTACTTGATGACCAACCGTAAAGACTGAATTCGACGTGGCTGCATACACAAAATATGGTCGGATGTATCTCTTGTTTTTATTTTAAAAATCCAAGCCCCTGCTGCGGCTATATTTGGGTACACCGGTATGCATATCATTTTACAACACTTACGTATGTATTGTATTGTATATACCGACAGGTAGGTATGATTGGTTTGGTCGATGGTTGGGAAAAAAGTCGAAACGCGTCGGCTATACGGATAATAATATTATTATATGAATATATGATTATTATTTTCATTAAAATATCAAAACAATATAAGCTCGACGGCTGCCGCGACGTCTAAACCCTCCGGGCGCCCGGCCGACAGTTTAACTTCAGACATCTTGGCTACACTGTTGCGTGGCGTTTTCATTTTTTTTTCTCATCTCATTACTCGTTCCCCCCCGCCAACACCGCCGCCACCCGTGACCGCGATCGCGACTATACGACGACGACGACGACCGTCGTAAATTACTACTCCAAACGGTCGCGGCCCGAGTGGAGCCCACACACACACACACACACACACGCCCGTTGCGCGACGACGCGCCTCAGTGCACAAGCCGGCAACGTCGCACAACGGCCGCCCGTTCCGAAACATTACACACACACACACACACACGCACACGCTATAGTCGGCGGCGCACTGTTTTTTCTATTTATTTTTTATTTTTTTTTTTTCCTTTCACCCCTCCCCGGATCGTTGCTCCCGCCGCCGGTCCGTTGCGGCGTTCTCTTTGTAGACGTGCGTTGAACCGCCGCCGTCGCATAGCCACTGTTCTGTGTCGGACCGATTGTGGTCTAGGAAAGAGATAAAATAATAATAATAATAATAATAATACGAGAAAAATATTTGAAAAAAACAAATGATTTTGTTAACCGCTTCAGCCTCTTTAGTCTTCACCCTAAACCCTTACCACGGTAGTACTTATATATCGTCGACCCCGGCTCGCGGTGAGACACTACGCACGGGTCGAGATTAAAATGGTGTCATGGTATTCGGCGTAAAAAGAGCTTTTGCTCCAGGCCGGTATCTTTCGCATATAGTATATGCCCATAAATCATACACTCGATATGTTGATTGTTTTACTGTAGCTCCTTGATATAAGGGGTACCAAATTTATAAATTGCTTCAGGACAGCTGTAATCCTTATGATTCGGCTCTAATTTCGCGATATGAGTTTTCGTTTGCTTAATAGTTTCCTGCAGAGACTGTTATGTCTATGTAGTACCACTGCAGCACTTCAGTGCCTGAATTAATATAAAAAATAGTAATGGTCTTGTACACTATTTGATGTAAGGCCCTGTTCTAATAAAATAATCGATAAACAAAAATTATACAATACTGAGCCCATGGGCCAGGTTAATGGGCTCCGTATACAATTGCTAAAAACATATTATATTATATTAAATATAATAAAATAAATTGCTTATGTTATACATTTCAATATTTATATTGTAATAAAAAACTTTGGTGTTCCCTATCGCACTCCACCCTTTCCTTTTTTACGATAGGTGCAAAATGACTCTCATTAGTGGCCCAGTCTAATGAAAATGTCAAGTTCCGCATAATGTTATTATTATTACAATTCATGCATGGCGTTATTGACAAGCATTTTATTTGGTTTTTTTGCAATATATATATAGAACATAGTTAAGATAATATATTTAGCCATATAAGTAATGAAGATGTTCTGAAAATCCTGTACTCCTGTCTCCTGAATCGCATGTACATAGACGTATGTACCTTTTCGGTTGTATACATAATAATGCAATAAAATAAACAATCATATCGTTTAACTGATAACGAATTAAAATACTAGAGATAGTAATAATAAATTGCTCGATGACCGCGATGACGAAAATATTCGCGAGGACATCGAACGCAGTGAGAACATGTGAGGTTGACTTGACGTACATAGTTAATATACCTAATACTGAAATACTATGTTATTATGACCGGAGTTTATTCATCTTTGTACCTATAGTTTCAATTATATATCGTATATTATTTAATCCGTTACAGACTATGTAGAGGTATTCATACACTCTATACTGTACTGTCTGTACTTCAAATACGCCGACAAAAAGCGTAAGTCAAAGTTGCATATGGGTACACATTTTACAGCAATCATTGTCATAATCATATTATAATGTATCGGTTATTATTATTTTTTTTTTATCTCGAATTCCGAACAATTTCGTTCTCTATATAGTATGATTACGTGCGAGTACACAATCAGGCCTGCAGCTGCGCTTTACCGGTTTCGTGATATAAATTTACGTAATAAAACTGTGATAGTATGGTATCTAGATAATTTATTAATTTATATCGCTAAAAAAAATTGTCGCATACTCGCATAATATTTATTTTTTTCCTCGAAGTACCATCGGTCACCGTAATTATATAAGTATACGTTCGAATATTTCAACCGAATGTGCGGGCTATAATATATATATATATATATATATGTCTACACGACGGGACGACAACGTCGCACGTTAATTGACTATACACCGCCAAACCGAAATAAGGATACAACTATTGTAATCATCGAGTGATAAAAAGTAATTTTAAGCCCGTTTCACCGCGTGGACGCGTCAAGTTCATACGCGCTATATTATGCTCCGACGAGGAACGCACCACGTCGAAACCGTCATTTTATGACGTAAAGATTACTTACATTCTATACAAACAAAAATTTTGATTAACTATCTGATATAACCATCATAATATAGTAACATACTTAATAACACTCAGACAAGTGGTCATTAATTGCGGGGACGCGTGATATAAACGGTATAAACAATCCAATGAGTCCAGGATCGTATCACGTCGTGTAACACAAATTGATCTATTTATGGTTTCCTTTAATAAACTTCATAAAACCACACTACGTGTTGATATAACTTTAACATCTATATTAATTATTAAAATACCCTTTAAGATCACGCGTCAGTCGAGTTTTTTTAATAAAACACGCCCTTCTACCGTTTTCTTGCAAATGAATAGAATTTGTAAAAAATATTATATAGTAGCATAAATTCGAGTGATGGATTTATTATCAAGTATGTATACATAATAATGTTCGATTATTTTAATTTTAATAAGTTTATTCAGTTTACTGATTATAACTAAATTTACGGATAAAATGCTTAAAAACCAAATCCGTCCTACGTAATTTAACGCGAGGGATGTACCTTTTATAAATTATGCATAAATAGCAGTCGAGCGCCGGGAGCGGTCACCCATCCAAACGCGGTTGGCGACGGAACGCGCGTTCGTGACGCCGCTGCACCGCTTTCTAATGTACATAATAATAATATAATAATATGTGTGTCCGTATATACGCGGTACACCGCACTACACGAGCACATTACGCCGCGACGAGCGCTCTTTTCGAGTATATAATACGCCGCCGCCCAAGTCGTAAGAATAATAGAAATGGCATTGATATACTCACTTAGGTCCAATGATTATAAATATACAGTTATAGTACTCATATCGAGTCGTGCATATTATACACATACCTATATGATGACACCTGCATCATTAAAATGCGAACTGTATAGAACGACACGTGTCCACCTCGTCGTTAACGTATAAGTATTCTGTTTTTTTCGCAAAAACAGAGTTGCGATAGTGTTTTGTCCGAAAACGGTCTAACCCCCTCTTATGGGCGTATTTGAAATTGTATCATTGGCCGTCGTACACACTGCCGCGCATTTAAACCTGCATGCTGCACCTGTCGTGTGCGACCGATTGCACATTTACTCGTACGCGCTATTATTTACATTATATATAAGTAAATTATTAATATAAGTAGTACCTATTATACCTTTACATAATATTATACTACCTAGTTGTATAATAGTACTTACCTACTTATACGCATTATTATCGTGTATTCGTGTGACTTGTACCTACGTAGTCGTTTGCGATAAAAAAAAAAATTTATTTCTTCAAACAAATATAATAATATAATCCTCTGTAGGGGGTATTTTCAACGATACGATTAATCGCGGCGGTATAACTATTTGTACGGACTGCACGGTATATTGTCTCAAACGCTCAAGTACACGATGTATTTAGTTCTCCGTCGTACACTGTCCATGCTTGTCCACACAAGCTCGCGAATTTGTCGTAATAACTTGGACATTATTTAACGGCGGGCTGTCGTGTATTCGTCAAACTTCCTTGAAACATAAAAACAATTTTGATTATTTCAAACCATGCCTATATAAGTGAAGGTTTATTTTAATAAATTTCAGTCACACATGCGATAGGACTTACGTGAATGCTTAGAAAAATTCAACTCGTTCAAGTAAAACTGATAAAAAACAATAAAACGGATAGGTATAGTGTATATAGAGATACAAAAAAAAAGAAAAAAATTATGTCTCAACATGTCAAATGCAGATGATATAGGTAGTGGTCGCGAAGTTAAGTGTTATGTTTTCGACAAATTTTATGTTTCAAAAATCAAATAAAAGGTATATTATATATTTGAACATTTTTTGCTTATTATGTACAAGAAATCTTGCCTAACGGAGGACACCTCTAAAAATGGACGTTTTTATTTGTTGGAACAAGTTACAAACTTTCTGCAAACTGAACCTTTTGAATAGCGGATAAAATGTCGGTATAATCGAGTGACCCCGGTGTTTAGATTTTTTTACAGCCACTGTGCGATAAAGCATTCGTGAAATTTACATTTAAAAAACATTTCACACTCGAAGTAATGTGTGTCTCGCACGTCAAAGTGTAAAACTGCAACGTCTGCAACACTGACAATCATCACATAATAATAATTTATATTTATGCGTGTATTATGTATATAAATATATAAGACAATTTATAAGGACCTGTGAAGAATATACACCACTCCACCGCTACTACACGCGCTGACTGTTGTACTCGACGAAATAAAAATGACAAATTCATACGATAACAGAGTTATAAAAAATTATCAAAGTTAGCTTTTTAAAATTACGAACGTCTTATGATCTCAAACTTCGAAAGTATTTATTATATACAGTAGAATCCGCTTATTTGGGACACCACATAAAGGGGACAACCGCTTAATAGAGACAGATTGGCACAGATTAGTTATTCGGCTGATTAGTTAGTCGGATTATGGGGACGAATAGGTCACCACCCAATGTGTCCCAATTAAGTGGATTCTACTGTACATGTGTTATATCTATAGTCATAGGTATAATTGTATGAATATTATTATTACAATACATTTTATTATTATTTACCTAAAGTTGTATTTATATTATTAAATCTTAACATATAATAATATGACGGATATATAAATTTAGAACCAAATGTTTGGATAATATATATTTATCGCAACTATAGAAAAAATAAACCAACATTAAACGTATACCGTGAGATATTTGGAACATAAAAACGAGTAAGTACGCTTTGTTTAAACGTCTTATAATATGTTTGTGTTTATTTCTTATACTGATATGTAAACTGATCTATACTAAAATAAAATGAAGCTGATATTTATATACTGGTAAATAAAATAAAAATACGTCTTATAAGACCTATGTTTAACATGATTATTGGTTAATGGTCAGTCAAGTGAAATATGTACTTCATGCAATGCGAACCAATTGAAAAAAATCACGATACAGTAAACACTGGAATAGTTGATCAGATTTTGCCTATTGATACTTGATAGGTAGGATTTGCATATTGTATTGTAAATGCTTAATTTTTGGCTGCAAATCGTTACACGAACAGGTTACATTTTTAAACTAATGGTGCAGACAACCAACATTTCATTCTTCTAGAAAACTTGTGACTTACAAACTTTTATTCATCGAAAAATCTCTGTCACAGATGCCAAGTCGGTCTCCGACCTATAGGAGATTCACTGAAAGCGAGTTACATCAGTCCCTAGTCCTAGTGTTTACATGTTTATTGTTGTTATAAATTAGATAACATGGGTCATAGACAAAACATCGAATTTGGTAGACGATTCTAATTAGAATTTAGTTAATACCCACGTTTTATTAACTAAAATTATAAAATAAAAACGTTTTTGGATTGAGAAATTTAAATACGGCATTTTCTTGGACGTATTTATGTATGCATCCCAAGAACTATGTAGATTTCCAATAATCGACGTATTATAATTTATATAATGTGACTAGAATATTTTAGAGTATAGGTTACCCTTTATTCCTTTCCAGAAAAATATATAAATTATTATAAAAGAAAAATATTATTAAAAAACACACCTAGTACGTAATTTTTGTGTAAATCTATATTGTGACTAAATATTTTTTCACTTTTACTATTCATTCTTAAAAATCAGAAAAATTGTAGTTCCAATTAGATCAACGGTTCTCAACTTAGGGGGCGCCCGCCAGGTAGGCGGGAACATTTTTAAAATTCCTTGATTATTTCTATTTAATCGATACATTATTGAGTTCATTATTATTAGTTTATTTTTATTTATTATAACGTTATCTTCCATTGATTTTCATTTATACCTATTACTCCGACAACCGACATTAAAAAGGCGTGATGTATATTTTACACATTAAATATTAAAATATAATATGTATATATTTTAAAAATTATTCAATCTTATTATTATGGTGAGGAAGGCGTGACATCATAAAATAGTGTGAAAGGGGGGCATGTCGCATGTATCACAATATGTTGGGAACCCTTAGATTATAGAGTTATAGAGAATGTCATAACTACAAAATGTGATCACGATTCTATGTACCTATCCATTATATACGTGGATAATGGATATACGTGGCTTACGTTTACAAATATATTTTTTTGGAGTATAAAGTAATTTAGTTGCAATAGTATAACAGCTACATCGGCGTTCTATTTTCTACTCGGATTATAAGACACACAATTTATAGGTTATAAAATTTGTTAATATAATATATATCACTATCAAAGCACATTATCCACTTACTGACTAATGAGAGAAAGGATTGTTTCACGAACTTGGAGGTTATCCAATTCGTGAGCAAGAGTTATCAATCAAAAAAGTCGTGACAAATGAACCGTCTTTCGTCAATGACGTGAAAAATTTAAAACTATACTAATGTATTTTTTCCACCTAAAAACTATTCACAGGGTTATATTTGAATATATTTATATACATAATATCGTGTTCATCACTTTTCAATAGGAATGGGATTTCAATGCACTTTGACTTTATATTATCTGTTAATATTTATATATAGGTCTGCAGGGTCTCAGTTTTATTGCAATGCAATTCCGTTTCATATGTATACTATCGAGTGTTATCTTATCATATATCACTGAGGAGTACCTATATGTATAATTAAATATAATTGAATTGCATTTATTGAGAATTATTTTTCATAATTACTAATAATAAGTTATTAACTTATAATAACCATATAACATATTATAATGTAGTTAACACAAAAAAACACGATGCTTCGAGGCATTTTCTGTTGCGTCGTTCTCAACCGGAGCAACATTAATTTGCTTCGTCGCGATTAATATAGCTGCACCCGGACGTCCCAAGTGTGACGGCGGTAATGATTGTAACTATTATTATTATCGTCGTCGTCGTCATTAACGTCATTCTATGTACTATATACATTGCACGGGCAACATGCTTATTGACTTATATAGCCCGAATTAAAAGCAATGTTGACGATTAAGCCGCAGTTTTGTATTGGCCGGTATAAGCCCGTAGTTGCGTATCACTGTAAAACGCGATGGAAATAACAGATCGGATTGTGGCGGCAGCAGCAGTACCCATCATTAATAGGAAATAAAATATAAGCGCGCACTATGCCTCGAAATCGGCGTGTGGCGTGGATTGTAAAAACTAAAAAAGCCCGAGTGCTGAAAGATAAAACGGGAATATATGGGTGTCAACCGCCATCGTAGTTTATTTTAAAATGATACAAAATAGTATATTACATACAAAAGCGGCTACTGTATATTGCGTTGTATATATTATACGGTTATACCTATATAAAACGACACGTTGCGGTGACGATAATATAACTATAACTATACGCGATGTTTTAATGACGGCAATAAAACCATTTATTACACGTGTGTGAGTGTATTTTATGTGTATGTATAGTCACAGCTTGCGCATCAAGTCCTAACTAGAAATTAATGGCGTCAAACGTGTAATTTGTCGTTTTAAAAGGGCACAAAATTCATCTGATTATGTTATGAGTAGGTTTACCGCTAGGTAAATATTAATATAACCTACGAGTGTATACATAGTAAGCACTTGTTGTAGAGATGAATAATGATTCAAGTGATATTGTACGAACTGTTCGATTACTATACCAAATTGAATCAACCAACGACAATTATATTAATGAGTATAACCTTTGTTTAAAAAAAAATTTACTACATTTTACGAAGAGCGATTAGGAAAGCAAAAATGGAAATATTGCCAGAGAAAATGTATTATATCATTTTTCCGTATTTGTTTGTGATAGTCCAATTAAGTAGGTATTTTGATAATGTGAGTTCAGGTTTAGATTGTTCTCTAAAATCAAGTTTCGTAACATTATTATATACCTAATATATGTATACTTAACTAAATGTATCAATATAGATATAAATATTAGATATTTAACAATTATAAATGGATAACAAAGCCTAAGATAATATTTATATTCTTACAAAATCCTTAAAAAATTGCAATAAAAATTATCCATTTTTCACGTATAATGCATACATATTATTCTATCATATTTTAAATGCAAAAACAAAAAAATCCAAAAATTCATGCGTTTTATGGAATATTTAAACGAAAATATTGCAGTAAAAGGTTAGAGCTATATATAGTCACGTTGTATTAATTAATAATATTAATATTTTATTAATTTCATGTGATTTTTTTTTAACAAAAACAATGTGCAAATATATTGAAAATGCAATGGATATATTTAAAAATAAGACCAATAAAAATGATTTAGCTTATGGATAATATAATCAATTTTTTTTTTTTTTTTAATTATAAAATATTTCTATTTCACATTACGATGATGGTTTGAAAATTATTGATACCTATAAAAATATATTGTATATATTATGTTATTGCATTATATTTTTTATTTTATAATCTGCAATACTAATATTATAATATTTAATTAAACAACTGACCTCATCGTTTGAATATATATATATATTACTATATATTATACAAATACCTATATAGTAAAACGTAGATAAATACGTAAACTGTGGTATAATTATGAGTACAACGCGTTTTTAAAAAATAAATAAATATGAAATCTTAATAAAAAGTTCCACTCTTTATCGGCCATTTGTTGACATGTTCTGCTATAAAGCATATAATTTATGTATTGTTATGCAAATAAAACTTGGTAAACGACGGCAGCAGGTGACGAAGCGTGAAATACAAAACGAGTGTAATATTTTTACGCCCGTCTGTATTGGTTGCACATAATAATATTATTACACCGCATTGGACTGGACTTCGTGACAGTATGGTTTTTTAATTTATTTTTTTATTTTTTTATTTATTTATTTTTTTTGAAACATCCGATATAATAATATTAAGATAACCATCGCGAGACCGCTTGCATGCACAGTCTGTACGGTTTTATGCGGTATCCTATAATCTTGACGGACGGATGTCCCTTGACAATAAATTGCATTACATCCAGCTATTATCAGTTTTGTATGTACAATGTACATACTACATACATCATATTATGTCGGTATATGATATTGTAATTTATATAAGGATAAGTCTATATGGTTTCACAGAATGTTGCCATTTATTCTATTACCTATTGTTAAACATCTCACGGTAAAATATATATTTATTTCATAATAATATACATCTGCCTATACAATTTTTATTTTTTAAATAATTTGTTGTTAAGCTTGTTACATATTATTATCGTGTACTAAATAATAACTTGGACATTTTAAATTACAATATATAGTCATTGAATGAGTCATATAATAACCGTTTAAATACTTATACTTATTAAACATTATAGTATATATTATAGATATTATAGATATAGCCATATAGGAATAAAAGATTGATAATTTTATAGAAAAGTAATTTACTACATAAAATTTATTTTTTTTTACTTTCTTAAAAACATTTTTTAATAAATTTGTTATCAATGTTATCATATTTAGGTAGATATTACATATATAATATAATAGTATAAGTATCACTTGAGATATGTATTCCAATTTCCAATCAAACGAAAAAGGTAGTTCATAATAAACATATCAAATTATAATATTATATATAGGTATAGATAAATTAAAAAGCTCAACATTCAATCACTATATTATCCCTCAACACGCGGGCATATTACATTCGATGGCATAATCGTGCATGTATTCACACTATTCGGTATGTGACTTCTACAGTTCTACATAATATAATTATACTTGGCCAGTTCGTTATTCGTGTGCGTTCTATTTTTGGATGTATATTCGGACCCCTAAATCCTGCATGTACCTCGTTACGCGGGTTATTAATAATACACGCGTGTGCGAGCATCGGCTGCTGCAAGTACGACGATGATTGGGGTGACGAGTGCGTGTGTGCTGCGCCCGGAAGAATGCGTTTAAAAATCACAAATATAGATCCAATTAGTATACAGCTAAAAAAGGCATTGCCATTAAATGTAATGCTGCGCACGCGCGCGCACACACGTTATATATTGCATATGTGAGTAACAGTATGGTGTGTATATTATACATCAGTATATCATTATTGAACTATATATAGTACAGTAAAGTAGTACCTATATGGTTTCAGAAAAATGTACGTGCAGCCCCGCCTTGTCTATTTACTTTGAATTTTATCATCGTATGATGCTCTCTTATTTTCAAAAAACGCAATCTGCCACTATGTATATAAAGTAATTAGCCAATTATTCTTACCCCGATTTTTAATTTAATAACGAATTAATTCAAATTCTAATTCTAAGAATTTTTAAATGTTGATGTAATAGTACCTAATTTGGTATTCAAACGAATAATTTTTCAATTATTACTAATTATACTAAAAAGATAAAAGTTCTTAAAAATGGTTTTACAATAATATAAAATAAATGTAAGTATAATACCTAGGCACGGATCATTTTTAAAAATCATAAATGGTAATAGATTAATATTAATTACTAAAATTAATAATAAATAAAGTGGTAAAAAAAAACTTTTAACAGTAGAGCTCTGATTATTCGCACTAATTAAGACCGAAGGGGTGTGGATAAACAAAATACAAACATTTTTGTATTTATTTAAAATAATAATCAATTTTTCTTTGCACTTCCAATGAACAAAGGAGTTCACTGTAAAATCCTTTATACTTTTTAATAATGAAAATTCGGTTGAATTACACTCTAGTTATTGTTCATAAACTTTTTTCTGTTATTTCGATTTTTGTTTCAATATTTAACACATCATATTTTTATTTTATTTTTTGGAACGCATTTTAATTTAAAAGTGCGAACTGTATACTCAATCGCGCTTACGAACCAACTTAGTTTAAGATTGCATGCATATCTTTACATTAAAGTGAGCTAACCAAATAGATTTATTAACCAAATAATTTTGCATCCCACAGTAAGTGTACACGATAAAACGAACATAACGAATGATAAAACTAGATTAAATTAAATTAAAAATAAATTGACGTGTGAAAAAATCAACGCTCCACTTTAATTTAAAAATATGGTCATTAAGTATAATTGAAAATTCCAAAAATCAGATATCGAACAACTGCATTATTGAGGGAATAGGGGGTGAGCATGTTTGATGAATCACCTTGTTTACATTATAAAGGTACATACCGTTCGTGTATATGCTTTTTTGAAGCACGAACAATAATAATCCTTTACGTTATCGTTATATATATATATATACACGATAACGACGTATACGCCACACACGCACACGCACACGCACACAAACACATAGTGAATACATCTTCTAAAGATTATGTATCGAATCCCCCACACCTCATCTGTTGCAGGTCCGTGTTTCAGAATCAACATGTATTATTATCCCCACTATTTTTGTCATGTGAAATTATCAAGACCCTAGCTGCTGCAGTGTATATGCAGTGTTTATCCGAAAAAACAAATCGTGTCGCGTATAATATTCGAGATGCTATACATTATAGTACTCTGCGAGTTTCAGTATAAAGACTACACGGTATATACATAAACCGCGGGACATTCCTCCGGTCGGATTGTCGGAGCATATAATATATTATATAATTATATCATTGTATAGAGCGTTAGCCTATCTTTCAAGTCTGTGTGATATAAACACGAGAAATACGACTTAGAACCGTATATCCCATTGTGTACATTTAGTAGGTATAATACATATATTATAATGTTACATAATACACCACCGTCCGCTTCACATGAAATAAGTACACGATACGGACAATGCGACAACGGTATATATATTATATAGGTATACTTACTAGATATACATAAAGCACTTATACATTTATATAATCTAACTAATGCTCGTCCAGGCCCAACTCTTTTCAATGCGCATGAATGCATGATGATGGTAGTTACATATTATGTACATACTATATACCTATATATAAGTAGTATATATATAAACCTGCATTATTTGCATGTAGATAAATGCTAATGTGCAGGTAATATAACCACGCGATAAAGTTATTATAAATTGAGCTTTTATTATGTATAGTAATTATATAATAATAGCGTACCTATCTTAAATTTAATTTTGAGGCATAATAAAATTATCAAGTATAACGCAATTGCAATTTAAAATTGTTTTTCTTAGTACTATTCCGCGCGTGCTTTTATATCGGTTATCCTTATCACTTTGACTTTAGAGCTTCGTTTTGTCGTTGTTCGTCCATTTGTTCGAAGTAAATTTCTACTTGGCATTCTTGATAAATATAGTATATAGTACGCGATAAAAATATAAATTTATGGATATATATTATATGATCATAAAATTGGCCGTTCAAATGATGGTGATAAAGAATTCTGTATGTTTGCTGAGGTTCATGAATCAAAAAGATCCATCTATCAGAGATATCTGCTGATATTTTAAATAAAACTTACAAAAATATAATTAGAAAAAGCTGATATAGAAGCAATAGAAAATAATTCATACAATGCATCAGAAATGTCAGTAAAAAGTAAAAACGTCAATGCAGAGAAATAATTCAATCAATGTGAAATTTCAGATATATTCTTGTGGTATATTCAATAATTATGTTAATAAACATGTTAAATTCCATGTGTAGTATATGTATATGTGCATATTTTTGGATATACAAATAAAAAACTAGACCTCATCGTGATGAGGATGCACACGAAAATGTTAAGCTCTATATAATATATAGTCAATTAAATTGCAAGAAAAAGTAAAAAAATATCGTTAGATTGACTTTTTTTAAATTAAATTTGCTCTCGTCAATGTCTATAATAGTTATGACTCATAACTTATGAGTATTTCAATGTGTACGTATAATTATGCATAGTCATTCAATTTTTTCTATAAAATAAAAAATTCTATTCTATTAAGTATTTTTAAACTAGGTATAATGAAATAAGCATATCATATCGTGTATGTTATATATTATATATTATTATTGTATTCATTATATGTACACAGCACACACACAAACTTATTACACATCATATATTTTTAAATTGTAATACATATACATATTTTCCTTTACCGTATTTTATTTGACAGTAGAGCGTTGAGTAGTGACTTCCGGAAACGCAAACCCACACAAAAAATATAACCCGATTAGCCCACACGTGTGTATTTGTGCATAAAAAGATACCCTATTGTATTTATTACACACAATGTCACTACGTTGTTAATTATTTTCGACTTAAAATTCAAAC